>NC_134355.1:344525031-344835031 GCF_048569485.1 Anomaloglossus baeobatrachus | reverse complement strand
ATCTATGGGGGAATTTTGACTCAGTCGACTATCAGTCAAGAAATTTTTATAGAGCATAAAAACTGCTGTTGCATATGTCCAGGATGCATCCTACGCGTTTCGCCCTCTTATCAAGTCAATAGGGCTCATCAGGGGTATAGAACATAGATCCTTGACAATTATATCACAGCTTCAACCTAGAACATAAACATAAAAATAAAAATAAATATAGACACACTGTTACCAACTTCAGAAGTCCATAGTTGTATCAAAATATGATTGAAGAAAGAGACAAGGACAGTACTGACCGGTAATAATGAGTTGTACCAGAACAATTTTATACTGTTAGTAATTTCTCCTCCAAGGGTTTAGACCAGGATAATGCATCTATCAAAAGTTATCAAGATCGGGCACTGCAGAGCAAAGTCTGCCAAACAGTGGAGCCGTACTCACAGTTGCGTGGAATCAATGTTTCTGGACTTTAACTGCTCCTGGATTGGAGATGCCTGGTGGAGCGGTGCTCAGCAACAAAACAAGTCCATAACCATAAATCTTAGAACAGAATGCGGCAACTCACTCCATGACGTGCAAAAAGTATCCTTTATTCTGCGTTATTGCAGACAAAATACAGGAGCATGGGGAGAGAGGGAGTGCAGGGGACGGTGAGCGGACGACAGCCTGTTTCGCGCTGACGCGCTTTGTCGAGTCCTAGAGAAAGCAACCAGCTGGCCGTCTTTAAGAGTCTTCCCAGCTGACGTGAGTGCTAGTTAAAAAGCAGCATCAGCCGCTATTTGGTATAGAATATATGTTACAAAAAAACCTTAGGGGATAAAATTCAAAATTAAAAATTGAAAAATAAAGATGCTTCCCCTCTATTCCCGTTGCAGAGTTAGGAGGCTCTTTCTTTCCTCAGGGTATTGTTAAGCCCAGGTGTACATGGATAGAAAATAAACATGAATAACTACAGAATATTTTGGCTTCACTCTAGCCACCGGTATACTCAGACATTTATGAAAAAAGTATGCATGATTCACAGAAAAAGAAATTTAGACCGTTTTTGAAAAAGTGTAATAATGGGCTAACATTAACAATGGTTGATATCATGCATATATAGTGGTCTGTTATATTGTTCCAATGTCATTGCGGTTTGTTGATATTGTGTGTATATGTCAGCGGCTGATGCTGCTTTTTAACTAGCACTCACGTCAGCTGGGAAGACTCTTAAAGACGACCAGCTGGTTGCTTTCTCTAGGACTCGACAAAGCGCGTGTCAGCGCGAAACAGGCTGTCGTCCGCTCACCGTCCCCTGCACTCCCTCTCTCCCCATGCTCCTGTATTTTGTCTGCAATAACGCAGAATAAAGGATACTTTTTGCACGTCATGGAGTGAGTTGCCACATTCTGTTCTAAGATTTATGGTAATGCATCTATCAATACAAACAATACATGGTATATATACATACGTATACAAATATACACAAATGGGGTATCTATTAACTCCATCCCTCCAGGACATAAAAAGAGCTCACATATCAAAAAGATAAACATATAGACATATATACCTGTTAGATAAGACCAGGATTATAAACATATCCCTCAACAAATCTGGGAGCTATCCCGAGGTTCAAGCACACCCATATGTGCACGTGCTGGTCTATGAGAGATCAATCAAAATATACAAATCAGATCCCCATACCTGCTTTATAAATGTATATAAACCACACACCTCCATACGTATATCCGTACACCTGATATGGACGTTTATGGACATATATCAAGATATCCACAAAAATAATTCATTCAGCTGTCCCTGACAGTTCAATAGAAATAAACGTAAGCAATATACGTACATGTATACAAGGACAATATATGCCCAAACAATACCTGGTCTGAATAAAGATAGATGTCAGCACATTAGAGGATTCATCCCGCAATACAGGCTCATTCACCTATATGATGGTACAAATGTCCACAGGAAACGAGTCTCCCCTTAAAAAATCATATATATATACATGGCATAAGAATGAACAAATAACAACGCCCCAAAACACGGGGCCATCAGTACAGTAAAAAACAGCCTTAAGGACCATCGGAGGTGCCACACATACCTCAAATAAATCCTGATCCTGGTATAAGCACTGCACCTCTGTTAATGCCTAGGTAAAGAGAGGTATAGCCCAACTCAGTCCCCATATATAACCACTATCTTTTGTTGTGTTTTTTTGATCTAGTGGCCACCACTGTGTGTAAACCCATATATATGGTCCGATGACCTACAGGTTGGGTATGTAGAATCAACCACACATGGTGATGGCTTGTTGAATTGATTTGTGGAATAAGAGGAACTTGGATTTTCCTTTTTAAATCAATATTAATAAAGGATTGTATTTTATTGCTGTTATACATAATCACATTTTGGGATTGCTGTACCTCCCCATATATAACCACTATCAACAATATATATCACAAGATGACAACACAGCAGAAAAATACTTTGCTATAGACAAGGCAAAATAGAAATACCTGGACGATCAATGTCACCTGGGTAGCGATGTGTATCCAGTACGGGTGTGCTTAAGCCATAGCAGCCCTAGCAGGCTTTTAAATATCACATTGCGCGCCAAAAAAGCAGCTGTTCAGCCACTCCCCTATCGTCACTTCCGGGATTTGCGGCAAAGAAAAACGTCCCACCGAATCTAGGACTAAGAGGAATAGTTCCGTATGACAGAACGTTCCTAATCTACCGCGCATGCGCAAAAAACCCGCGCATGCGCACACTCTCGATCATACCTCTTAGAATGAAAGGGGCTAGCAACAATTGCGCATGCGCGGGCAAATCACCGCGCGCATTTGTTACGATCCCAGAAGTGATGCTGTAGATAGATCTCAGCACCCGCCATGTATCCCCAATATACAAAGGGTATATATTTCCAATATGGGGATGGTATAAATGATATATTTAACCATAAGGACCATGTAACCCCACCATATCAAAAATAATAACCTATACACATATTTAAACAAAAAGTACTGATAGTACATTCATGATTTTAAAAGCATTATAGAGAGAAACATTATAAGTCAAATCAAAAGGGCTGTCCATTCAAAGCCATCCCAAAGGACCAAAGAAGGTAACAATGTTCAGAAACAGAAGCAACATAAGGCAGTCACAGTTAAAACACTGGCTACCTGATTGTGTCATATCTTTAACCATCAATAATAATGCCCAATATCCAAGGTTAATAGGTGGACATTAATTCATGCCAGGCCTACTACGGGCCAGATATATTTAAAGGTATGGTTGAATTCACTTTTATCAAGTTAGATGAAGCAAGTATAGCTTATATGCTCATTCAAGCCATCCGGATACACGGATTCCAACCAAAAAGTCCACCTAGCCTCTCTCTGTAACAAGATTTTATCCCAGTCCCCTTTTCTCTCTGGTTCTGGGACAGATTCAATGGATTTAAACCTCACATCATCATAACGACCATTATGTTCCTCATTTATGTGCCTGGCTATTGGCGTATCCCTTTTGTTCCGAATATCCCCCAAATGCTCTCCTATTCTGACTCGCAGTTGTCGTTTCGTTTTTCCAACATAATTTTTAGGGCAACTACATGTGAAGAGGTAGATGACCCCTTGGGTCCGGCAGTTCGCAAAAGTACTGTTTCTATATATCCTGCCAGTCGTCACACTTTTAAACTCTTTAGATGGATCAATGTAGTTGCAGAACTTGCATGCGCGGCATTTAAAGGTGCCGTACTCTCTTTGCGTCAGCCAGCTAGTCCCACTGGTTTCAGGAGGGACATAATGGCTTTTAACCAAGCGGTCCCGAATATTGCAACCCCTCCTAAACGTTACCGAGGGAAAAGAGTGAATTGAATCCTCTATATCTTTATCTTGTCTGAGGATACCCCAATGGTTCCTCAAAATCCTCATCACCTGAGAATGCTGATCATCATACGTTGCAATAAGACGAGTCTTATTCTCAACCTCCTTACTTTTAGTCATATTTAAGAGACTATGTCTCTCAACCTGGGCCGCTTGGGAAAAAGCCATATCAATAGTTTTTCTAGGATACCCTCGATCAGAAAAACGTTTGCCAAGTTGTACTGCTTGTCTGTTGAATTCCTCCTCATTTGAACAATTTATTATATATATATTATATATATATTTTGATACAACTATGGACTTCTGAAGTTGGTAACAGTGTGTCTATATTTATTTTTATTTTTATGTTTATGTTCTAGGTTGAAGCTGTGATATAATTGTCAAGGATCTATGTTCTATACCCCTGATGAGCCCTATTGACTTGATAAGAGGGCGAAATGCGTAGGGTGCATCCTGGACATATGCAACAGCAGTTTTTATGCTCTATAAAAATTTCTTGACTGATAGTCGACTGAGTCAAAATTCCCCATAGATAATTTATGACATCTATTGACAGAAATGTATTATCTCGACTAAACTAATGTCACATACTGTCTATATGGGTCTGACTTTGGGTGTTTCACCTTACCCACTTTAAAATAGGGCACACGGTACTCTCCTAGTGTAAGTGGAGGGCTAATATAGGACTCTAGCCGACGAGGAACAGGGGCGTCAGTAAACCTTAGGACTAGAGTTGAGCGCGGTTCGCGGTTCGTGGTTCTCCAGTTCTAGGCTCGAGTGATTTTTGGGCTGTTCGAGATCGAACTAGAACTCGAGCTTTTTGCTAAAAGCTCGATAGTTCTAGATACGTTCGAGAACGGTTCTAGCAGCAAAAAGCAGGGCTTTTTACAGCTACAGTGAGCAGGAGCCATCGCTGGCAGCCTGCCACAAGCTGGTAACCAAGATAAACATCGGGTATCCAAGCAAAGCGCTTTGGTTAGTAACCCGATGTTTATCTTAGTTACGTGCAGGAAGCCCACACTTTCCCGCTCAGCTCGCTCCACCCCCTCCTGCCCGCGGCATGTACACATACATACACATACACAAACACACACACACACACACATCCACCCCCCCAGACCCCCCCCCCCCCCCCCACCGCCCGCCCGCCCGCTCGCTCGCTCGCTCGCTCGGCTTACCTGCGGTGATGAAGTCCCGCCATCCCGACCTCAGCGCTGTCACTGTCCTCCATGGCCGCCGCTTGTCACATCACCTATCGCTTCCGACCCGAGACTGACACTGGCGGTGACGTCACGGACCTCTCGCGATACTTGATGTGAAGGCGCCGGTCATTGACCTCAGTGACAGGGGCTGTCAGTGTGCTAGAGATCAGCGCAGGTAATGTACCTCGCTGACAGCAGCACTTGTCATCCCCTGCAGTGACCTGGGCTGACCCATTGATGTTAGCTCAGGTCACTGCACTGCTCTCCCAGCCAATGGGGAACATCCTGCTCTTCATTGACTGGGACAGTGTGCATCGTCATGGCAACCCCTTGGATTACACCAGACCTGGATTTGTTTTTCAATCTAATAAATTGGTTAAAGAGGGAATGTTTTGGGGAGTGTTTTTTTCAAATAAAAATGTGTTTGTCGTGTATTTTTTTTTTATTACTGACTGGGTTGGTGATGTCGGGTATCTGATAGACGCCTGACCTCACCAACCCCAGGGCTTGATGCCAGGTGACATTACACATCTGGTATTAACCCCAAATATTACCCCGTTTGCCACCGCACCAGGGCGCGGGATGAGCTGGGGCGAAGCACCAGGATTGGCGCATCTAATGGATGCGCCACTTCTGGGGCGGCTGCGGCCTGCTATTTTTAGGCTGGGGAGATTCCAATAACCATGGACCTCCCTAGTCTGAGAATATCAGGCCCCAGCTGTCTGCTTTACCTTGGCTGGTGATCCAATTTTGGGGGACCCCTACGTGTTTTTTTTTTTTAAATTATTTATTTAATTTAAAATAACAGCGTGGGGTGCCCTCAGTTTTGGATTACCAGCCAAGGTGAGGTTGCCAGCTGTGGTCTGCAGGCTGCAGCCGTCTGCTTTACCCTAGCTGGCTACAAAACTAGGGGGAACCCTACGTCATTTTTTTTTCATTTTTTTGGCTAAATACAAAGCTAAGCACCCCATAGTGCCACATGAAAGGTACCAAAGGGTGTTCCACTTTTTCTCCATTTTTTTCTCCACTTTCTCTCCACTTTTTCTCCACTTTTTCTCCATTTTTTTCTCCACTTATTCTCCACTTTTTCTCCTCTTATTCTCCACTTTTTCTCCACTTTTTCTCCACTTTTTCTCCTCTTATTCTCCACTTTTTCTCCACTTTTTCTCCACTTTTTCTCCATTTTTTTCTCCACTTTCTCCACTTTTTTCTCCACTTTTTCTCCTCTTATGCTCCACTTTTTCTCCTCTTAATCTCCACTTTTTCTCCACTTTTTCTCCACTTTTTCTCCACTTTTTTCTCCACTTTTTCTCCTCTTATGCTCCACTTTTTCTCCACTTTTTCTCCACTTTTTCTCCACTTTTTCTCCACTTTTTCTCCTCTTAATCTCCACTTTTTCTCCTCTTATGCTCCACTTTTTCTCCACTTTTTCTCCACTTTTTCTCCACGTTTTCTACACTTTTTTCTCCACTTTTTCTCCTCTTATGCTCCACTTTTTCTCCACTTTTTCTCCACTTTTTCTCCACGTTTTCTCCACGTTTTCTCCACTTTTTTCTCCACTTTTTCTCCTCTTATGCTCCACTTTTTCTCCACTTTTTCTCCACTTTTTCTCCTCTTAATCTCCACTTTTTCTCCACTTTTTCTCCACTTTTTCTCCACTTTTTTCTCCACTTTTTCTCCACTTTTTCTCCTCTTATGCTCCACTTTTTCTCCACTTTTTCTCCACTTTTTCTCCACTTTTTCTCCTCTTATGCTCCACTTTTTCTCCACTTTTTCTCCACTTTTTCTCCTCTTATGCTCCACTTTTTCTCCACTTTTTCTCCACTTTTTTCTCCACTTTTTCTCCTCTTATGCTCCACTTTTTCTCCACTTTTTCTCCACTTTTTCTCCACTTTTTCTCCTCTTATGCTCCACTTTTTCTCCACTTTTTCTCCACTTTTTCTCCATTTTTTTCTCCACTTATTCTCCACTTTTTCTCCTCTTATTCTCCACTTTTTCTCCACTTTTTCTCCACTTTTTCTCCTCTTATTCTCCACTTTTTCTCCACTTTTTCTCCACTTTTTCTCCATTTTTTTCTCCACTTTCTCCACTTTTTCTCCACTTTTTTCTCCACTTTTTCTCCTCTTATGCTCCACTTTTTCTCCTCTTAATCTCCACTTTTTGTCCACTTTTTCTCCACTTTTTCTCCACTTTTTTCTCCACTTTTTCTCCTCTTATGCTCCACTTTTTCTCCACTTTTTCTCCACTTTTTCTCCACTTTTTCTCCACTTTTTCTCCTCTTAATCTCCACTTTTTCTCCTCTTATGCTCCACTTTTTCTCCACTTTTTCTCCACTTTTTCTCCACGTTTTCTCCACTTTTTTCTCCACTTTTTCTCCTCTTATGCTCCACTTTTTCTCCACTTTTTCTCCACTTTTTCTCCACGTTTTCTCCACGTTTTCTCCACTTTTTTCTCCACTTTTTCTCCTCTTATGCTCCACTTTTTCTCCACTTTTTCTCCACTTTTTCTCCTCTTAATCTCCACTTTTTCTCCACTTTTTCTCCACTTTTTCTCCACTTTTTCTCCACTTTTTTCTCCACTTTTTCTCCACTTTTTCTCCTCTTATGCTCCACTTTTTCTCCACCTTTTCTCCACTTTTTCTCCACGTTTTCTCCACGCTTTCTCCACTTTTTTCTCCACTTTTTCTCCTCTTATGCTCCACTTTTTCTCCACTTTTTCTCCACTTTTTCTCCTCTTAATCTCCACTTTTTCTCCACTTTTTCTCCACTTTTTCTCCACTTTTTCTCCACTTTTTCTCCACTTTTTTCTCCACTTTTTCTCCACTTTTTCTCCTCTTATGCTCCACTTTTTCTCCACTTTTTCTCCACTTTTTCTCCTCTTATGCTCCACTTTTTCTCCTCTTAATCTCCACTTTTTCTCCACTTTTTCTCCACTTTTTCTCCACTTTTTTCTCCACTTTTTCTCCTCTTATGCTCCACTTTTTCTCCACTTTTTCTCCACTTTTTCTCCACTTTTTCTCCACATTTTCTCCTCTTAATCTCCACTTTTTCTCCTCTTATGCTCCACTTTTTCTCCACTTTTTCTCCACTTTTTCTCCACGTTTTCTCCACTTTTTTCTCCACTTTTTCTCCTCTTATGCTCCACTTTTTCTCCACTTTTTCTCCACTTTTTCTCCACTTTTTCTCCACGTTTTCTCCACTTTTTTCTCCACTTTTTCTCCTCTTATGCTCCACTTTTTCTCCACTTTTTCTCCACTTTTTCTCCTCTTAATCTCCACTTTTTCTCCACTTTTTCTCCACTTTTTCTCCACTTTTTCTCCACTTTTTTCTCCACTTTTTCTCCACTTTTTCTCCTCTTATGCTCCAATTTTCTCCACTTTTTCTCCACTTTTTCTCCACGTTTTCTCCACGTTTTCTCCACTTTTTTCTCCACTTTTTCTCCTCTTATGCTCCACTTTTTCTCCACTTTTTCTCCACTTTTTCTCTTCTTAATCTCCACTTTTTCTCCACTTTTTCTCCACTTTTTCTCCACTTTTTCTCCACTTTTTCTCCACTTTTTCTCCACTTTTTTCTCCACTTTTTCTCCACTTTTTCTCCTCTTATGCTCCACTTTTTCTCCACTTTTTCTCCACTTTTTCTCCTCTTATGCTCCACTTTTTCTCCACTTTTTCTCCACTTTTTCTCCTCTTATGCTCCACTTTTTCTCCACTTTTTCTCCACTTTTTTCTCCACTTTTTCTCCTCTTATGCTCCACTTTTTCTCCACTTTTTCTCCACTTTTTCTCCACTTTTTCTCCTCTTATGCTCCACTTTTTCTCCACTTTTTCTCCTCTTAATCTCCACTTTTTCTCCTCTTATGCTCCACTTTTCTCCACTTTTTCTCCACTTTTTCTCCTCTTATGCTCCACTTTTTCTCCACTTTTTCTCCACTTTTTCTCCTCTTATGCTCCACTTTTTCTCCACTTTTTCTCCACTTTTTTCTCCACTTTTTCTCCTCTTATGCTCCACTTTTTCTCCACTTTTTCTCCACTTTTTCTCCACTTATGCTCCACTTTTTCTCCACTTTTTCTCCACTTTTTTCTCCACTTTTTCTCCTCTTAATCTCCACTTTTTCTCCACTTTTTCTCCACTTTTTCTCCACTTTTTCTCCACTTTTTCTCCACTTTTTTCTCCACTTTTTCTCCACTTTTTCTCCTCTTATGTTCCACTTATTCTCCACTTTTTCTCCACTTTTTCTCTACTTTTTCTATGGTCGGTCTACCCATTAGCTCTGCCATGCATAGTGTAGCTCTACACCTACTGCACATGTTACTTTATGATTGACATCTCTTTCGTACCAGAGCTGTCTAAGTCTACTCTGACCCCATATTTGTCATTACTATATTGTCCTTGTACTGTATTATGACATTTGTATCATGTGTTTCATTTCTTGCTGTGTTGCAATTTTTTTGCTGCATCCCAATTGTACCTCTACATTGTTCGAGTTTATGTTATTGTTCTCTCACTCTTATGTGATACTGATTATTGTCATTTTTCATGATTACATGCAGATAAGTCCAATCTGACGAAGGCTCAGGCCGAAACGTCATTTGTAACTTGTTTTGGACAAAAACATATATGCTTATGAAAAAAAATTTTTCTTAATACGGACCAATAAAGAGTGATTTTGCATTACTATCCGTTGTGACTTACTGACTTAGTCTGGGAGATATAGAGTGCCGAGGTTACTCACTAATTTTATCTATTATTACCTCTGAGCACCTATATACCAGTGAGCAGAGCTTCCTCTACAGTAGTTCTCCTGATTAGGCATGCCCTTACCTCATGAGCAGGGCATTGCAGCTTTGGTAGCAACCATTACGACATGGACTCTGCTGCTGTGGACCCGGGGAGAGTGAGTGCAGATTCATTGCACCCACACTCCTCACATGAAGGGTCCGCACTCCTAGAAAATGGGGGATACGTTCCCTGAGTGTCTCCCCCCCATATTCTAGACGGTCCAGAGTCGTCGTGGGACCCCTTTATTTTTTTTCTTACAATAAATTGGTGAAAGAGGAAATGTTTTGGGGACTGTTTTTTCAAATAAATTTCTTTTGTCGATTTTTTGTTTTTGTTAGTACTGACAGTTTATGATGTTGGGTATCTAATAGACGCCATGACATCACAAACTGCTGGGCTTGATCTCAGGTGACTTTACAGCTAGTATCAACCCGATTTATTACCCCGTTTGCCACTGCACCAGGGCACGGGATGAGCTGGGGTGAAGCGCCAGGATTGGCGCATCTAGTGGATGCGCCACGTCTGGGGTGCCTGCGGCCTGCTATTTTTAGGCTGTGAAGGCCCAATAACTATGGACCTTCCCACCCTGAGAATACCAGACCACAGCTGTCCGCTTTACCTTGGCTGGTGATCCAATTTGGGGGGGACCCTACTTTTATTGTGTAATTATTAATATTTATAAAATAATTATAAAAAAGAGCCTGAGGGGACCTCCACATTGGATCCCCAACCACGGTAAAGCTGCCAGCTGTGGTTTTCAGGCTACAGCCGTCTGCTTTACCCTAGCTGGCTATCAAAAATGGGGGGACCCAACGTAATTTTTTTTTTTTAACTATTTTTTAAATAGAAAAAATTAATGGGCTTCCCTGTATTTTGATTGCCAACCAAGGTAACGGCAGGCAGATGGGGGTGGCAACCCATAGCTGTCTGCTTTATCTGCGCTGAGAATCAAAAATACCGCGGAGCGCTACGTCATTTTTTTAAAGATTTATTTTTACAGCACTGTGATGTCCAGCAATCAAAATACAGGGAAGCCCATTTTATTTTTAGTTATTTAAATAAATAATTAAAAAAAATATATGTTAGCTCCCACTGCATTTTTTGTATTGCTAGCTAAGGGTAATCCAAGCAGCTACTGGCTGCTAACCCCCACTGCTTGGTGTTACCTTCACTGGCAATGGAAAATCCAGGGAAGCATTTTTTTTTTTTTTGCCAAAAAGCTACAAAAAAAGGACGTGAGCTTCGCCATATTTTTGTATGCTAGCCAGGTATAGCAGGCAGGTGCTGGAAGAGTTGGATACAGCGCCAGAAGATGGCGCTTCTATGAAAATGCCATTTTCTGAGGTGGCTGCAGACTGCAATTCGCAGCAGTGGGGCCCAGAAAGCTCAGGCCAACCGGTGGTGCGGATTCCAATCCCCAGCTGCCTAGTTGTACCTGGCTGGACACAAAAATGGGGCAAAGCCTACGTCATTTGTTTTCTAATTATTTCATGAAATTCATGAAATAATAAAAAAAGGGCTTCCCTTTATTTTTGGTTCCCAGCCGGGTACAAATAGGCAACTGGGGGTTGGAGGCAGCCGTACCTGCCTGCTGTACCTGGCTAGCATACAAAAATATGGCGAAGCCACATAATTTTTTCAGGGGGCAAAAAACTTCTGCATACAGTCCTGGATGGAGTATGCTGAGCCTTGTAGTTCTGCAGCTGCTGTCTGTCTGTATGGAGAAGAGCAGACAGCAGCTGCAGAACTACAAGGCTCAGCATACTCCATCCAGGACTGTATGCAGAAGTTTTTTGCCCACCAAAAAAATGACGTAGGCTTCGCCATATTTTTGTATGCTAGCCAGGTACAGCTGGCAGCCACGGGCTGCCTCCAACCCCCAGTTGCCTATTTGTACCCGGCTGGGAACCAAAAATATAGGGAAGCCCGTTTTTTTTAATTATTTCACTTATTTCATGAAATAATTAAAAAACAAATGACGT
This sequence comes from Anomaloglossus baeobatrachus, assembly GCF_048569485.1. Classification (NCBI taxonomy): domain Eukaryota; kingdom Metazoa; phylum Chordata; class Amphibia; order Anura; family Aromobatidae; genus Anomaloglossus; species Anomaloglossus baeobatrachus. The sequence continues at coordinate 344,823,198 of NC_134355.1, read as the reverse complement.
GGGCTTCGCCCTATTTTTGTGTCCAGCCGGGTACAACTAGGCAGCTGGGGATTGGAATCCGCAGCACAGGTTAGCCCGAGGTTTGTGGGCGCCTCTGCTGCGGATTTCAGTCCGCAGCCGTCCCAGAAAATGGCGCTCTCATAGAAGCGCCATCATCTGGCGCTGTATCCAACTCTTCCAACAGCCCTGGAGCCGGGTGGCTTGTTGGGTAATCATGAGTTAATACTGGCTTTGTTTTACTAGCCAGTATTAAGCCAGAGATTCCTAATGTCAGGCACGTTTGACCCGGCCATTAAGAATCTCCAATAAAGGGTTAAAAAAAGACACCACACAGAGAAAAAATACTTTAATAGAAATAAATACACAGACACATTAGAGACTCCATCTTTATTACCCCTGTCAGCCTTCCACGATCCTGCTCTTCTGTCTTCTTTCTTTCTAGTGTAGTAGTAGTGACGATTGTAGTGAGGGGCATCACTTGGGGCTGGGGAACCTCCATCCTAACTACAATGCTCACTACAATCGGGAAGCAGCGTGCAGCCTTCACTCCGTGAGTGATCACTGCTGGCTGCTAGCGGTAACGCTGACAGACGCGTTACCATAGCAACGGTGCTCCCGGAGCCGCGGTTAGCGGTGGCGTCACCGCTAACTGCGTTGCTATGGCAACGGTGATCTCCGTTAATGACCGGCTGTGTCAGCCGGTCCCTAACGGAACGGGGAGTCGACCGTGTGCTAGAGCATGTCGCCGGTACACGGCGATACACATATGTGCACCGTGTACCGGAGAGATGCACTCGCAGGTCCTACATGACGTGTCATAGTCATGTGACCAGTCTGTAGCCAATGAGATAATAGCCACGTGACTGGTCACATGGCTATTTTGACGTCACGATAGGTCCTGCTTCTCTGCTGGCAGTGCAGGTCACCGGGAGGATTCAGCGATCATCGGATGGAATAGCGGCAGGAGACAGAGTGCAGAAGGGATCGCGAGGACCGGTAAGTGTTATGGCAATGTTTATTAACTGTTTGTGTACATTTATAATGCATTTTTATGTGTTTGTGATTGCCTCCCATTCTAGCCTATACGTTCGAGTTCGGTTCGTCGAACGTTCGACGAACCGAACTCGAACGGGACCCCCGTTCGGCGAACCGGCCTCGAGCCGAACCGGGACCGGTTCGCTCATCTCTACTTAGGACGTCGACCCCTGTATGACAGGAAGGGTGAGGAGTAGGGTGTATTGATTCCAACCTTTCTTCTCATCACTTTTTTAATATGTGTACCTTGTTTGTGGCATATATGTGAATAAAAATGATTTTTTAGGTAAAATAGTCTTTTTTGGTTAATGTATATACGTTAATGCAATACAATTGTATATGGGAATAATTTGAGACAATACTTGATTGCTGTACTAAGCTTGGCATTTTATTCATGCACTAGCGGTGGTTTTGGTGATGTATTATTGTATTTAGGGTAGTTTTGTGATGTATTACTGTACTGGCGATGGTTCTGGTAATAGTCATGTGGATGTTGTAATCTATACCTTATCAGTCTTGATCCTAAAACATAGGGTCAGTGTGCTGGACTAAAAATACAGCTATCTGTATGTCTTTCAGCCGAATAAGTAATAGACTAAAACCCCTTGCACTATAGTCTGGTCTTTGGCAGCTATCTTGCTCGGCTCTCCCATATACAAGAGCATTCATTCTGCCAAGTGTTCCTGTATTATCTATTAGAGCTGCTGGTAGACATCTCTGCCAGCAGCTTATCATTTAGCAGATAAAATGATCTACACTATGCAATCGGACATGCTGGATCCTTATTTCCCCTAACAATCATGAGTTAGAGCCCCCATACACATTGAACTGTTACTGTTACAGCAGCACCTGTTGATATTGGTTGGTTTAGACAACTTTAGGTTCATGTGTATGGAGGTCTTAACTACTATCTGAAGGCTTTAGGCACTCTCAGGGCATGTGCACTCGACGTCTTGTAGATGTCTGTGAACCCACTGAGTTTTTCAGACAGAAAACTCTTCAGGACACAGTCGGCATTTTGTCCTGAAGCAACTTTTGTTTTGTTTTTTTTTTTGGTTCTTGGTCGATTATTACCAAATCTCTTAGCAACCAGTTTTTATTTAATTTTTTAATAAATTAGTAAGCGGCATCCAAGCAGAAGCCGCCCATATAATGTGTAATGATGAGCCAGGGGAGCCTTCGGCCTTGTAGTCGTGGCTGTAGTTTTCAGGCTTGTCCCTGGCTTCACCACTACCTCAAGGTCGGGAGCTGACTTGGTGGGGCAGAGTGTGATGGTGCATTCGCCGGACGGTGTACAAACGATCTTCAGACAAAGGGTGCTGGTAACAAAAGACATCCTTTATTGTACATAACGATCCGGCAGTAAAATCAGGCACTTTCGGTGGAGCTGGGGGCAGCCTGCCCTAACGCACCCTCTGATGGGGATATGCCCGGGGTACTCCACTTCGCCGGGCTCCCACTCTTTGGTTTCACGCACACCGGACACACACCAGTTGCTTCACACCCTGAGGTTACGTTCCACTCCTTTCTCTCCGGCGCCCCCTGCTGGTCCCGCTCACACACTCTGCCCTTCGATGTTCTCACTCTTCCGTCCCGGATCCAACTACTCGCACACACACACACATTCCCCTATGATTCAGCCGGCTCCTCCTTCACGGTGGCGACAGCCGTCCCACCCGGCCACTAGGGGTGCCCTACCACAATACACAATAATAAAAGTCAAACATTTTTATTAACAGCATTTCCGGGCTAACTATACTTTTTCTTGGTAGGGGATTTGTTCACCCACTACATAATGGACCGGTCAATTTTTGCCACTTAATTTCTGTGGAAATCTAACACAGTTAAAAAGACTCCAAAGACTTAATATATGAACAGCAAGTCGTTTTTACATTGTAGTATGAGAGTTCATTCCTTTTAGAATTTATGTATCGTTTTTTTCAGGTGGATAACAGAGCGTATCTGTCTGAAAAAAATGCTGTGTGCACATACCCTAAGGGCCGCTTTACACGCTACGCTACGTGACGCACATCCGGCCGCGTTAGCAATGTCGTTACGTGTGACACCTATGAGCGATTTTGAATCATTGCAAAAATGTTCAAAATCTCTAATCGGTGACATGGGGGTCCATTCCCAATTATCGTTGCAGCTGCAGGTACGATGTTGTTCGTCATCCTGCGGCAGCACACATCGCTATGTGTGACACCGCAGGGACGAGGAACCTCACCTTACCTCCGTCCGCTGGCAATGAGGAAGGAAGGAAGTGGGTGAGATGTTACGTCCCGCTCATCTCCGCCCCTCCGCTTCTATTGGCCAGCAGCTTAGTGATGTCGCGGTGACATCACATTGATGCCAAACGCACCTCCCCCTTGAGGGAGGGATTTTTCGGCAGTCACAGCGACGTCGCTGAACAGGTATGTGCGTGTGACGCTGCTGTAGCGATAATGTTTGCTACAGCAGCGATCACCACATATCGGCTGTACAACGGGGGTGGGTGCTATCACGCTTGACATCGCCAGCAAATGCTAGTGATGTCGCAGTGTGTAAAGCGGCCCTTAGGGCTCATGCGCATGTTGCGTACTTACAGTCAAGGCCAAAAGTTTTAAGAATGCTACAAATATTAATTTTTACAAAGTCTAATGCTTAAGTTTTTCTAATGGCAATTTGCATATACTCCAGAATGTCATAAAGAGTGATCAGCTTAACAGCAATTACTTGCAAAGTCAATATTGGCTAAGAAAATGAACTATAACCCCCAAAACACATTTCAACATCATTGCATTCCTGCCTTAAAAGGAGCTGCTAACATTGTTTAAGTGATTGTTCTATTAACACAAGTGTCGGTGTTGATGAGGACAGGGCTGGCGATCAATCAGTCATGATTAAGTAAGACTGACACCACTGGACACTTTAAAAGGAGGCTGGTGCTTGGTATCATTGTTTCTCTTCAGTTAACCATGGTTATCTCTAAAGAAACACGTGCACCCATCATTGCTCTGCATAAAAATGGCCTAACAGGGAAGAGTATCGCACCTACAAAGATTTCACCTCAGTCAACAATCTATCGCATCATCAAGAACTTCAAGGAAAGAGCTTCCATTGTTGCCAAAAAGGCTCCAGGGCGCCCAAGAAGGACCAGCAAACACCAGGACCGTATCTTAAAACTGTTTCAGCTGCGGGATCGGACTACCAGCAGTGCTGAGCTAGCTCAGCAATGGCAGCAGGCTGGTGTGAGTGCTTCTGCACGCACTGTGAGGCGGAGACTGCTTGAGCAAGGCCTGGTTTCAAGGAGGGCAGCAAAGAAGCCACTTCTCTCCAGAAAAAAACATCAGGGACCGACTGATATTCTGCAAAAGGTACAGGGAGTGGACTGCTGAGGACTGGGGTAAAGTCATTTTCTCAGATGAATCCCCTTTTCGATTGTTTGGGACATCTGGAAAACAGCCTTTTAGGAGAAGAAGAGGTGAGCGCTACCACCAGTCTTGTCTAATGCCAACTGTTAAGCATCCTGAAACGATTCATGTGTGGGGTTGCTTCTCAGCCAAGGGAATCGGCTCACTCAGAGTCTTGCCTAAAAACACAGCCGTGAATAAAGAATGGTACCAGAATGTCCTCCAAGAGCAACTTCTCCCAATTGTCCAAGAGCAGTTTGGCGCCCAACAATGCCTTTTCCAGCATGATGGAGCACCTTGCCATAAAGCAAAGGTGATCACTAAATGGCTCATGGAACAAAACATAGAGATTTTGGGTCCATGGCCTGGAAACTCCCCAGATCTTAATCCCATTGAGAACTTGTGGGCAATCATCAAGAGACGGGTGGACAAACAAAAACCAACAAATTCTGGCAAAATGCAAGCATTACTTATGCAAGAATGGACAGCTATCAGTCAGGATTTGATCCAGAAATTGATTGAGAGCATGCTAGGGAGAATTGCTGAGGTCCTGAAGAAGAAGGGTCAACACTGCAAATATTGACTTGCTGCATTAACTCATTCTAACTGTCAATATAACCTTTTGGTACTCATAATATGATTGCAATTATATTTCTGTATGTGATGTAAACATCAGACAAACCCAATTAAAAACCAGAGGGCAACAGATCATGTGAAAATATAATTTTGGTGTCATTCTCAAAACTTTTGGCCATGAGTGTACATGCATTTACACTGCTTATTGCACTGCAGCGTAAATGCATGCGTCCTGCTCCCCCTGCACAATCCATGTAGATTGTGCATGATACGTGCGCACATTGCTTTTATGAATGCAGCGATTTGGGTGCTAAAATTTTGACCCAAATCTGTGCGTTCATAAAAGCAGCATGTTAATTATTTGTGCGTTCTGGATGCAGCTCCAACTCTGTCTATGGTGGGTGCAACATTGAGAGTGCATGAAATCGGCTTTTTGCAACAAAAATAATGCATTAATTCTGCAGCGATTTGAAGCGCAAATGTGCTGTCAATTCGCTGCAGAATATTAAGCAGTTACGTGCACATGAGCCCTTAGTCTGGTTGATCAGAAGGTGGCGCCACCTCTCGCAGTGCCTAGGGCAGCATGAACTCCAAATATGGGCCTGCAAAGAGAGCAACCTATGTAGGAGTTACTTAAGCATCCAAAAGCTAGAAGCTATGCGTCGACCATGCTGGCATTGAAAAATTTCCTAAGGAGTGTAGGACGTGGAACCGCTGGCGGAGGATGTGACTTTCACAAACTGGACTGTGGTGCCAAGCTGGGTTGTGGTGAAGCAAGTTAGACTATTGGAGGCAGGAACAAGTGAGTGAGTGAAGAAGTAATGAAACTGTGTGAAGAGATGGTCTCTATTAAAGTAGATTAAACATATGAGAAGTTGTGTACCCCTTATCTCCTGTATATAGTTGTCATTGTGACGCCCTGGCCTATCCGATCTTCACAGGGTATTGCACAATTTTCCTTTCCGTGCAGTACCCCCATCTCCTCCTTGGTTCCAGGTGCCACCCAATGGTATTGCAAACACCAGCATGCAAATCCCAGTCAAACACACAAGTGGGTAGGTCCAGTGGAGAAAGGGCCGCCCACTTTAGAGTCAGACAGACTGGGGGGGAGGTGACTGGGCAGTCGTCGGAAGGGGAGCAAGGAAAGTGGTGGCTCTCAAGTAGCTCTCAGGGGGAGAGCAGGCTGGGGGAGTTGGAGCTCCCAGGACAGTGAGGCAGCAGCCCTCAGAGTGTGAGGGGCTGAGGCGTATAAGCTCCAAAGGGTCGGACTAGACTGGAACATACCAAGCAATACCACTGGGAACGGTCACCTAGATGGGTTTCCCTCCCAGCGGCAGTGGTACTGCAGGACGTTTGGTATAATTACAGTCTGTGTGTTTACTGACCTTCCAAAGCAGCACAGCCTCATCCAGCACCATATGGAGAGAAGGTATGCACACCAGTGACTATGTAAGGGGAATATATGAAAAGTAGAAACTGCTGTGTGAATACTGACATGAAAAATCCAATAGCTATATGTAAGAATGAAATGTGAAAAATGGAACCTGCATTATTGCCACGAACATATGAATACAGAGAAATTTAGCTATTGAATTGATCAATGCAACAGAGCCCCAACACTACGCCAAAGCATTTCTCTACGTTGGGGTCCCTAGCTAGTGTGTGTCCTCTCATGCAGTTAAAAAACTTACCGTGTATGGGAAGCTGAGACCCAGGCTATATATGTGTATAATGTGGACTGGCAATAGTTGTGGGTGGGGCCAGGTTCACAAGCGAAAAACTACAAACGAAAAACTAAACTAAACTTCATCCAGCACCATGACTACCAATTGTGAGTTCCCTGCTCCCTGCCTCCCAAACCTACATCCCACAGCTTCCCCTATCATCACCTAGTCCTGGGGCATTCCCCCTACCCATTGGGGTGTTAAACACCTAGCTGCCCACTCCATCGCCACCGGGTACTCCCAGCTGCAGCGGTGGTACTTCACCCTTACCACACACCATGGGTGGCGTGACGACCTTTAAACAAACAGCCCCATGTAAATACTCCCCCTTATATTTGAGTGGCCGCACGACCCCAACCCCCGGGTTCAGAGACCCCTCGAGCCACCGCGGATCCGGATCCGAGCAGCTCGGCTGCTGATGCGGCGGTGGCACATCATCAAATAACTGTTTAGTAAAGCAAGGTTTATTAGGAACTCATGGTCTCTCTCACTGAACTTTCTACCATCTGGTCCTGGCCAGCCAAAGTCACCGGCATCATGCGGTAATGGTAACATGAGATTTGTTTCCACTTAGAATGGTCAGTTGAATAAAATCCCAGAAATTTTCTGTAAACATCTCTTGGTGCTTCAGGCAGATCCTGTACTGGCTGCCAACCTTCTGGATGCTCCATCACTCACCTCTCGCAAAAGGCAGAAATTTAAAAGATCTGTGGGTTGATAGCCATTATGTTGCCAAAACAACTAACCCCTTGAATTACATTATTAGCAAACCTAAAGTAGTTTGCTTTCCCTGCGGAGATTGTCTTGCTTGTACTAATAGAAACATCATTAGGAGCATGAACTTTGCATCTGCAAATAGCAAACATTTATATACCATCACAAAGTACATCTCCCGCAGCAGTACATTTGTAATTTATTATGCTATTTCTCCTTGTCTGAAAATCTATATTGGACTGACTTTGAGACAATTACACATAATAGTCAATGGTGAGTTTGCTTGTGTTAGTAATATCACAAATGTATATACAGTACATTTAAAACATTGCCAAAGTATTTTAACGATTTTTATGGCTGTAACCCCTCTGGATTAAAAGTCAGAGGTATTGACCTGCTGTATTGTGGCATCAGAGGAGGGAATCTCAAAAAGGCCCTTGCAAAACTAGAATACTGTTGGATAGTTACACTTCAAAATATGTCCTGTAATGGAATATTGAAAAACTCAGTTTGCATCATTCTTATAAAGAGTAGGATATACTACCATGATGAGATTAATTGCACAGAATAAATTGTACATTTAAACTTCACTTGTATCTGTTCAATTTTAACCTACACTTGTTGTTTGTTGTGTTTCTTAGGTATTCCATAAGAGATAAAGGTCTATTTATATTCATCTATTGTTGTTGTATCATCATTCGGAAATGTCGTCGAATCTTTGATTATGGAATCCTTTGGCTCTGAATTTCACAATTCATTTTTAGGTTTATATACTGTAAGTTCACATACACTGGATTTTTTACACATTATAATGCATATACGAGTATGTGACTTCGTAATCTACAGGTCACATACTACATTATATATCAATTGTTTTTTTTTCCAACTGCTGAATATTTATAGATTCTTGTTGTCAAGGTGAATGTTTTGTTTATTGTATGAATATGATTGCAGTTTATTGTTCTTTTGTATTCATATTCATACATTCATTCATGTAAGCCTTGTGATTGTGTCCATCTTGGAACTACTCTTAAGGATGCTTTACATGCTGCGACATCGCTAGCGATTGCTAGCGATGTCGTGCGCGATAGCACCCGCCCCCGTCGTTCGTGCGACATTTGGTGCTCGCTGCCGAAGTGAACATTATTGCTACGGCAGCGTCACATGCACATATTTTGTCAGCAACATCATTGTGACCGCCGAACAATCCCTCCCTCAAGGGGGAGGTGCGTTCAGCTTCTTAGCGACGTCACTGCGGCGTCACTAAGTGGCCGGCCAATAGAAGCGGACGGGCAGAGATGAGCGGGACGTAACATCCCGCCCACCTCCTTCCTTCCGCATTGCCGGTGGACGCAAGTAAGGAGTAGAGTTGAGCGCGGTTCGTGGTTCGTGGTTCTCCAGTTCGCGGCTCGAGTGATTTTTGGGCTGTTCGAGATCGAACTAGAACTCGAGCTTTTTGCTAAAAGCTCGATAGTTCTAGATACGTTCGAGAACGGTTCTAGCAGCAAAAAGCAGGGCTTTTTACAGCTACAGTGAGCAGGAGCCATCGCTGGCAGCCTGCCACAAGCTGGTAACCAAGATAAACATCGGGTATCCAAGCAAAGCGCTTTGGTTAGTAACCCGATGTTTATCTTAGTTACGTGCAGGAAGCCCACACTTTCCCGCTCAGCTCGCTCCACCCCCTCCTGCCCGCGGCATGTACACATACATACACATACACAAACACACACACACACACACATCCACCCCCCGTCCCCCCCCCCGCCCGCCCGCCCGCCCGCCCGCCCGCTCGCTCGCTCGGCTTACCTGCGGTGATGAAGTCCCGCCATCCCGACCTCAGCGCTGTCACTGTCCTCCATGGCCGCCGCTTGTCACATCACCTATCGCTTCCGACCCGAGACTGACTAGCGGTGACGTCACGGACCTCTCGCGATACTTGATGTGAAGGCGCCGGTCATTGACCTCAGTGACAGGGGCTGTCAGTGTGCTGGAGATCAGCGCAGGTAATGTACCTCACTGACAGCAGCACTTGTCACCCCCCTGCAGTGACCTGGGCTGACCCATTGATGTTAGCTCAGGTCACTGCACTGCTCTCCCAGCCAATGGGGAACATCCTGCTCTTCATTGACTGGGACAGTGTGCATCGTCATGGCAACCCCTTGGATTACACCAGACCTGGATTTGTTTTTCTTTCTAATAAATTGGTTAAAGAGGGAATGTTTTGGGGAGTGTTTTTTCAAATAAAAATGTGTTTGTCGTGTATTTTTTTTTTATTACTGACTGGGTTGGTGATGTCGGGTATCTGATAGACGCCTGACCTCACCAACCCCAGAGCTTGATGCCAGGTGACATTACACATCTGGTATTAACCCCATATATTACCCCGTTTGCCACCGCACCAGGGCGCGGGATGAGCTGGGGCGAAGCACCAGGATTGGAATGGATGCGCCACTTCTGGGGCGGCTGCGGCCTGCTATTTTTAGGCTGGGGAGATTCCAATAACCATGGACCTCCCTAGTCTGAGAATATCAGGCCCCAGCTGTCTGCTTTACCTTGGCTGGTGATCCAATTTTGGGGGACCCCTACGTGTTTTTTTTTTTAATTATTTATTTAATTTAAAATAACAGCGTGGGGTGCCCTCAGTTTTGGATTACCAGCCAAGGTGAGGTTGCCAGCTGTGGTCTGCAGGCTGCAGCCGTCTGCTTTACCCTAGCTGGCTACAAAACTAGGGGGAACCCTATGTCATTTTTTTTTCATTTTTTTGGCTAAATACAAAGCTAAGCACCCCTTAGTGCCACATGAAAGGTACCAAAGGGTGTTCCACTTTTTCTCCATTTTTTTCTCCACTTTCTCTCCACTTTTTCTCCACTTTTTCTCCATTTTTTTCTCCACTTATTCTCCACTTTTTCTCCTCTTATTCTCCACTTTTTCTCCACTTTTTCTCCACTTTTTCTCCTCTTATTCTCCACTTTTTCTCCACTTTTTCTCCACTTTTTCTCCATTTTTTTCTCCACTTTCTCCACTTTTTCTCCACTTTTTTCTCCACTTTTTCTCCTCTTATGCTCCACTTTTTCTCCTCTTAATCTCCACTTTTTCTCCACTTTTTCTCCACTTTTTCTCCACTTTTTTCTCCACTTTTTCTCCTCTTATGCTCCACTTTTTCTCCACTTTTTCTCCACTTTTTCTCCACTTTTTCTCCACTTTTTCTCCTCTTAATCTCCACTTTTTCTCCTCTTATGCTCCACTTTTTCTCCACTTTTTCTCCACTTTTTCTCCACGTTTTCTCCACTTTTTTCTCCACTTTTTCTCCTCTTATGCTCCACTTTTTCTCCACTTTTTCTCCACTTTTTCTCCACGTTTTCTCCACGTTTTCTCCACTTTTTTCTCCACTTTTTCTCCTCTTATGCTCCACTTTTTCTCCACTTTTTCTCCACTTTTTCTCCTCTTAATCTCCACTTTTTCTCCACTTTTTCTCCACTTTTTCTCCACTTTTTCTCCACTTTTTTCTCCACTTTTTCTCCACTTTTTCTCCTCTTATGCTCCACTTTTTCTCCACTTTTTCTCCACTTTTTCTCCACTTTTTCTCCTCTTATGCTCCACTTTTTCTCCACTTTTTCTCCACTTTTTCTCCTCTTATGCTCCACTTTTTCTCCACTTTTTCTCCACTTTTTCTCCTCTTATGCTCCACTTTTTCTCCACTTTTTCTCCTCTTATGCTCCACTTTTTCTCCTCTTAATCTCCACTTTTTCTCCACTTTTTCTCCACTTTTTCTCCACTTTTTCTCCACTTTTTCTCCACGTTTTCTCCACTTTTTCTCCACTTTTTCTCCACTTTTTCTCCACTTTTTCTCCACTTTTTTCTCCACTTTTTCTCCACTTTTTCTCCTCTTATGCTCCACTTTTTCTCCACTTTTTCTCCACTTTTTCTCCACTTTTTCTAATCTTATGCTCCACTTTTTCTCCACTTTTTCTCCACTTTTTCTCCTCTTATGCTCCACTTTTTCTCCACTTTTTCTCCACTTTTTCTCCTCTTATGCTCCACTTTTTCTCCACTTTTTCTCCACTTTTTCTCCTCTTATGCTCCACTTTTTCTCCTCTTAATCTCCACTTTTTCTCCACTTTTTCTCCACTTTTTCTCCACTTTTTCTCCACTTTTTCTCCACGTTTTCTCCACGTTTTCTCCACTTTTTTCTCCACTTTTTCTCCTCTTATGCTCCACTTTTTCTCCACTTTTTCTCCACTTTTTCTCCTCTTAATCTCCACTTTTTCTCCACTTTTTCTCCACTTTTTCTCCACTTTTTCTCCACTTTTTTCTCCACTTTTTCTCCACTTTTTCTCCTCTTATGCTCCACTTTTTCTCCACTTTTTCTCCACTTTTTCTCCACTTTTTCTCCTCTTATGCTCCACTTTTTCTCCACTTTTTCTCCACTTTTTCTCCTCTTATGCTCCACTTTTTCTCCACTTTTTCTCCACTTTTTCTCCTCTTATGCTCCACTTTTTCTCCACTTTTTCTCCACTTTTTCTCCACTTTTTCTCCACTTTTTCTCCTCTTATGCTCCACTTTTTCTCCACTTTTTCTCCACTTTTTCTCCACTTTTTCTCCTCTTATGCTCCACTTTTTCTCCACTTTTTCTCCACTTTTTCTCCTCTTATGCTCCACTTTTTCTCCTCTTAATCTCCACTTTTTCTCCTCTTATGCTCCACTTTTTCTCCACTTTTTCTCCACTTTTTCTCCACTTTTTCTCCTCTTATGCTCCACTTTTTCTCCACTTTTTCTCCACTTTTTCTCCATTTTTTTCTCCACTTATTCTCCACTTTTTCTCCTCTTATTCTCCACTTTTTCTCCACTTTTTCTCCACTTTTTCTCCTCTTATTCTCCACTTTTTCTCCACTTTTTCTCCACTTTTTCTCCATTTTTTTCTCCACTTTCTCCACTTTTTCTCCACTTTTTTCTCCACTTTTTCTCCTCTTATGCTCCACTTTTTCTCCTCTTAATCTCCACATTTTCTCCACTTTTTCTCCACTTTTTCTCCACTTTTTTCTCCACTTTTTCTCCTCTTATGCTCCACTTTTTCTCCACTTTTTCTCCACTTTTTCTCCACTTTTTCTCCTCTTAATCTCCACTTTTTCTCCTATTATGCTCCACTTTTTCTCCACTTTTTCTCCACTTTTTCTCCACGTTTTCTCCACTTTTTTCTCCACTTTTTCTCCTCTTATGCTCCACTTTTTCTCCACTTTTTCGCCAATTTTTCTCCAATTTTTCTCCACTTTTTCTCCACTTTTTCTCCACTTTTTCTCCACTTTTTCTCCTCTTATGCTCCACTTTTTCTCCACTTTTTCTCCATTTTTTTCTCCACTTATTCTCCACTTTTTCTCCTCTTATTCTCCACTTTTTCTCCACTTTTTCTCCACTTTTTCTCCTCTTATTCTCCACTTTTTCTCACTTTTTCTCCACTTTTTCTCCATTTTTTTCTCCACTTTCTCCACTTTTTCTCCACTTTTTTCTCCACTTTTTCTCCTCTTATGCTCCACTTTTTCTCCACTTTTTCTCCACTTTTTCTCCTCTTAATCTCCACTTTTTCTCCACTTTTTCTCCACTTTTTCTCCACTTTTTCTCCACTTTTTCTCCACTTTTTTCTCCACTTTTTCTCCACTTTTTCTCCTCTTATGCTCCACTTTTTCTCCACTTTTTCTCCACTTTTTCTCCACTTTTTCTCCTCTTATGCTCCACTTTTTCTCCACTTTTTCTCCACTTTTTCTCCTCTTATGCTCCACTTTTTCTCCACTTTTTCTCCACTTTTTTCTCCACTTTTTCTCTTCTTATGCTCCACTTTTTCTCCTCTTAATCTCCACTTTTTCTCCACTTTTTCTCCACTTTTTCTCCACTTTTTCTCCACTTTTTCTCCACTTTTTTCTCCACTTTTTCTCCACTTTTTTCTCCACTTTTTCTCCACTTTTTCTCCTCTTATGTTCCACTTATTCTCCACTTTTTCTCCACTTTTTCTCTACTTTTTCTATGGTCGGTCTACCCATTAGCTCTGCCATGCATAGTGTAGCTCTACACCTACTGCACATGTTACTTTATGATTGACATCTCTTTCGTACCAGAGCTGTCTAAGTCTACTCTGACCCCATATTTGTCATTACTATATTGTCCTTGTACTGTATTATGACATTTGTATCATGTGTTTCATTTCTTGCTGTGTTGCAATTTTTTTGCTGCATCCCAATTGTACCTCTACATTGTTCGAGTTTATGTTATTGTTCTCTCACTCTTATGTGATACTGATTATTGTCATTTTTCATGATTACATGCAGATAAGTCCAATCTGACGAAGGCTCAGGCCGAAACGTCATTTGTAACTTGTTTTGGACAAAAACATATATGCTTATGAAAAAAAAATTTTCTTAATACGGACCAATAAAGAGTGATTTTGCATTACTATCCGTTGTGACTTACTGACTTAGTCTGGGAGATTTAGAGTGCCGAGGTTACTCACTAATTTTATCTATTATTACCTCTGAGCACCTATATACCAGTGAGCAGAGCTTCCTCTACAGTAGTTCTCCTGATTAGGCATGCCCTTACCTCATGAGCAGGGCATTGCAGCTTTGGTAGCAACCATTACGACATGGACTCTGCTGCTGTGGACCCGGGGAGAGTGAGTGCAGATTCATTGCACCCACACTCCTCACATGAAGGGTCCGCACTCCTAGAAAATGGGGGATACGTTCCCTGAGTGTCTCCCCCCCATATTCTAGACGGTCCAGAGTCGTCGTGGGACCCCTTTATTTTTTTTCTTACAATAAATTGGTGAAAGAGGAAATGTTTTGGGGACTGTTTTTTCAAATAAATTTCTTTTGTCGATTTTTTGTTTTTGTTAGTACTGACAGTTTATGATGTTGGGTATCTAATAGACGCCATGACATCACAAACTGCTGGGCTTGATCTCAGGTGACTTTACAGCTAGTATCAACCCGATTTATTACCCCGTTTGCCACTGCACGAGGGCACGGGATGAGCTGGGGTGAAGCGCCAGGATTGGCGCATCTAGTGGATGCGCCACGTCTGGGGTGCCTGCGGCCTGCTATTTTTAGGCTGTGAAGGCCCAATAACTATGGACCTTCCCACCCTGAGAATACCAGACCACAGCTGTCCGCTTTACCTTGGCTGGTGATCCAATTTGGGGGGTCCCCTACTTTTATTGTGTAATTATTAATATTTATAAAATAATTATAAAAAAGAGCCTGAGGGGACCTCCACATTGGATCCCCAACCACGGTAAAGCTGCCAGCTGTGGTTTTCAGGCTACAGCCGTCTGCTTTACCCTAGCTGGCTATCAAAAATGGGGGGACCCAACGTAATTTTTTTTTTTTAACTATTTTTTAAATAGAAAAAATTAATGGGCTTCCCTGTATTTTGATTGCCAACCAAGGTAACGGCAGGCAGATGGGGGTGGCAACCCATAGCTGTCTGCTTTATCTGCGCTGAGAATCAAAAATACCGCGGAGCGCTACGTCATTTTTTTAAAGATTTATTTTTACAGCACTGTGATGTCCAGCAATCAAAATACAGGGAAGCCCATTTTATTTTTAGTTATTTAAATAAATAATTAAAAAAAATATATGTTAGCTCCCACTGCATTTTTTGTATTGCTAGCTAAGGGTAATCCAAGCAGCTACTGGCTGCTAACCCCCACTGCTTGGTGTTACCTTCACTGGCAATGGAAAATCCAGGGAAGCATTTTTTTTTTTTTTTGCCAAAAAGCTACAAAAAAAGGACGTGAGCTTCGCCATATTTTTGTATGCTAGCCAGGTATAGCAGGCAGGTGCTGGAAGTGTTGGATACAGCGCCAGAAGATGGCGCTTCTATGAAAATGCCATTTTCTGAGGTGGCTGCAGACTGCAATTCGCAGCAGTGGGGCCCAGAAAGCTCAGGCCAACCGGTGGTGCGGATTCCAATCCCAGCTGCCTAGTTGTACCTGGCTGGACACAAAAATGGGGCAAAGCCTACGTCATTTGTTTTCTAATTATTTCATGAAATTCATGAAATAATAAAAAAAGGGCTTCCCTTTATTTTTGGTTCCCAGCCGGGTACAAATAGGCAACTGGGGGTTGGGGGCAGCCGTACCTGCCTGCTGTACCTGGCTAGCATACAAAAATATGGCGAAGCCACATAATTTTTTCAGGGGGCAAAAAACTTCTGCATACAGTCCTGGATGGAGTATGCTGAGCCTTGTAGTTCTGCAGCTGCTGTCTGTCTGTATGGAGAAGAGCAGACAGCAGCTGCAGAACTACAAGGCTCAGCATACTCCATCCAGGACTGTATGCAGAAGTTTTTTGCCCACCAAAAAAATGACGTGGGCTTCGCCATATTTTTGTATGCTAGCCAGGTACAGCTGGCAGCCACGGGCTGCCTCCAACCCCCAGTTGCCTATTTGTACCCGGCTGGGAACCAAAAATATAGGGAAGCCCGTTTTTTTTAATTATTTCACTTATTTCATGAAATAATTAAAAAACAAATGACGTGGGCTTCGCCCTATTTTTGTGTCCAGCCGGGTACAACTAGGCAGCTGGGGATTGGAATCCGCAGCACAGGTTAGCCCGAGGTTTGTGGGCGCCTCTGCTGCGGATTTCAGTCCGCAGCCGTCCCAGAAAATGGCGCTCTCATAGAAGCGCCATCATCTGGCGCTGTATCCAACTCTTCCAACAGCCCTGGAGCCGGGTGGCTTGTTGGGTAATCATGAGTTAATACTGGCTTTGTTTTACCAGCCAGTATTAAGCCAGAGATTCTTAATGTCAGGCACGTTTGACCCGGCCATTAAGAATCTCCAATAAAGGGTTAAAAAAAGACACCACACAAAGAAAAAATACTTTAATAGAAATAAATACACAGACACATTAGAGACTCCATCTTTATTACCCCTGTCAGCCCTCCACGATCCTGCTCTTCTGTCTTCTTTCTTTCTAGTGTAGTAGTAGTGACGATTGTAGTGAGGGGCATCACTTGGGGCTGGGGAACCTCCATCCTAACTACAATGCTCACTACAATCGGGAAGCAGCGTGCAGCCTTCACTCCGTGAGTGATCACTGCTGGCTGTCAGCGGTAACAGCGGTAACGCTGACAGACGCGTTACCATAGCAACGGTGCTCCCGGAGCCGCGGTTAGCGGTGACGTCACCGCTAACTGCGTTGCTATGGCAACGG
Organism: Anomaloglossus baeobatrachus; assembly: GCF_048569485.1. Taxonomy (NCBI): domain Eukaryota; kingdom Metazoa; phylum Chordata; class Amphibia; order Anura; family Aromobatidae; genus Anomaloglossus; species Anomaloglossus baeobatrachus. The sequence goes on along the minus strand of NC_134355.1, from coordinate 344,806,551 downwards.
TGATCTCCGTTAATGACCGGCTGTGTCAGCCGGTCCCTAACGGAACGGGGAGTCGACCGTGTGCTAGAGCATGTCGCCGGTACACGGCGATACACATATGTGCACCGTGTACCGGAGAGATGCACTCGCAGGTCCTACATGACGTGTCATAGTCATGTGACCAGTCTGTAGCCAATGAGATAATAGCCACGTGACTGGTCACATGGCTATTTTGACGTCACGATAGGTCCTGCTTCTCTGCTGGCAGTGCAGGTCACCGGGAGGATTCAGCGATCATCGGATGGAATAGCGGCAGGAGACAGAGTGCAGAAGGGATCGCGAGGACCGGTAAGTGTTATGGCAATGTTTATTAACTGTTTGTGTACATTTATAATGCATTTTTATGTGTTTGTGATTGCCTCCCATTATAGCCTATACGTTCGAGTTCGGTTCGTCGAACGTTCGACGAACCGAACTCGAACGGGACCCCCGTTCGGCGAACCGGCCTCGAGCCGAACCGGGACCGGTTCGCTCATCTCTAGTAAGGAGATGTTCGTCGTTCCTGCGGTGTCACACATAGAGATGTGTGATGCCTCAGGAACAACGAACAACATCGTACCTGTGGCAACAGCGATATTAAGGAAAGGAGCGACGTGTCAACGATCACCGTTTTTGAACGATTTTGCGATTGTTGATCGTCGCATCTTGGTGTCACATGCTACGATGCCGCTACCGGCGCCGGATGTACGTCACTAACGACTAGAGTTGAGCGCGGTTCGTGGTTCGCGGTTCTCCAGTTCGCGGCTCGAGTGATTTTTGGGCTGTTCGAGATCGAACTAGAACTCGAGCTTTTTGCTAAAAGCTCGATAGTTCTAGATACGTTCGAGAACGGTTCTAGCAGCAAAAAGCAGGGCTTTTTACAGCTACAGTGAGCAGGAGCCATCGCTGGCAGCCTGCCACAAGCTGGTAACCAAGATAAACATCGGGTATCCAAGCAAAGCGCTTTGGTTAGTAACCCGATGTTTATCTTAGTTACGTGCAGGAAGCCCACACTTTCCCGCTCAGCTCGCTCCACCCCCTCCTGCCCGCGGCATGTACACATACATACACATACACAAACACACACACACACACACATCCACCCCCCCCCCCCGCCCGCCCGCCCGCCCGCCCGCTCGCTCGCTCGGCTTACCTGCGGTGATGAAGTCCCGCCATCCCGACCTCAGCGCTGTCACTGTCCTCCATGGCCGCCGCTTGTCACATCACCTATCGCTTCCGACCCGAGACTGACACTGGCGGTGACGTCACGGACCTCTCGCGATACTTGATGTGAAGGCGCCGGTCATTGACCTCAGTGACAGGGGCTGTCAGTGTGCTGGAGATCAGCGCAGGTAATGTACCTCACTGACAGCAGCACTTGTCACCCCCCTGCAGTGACCTGGGCTGACCCATTGATGTTAGCTCAGGTCACTGCACTGCTCTCCCAGCCAATGGGGAACATCCTGCTCTTCATTGACTGGGACAGTGTGCATCGTCATGGCAACCCCTTGGATTACACCAGACCTGGATTTGTTTTTCTTTCTAATAAATTGGTTAAAGAGGGAATGTTTTGGGGAGTGTTTTTTCAAATAAAAATGTGTTTGTCGTGTATTTTTTTTTTATTACTGACTGGGTTGGTGATGTCGGGTATCTGATAGACGCCTGACCTCACCAACCCCAGGGCTTGATGCCAGGTGACATTACACATCTGGTATTAACCCCAAATATTACCCCGTTTGCCACCGCACCAGGGCGCGGGATGAGCTGGGGCGAAGCACCAGGATTGGCGCATCTAATGGATGCGCCACTTCTGGGGCGGCTGCGGCCTGCTATTTTTAGGCTGGGGAGATTCCAATAACCATGGACCTCCCTAGTCTGAGAATATCAGGCCCCAGCTGTCTGCTTTACCTTGGCTGGTGATCCAATTTTGGGGGACCCCTACGTGTTTTTTTTTTTAATTATTTATTTAATTTAAAATAACAGCGTGGGCTGCCCTCAGTTTTGGATTACCAGCCAAGGTGAGGTTGCCAGCTGTGGTCTGCAGGCTGCAGCCGTCTGCTTTACCCTAGCTGGCTACAAAACTAGGGGGAACCCTATGTCATTTTTTTTTTCATTTTTTTGGCTAAATACAAAGCTAAGCACCCCTTAGTGCCACATGAAAGGTACCAAAGGGTGTTCCACTTTTTCTCCATTTTTTTCTCCACTTTCTCTCCACTTTTTCTCCACTTTTTCTCCATTTTTTTCTCCACTTATTCTCCACTTTTTCTCCTCTTATTCTCCACTTTTTCTCCACTTTTTCTCCACTTTTTCTCCTCTTATTCTCCACTTTTTCTCCACTTTTTCTCCATTTTTTTCTCCACTTTCTCCACTTTTTCTCCACTTTTTTCTCCACTTTTTCTCCTCTTATGCTCCACTTTTTCTCCTCTTAATCTCCACTTTTTCTCCACTTTTTCTCCACTTTTTCTCCACTTTTTTCTCCACTTTTTCTCCTCTTATGCTCCACTTTTTCTCCACTTTTTCTCCACTTTTTCTCCACTTTTTCTCCACTTTTTCTCCTCTTAATCTCCACTTTTTCTCCTCTTATGCTCCACTTTTTCTCCACTTTTTCTCCACTTTTTCTCCACGTTTTCTCCACGTTTTCTCCACTTTTTTCTCCACTTTTTCTCCTCTTATGCTCCACTTTTTCTCCACTTTTTCTCCACTTTTTCTCCACGTTTTCTCCACATTTTCTCCACTTTTTTCTCCACTTTTTCTCCTCTTATGCTCCACTTTTTCTCCACTTTTTCTCCACTTTTTCTCCTCTTAATCTCCACTTTTTCTCCACTTTTTCTCCACTTTTTCTCCACTTTTTCTCCACTTTTTTCTCCACTTTTTCTCCACTTTTTCTCCTCTTATGCTCCACTTTTTCTCCACTTTTTCTCCACTTTTTCTCCTCTTATGCTCCACTTTTTCTCCACTTTTTCTCCACTTTTTCTCCTCTTATGCTCCACTTTTTCTCCACTTTTTCTCCACTTTTTTCTCCACTTTTTCTCCTCTTATGCTCCACTTTTTCTCCACTTTTTCTCCACTTTTTCTCCACTTTTTCTCCTCTTATGCTCCACTTTTTCTCCACTTTTTCTCCACTTTTTCTCCATTTTTTTCTCCACTTATTCTCCACTTTTTCTCCTCTTATTCTCCACTTTTTCTCCACTTTTTCTCCACTTTTTCTCCTCTTATTCTCCACTTTTTCTCCACTTTTTCTCCACTTTTTCTCCTCTTATTCTCCACTTTTTCTCCATTTTTTTCTCCACTTTTTCTCCACTTTTTTCTCCACTTTTTCTCCTCTTATGCTCCACTTTTTCTCCTCTTAATCTCCACTTTTTCTCCACTTTTTCTCCACTTTTTCTCCACTTTTTTCTCCACTTTTTCTCCTCTTATGCTCCACTTTTTCTCCACTTTTTCTCCACTTTTTCTCCACTTTTTCTCCACTTTTTCTCCTCTTAATCTCCACTTTTTCTCCTCTTAATCTCCACTTTTTCTCCTCTTATGCTCCACTTTTTCTCCACTTTTTCTCCACTTTTTCTCCACGTTTTCTCCACGTTTTCTCCACTTTTTTCTCCACTTTTTCTCCTCTTATGCTCCACTTTTCTCCACTTTTTCTCCACTTTTTCTCCACTTTTTCTCCACGTTTTCTCCACGTTTTCTCCACTTTTTTCTCCACTTTTTCTCCTCTTATGCTCCACTTTTTCTCCACTTTTTCTCCACTTTTTCTCCTCTTAATCTCCACTTTTTCTCCACTTTTTCTCCACTTTTTCTCCACTTTTTTCTCCACTTTTTCTCCACTTTTTCTCCTCTTATGCTCCACTTTTTCTCCACTTTTTCTCCACTTTTTCTCCACTTTTTCTCCTCTTATGCTCCACTTTTTCTCCACTTTTTCTCCACTTTTTCTCCTCTTATGCTCCACTTTTTCTCCACTTTTTCTCCACTTTTTTCTCCACTTTTTCTCCTCTTATGCTCCACTTTTTCTCCACTTTTTCTCCACTTTTTCTCCACTTTTTCTCCTCTTATGCTCCACTTTTTCTCCACTTTTTCTCCACTTTTTCTCCATTTTTTTCTCCACTTATTCTCCACTTTTTCTCCTCTTATTCTCCACTTTTTCTACACTTTTTCTCCACTTTTTCTCCTCTTATTCTCCACTTTTTCTCCACTTTTTCTCCACTTTTTCTCCATTTTTTTCTCCACTTTCTCCACTTTTTCTCCACTTTTTTCTCCACTTTTTCTCCTCTTATGCTCCACTTTTTCTCCTCTTAATCTCCACTTTTTCTCCACTTTTTCTCCACTTTTTCTCCACTTTTTTCTCCACTTTTTCTCCTCTTATGCTCCACTTTTTCTCCACTTTTTCTCCACTTTTTCTCCACTTTTTCTCCACTTTTTCTCCTCTTAATCTCCACTTTTTCTCCTCTTATGCTCCACTTTTTCTCCACTTTTTCTCCACTTTTTCTCCACGTTTTCTCCACTTTTTTCTCCACTTTTTCTCCTCTTATGCTCCACTTTTTCTCCACTTTTTCTCCACTTTTTCTCCACATTTTCTCCACGTTTTCTCCACTTTTTTCTCCACTTTTTCTCCTCTTATGCTCCACTTTTTCTCCACTTTTTCTCCACTTTTTCTCCACTTTTTCTCCACTTTTTCTCCACTTTTTCTCCACTTTTTTCTCCACTTTTTCTCCACTTTTTCTCCTCTTATGCTCCACTTTTTCTCCACTTTTTCTCCACTTTTTCTCCACGTTTTCTCCACGTTTTCTCCACTTTTTTCTCCACTTTTTCTCCTCTTATGCTCCACTTTTTCTCCACTTTTTCTCCACTTTTTCTCCTCTTAATCTCCACTTTTTCTCCACTTTTTCTCCACTTTTTCTCCACTTTTTCTCCACTTTTTCTCCACTTTTTTCTCCACTTTTTCTCCACTTTTTCTCCTCTTATGCTCCATTTTTTCTCCACTTTTTCTCCACTTTTTCTCCACTTTTTCTCCTCTTATGCTCCACTTTTTCTCCACTTTTTCTCCACTTTTTCTCCTCTTATGCTCCACTTTTTCTCCACTTTTTCTCCACTTTTTTCTCCACTTTTTCTCCTCTTATGCTCCACTTTTTCTCCACTTTTTCTCCACTTTTTCTCCACTTTTTCTCCTCTTATGCTCCACTTTTTCTCCACTTTTTCTCCACTTTTTCTCCATTTTTTTCTCCACTTATTCTCCACTTTTTCTCCTCTTATTCTCCACTTTTTCTCCACTTTTTCTCCACTTTTTCTCCTCTTATTCTCCACTTTTTCTCCACTTTTTCTCCACTTTTTCTCCATTTTTTTCTCCACTTTCTCCACTTTTTCTCCACTTTTTTCTCCACTTTTTCTCCACTTTTTCTCCTCTTATGCTCCACTTTTTCTCCACTTTTTCTCCACTTTTTTCTCCACTTTTTCTCCTCTTATGCTCCACTTTTTCTCCACTTTTTCTCCACTTTTTCTCCACTTATGCTCCACTTTTTCTCCACTTTTTCTCCACTTTTTTCTCCACTTTTTCTCCTCTTAATCTCCACTTTTTCTCCACTTTTTCTCCACTTTTTCTCCACTTTTTCTCCACTTTTTCTCCACTTTTTTCTCCACTTTTTCTCCACTTTTTCTCTACTTTTTCTATGGTCGGTCTACCCATTAGCTCTGCCATGCATAGTGTAGCTCTACACCTACTGCACATGTTACTTTATGATTGACATCTCTTTCGTACCAGAGCTGTCTAAGTCTACTCTGACCCCATATTTGTCATTACTATATTGTCCTTGTACTGTATTATGACATTTGTATCATGTGTTTCATTTCTTGCTGTGTTGCAATTTTTTTGCTGCATCCCAATTGTACCTCTACATTGTTCGAGTTTATGTTATTGTTCTCTCACTCTTATGTGATACTGATTATTGTCATTTTTCATGATTACATGCAGATAAGTCCAATCTGACGAAGGCTCAGGCCGAAACGTCATTTGTAACTTGTTTTGGACAAAAACATATATGCTTATGAAAAAAAAATTTTCTTAATACGGACCAATAAAGAGTGATTTTGCATTACTATCCGTTGTGACTTACTGACTTAGTCTGGGAGATATAGAGTGCCGAGGTTACTCACTAATTTTATCTATTATTACCTCTGAGCACCTATATACCAGTGAGCAGAGCTTCCTCTACAGTAGTTCTCCTGATTAGGCATGCCCTTACCTCATGAGCAGGGCATTGCAGCTTTGGTAGCAACCATTACGACATGGACTCTGCTGCTGTGGACCCGGGGAGAGTGAGTGCAGATTCATTGCACCCACACTCCTCACATGAAGGGTCCGCACTCCTAGAAAATGGGGGATACGTTCCCTGAGTGTCTCCCCCCCATATTCTAGACGGTCCAGAGTCGTCGTGGGACCCCTTTATTTTTTTTCTTACAATAAATTGGTGAAAGAGGAAATGTTTTGGGGACTGTTTTTTCAAATAAATTTCTTTTGTCGATTTTTTGTTTTTGTTAGTACTGACAGTTTATGATGTTGGGTATCTAATAGACGCCATGACATCACAAACTGCTGGGCTTGATCTCAGGTGACTTTACAGCTAGTATCAACCCAATTTATTACCCCGTTTGCCACTGCACCAGGGCACGGGATGAGCTGGGGTGAAGCGCCAGGATTGGCGCATCTAGTGGATGCGCCACGTCTGGGGTGCCTGCGGCCTGCTATTTTTAGGCTGTGAAGGCCCAATAACTGTGGACCTTCCCACCCTGAGAATACCAGACCACAGCTGTCCGCTTTACCTTGGCTGGTGATCCAATTTGGGGGGTCCCCTACTTTTATTGTGTAATTATTAATATTTATAAAATAATTATAAAAAAGAGCCTGAGGGGACCTCCACATTGGATCCCCAACCACGGTAAAGCTGCCAGCTGTGGTTTTCAGGCTACAGCCGTCTGCTTTACCCTAGCTGGCTATCAAAAATGGGGGGACCCAACGTAATTTTTTTTTTTTAACTATTTTTTAAATAGAAAAAATTAATGGGCTTCCCTGTATTTTGATTGCCAACCAAGGTAACGGCAGGCAGATGGGGGTGGCAACCCATAGCTGTCTGCTTTATCTGCGCTGAGAATCAAAAATACCGCGGAGCGCTACGTCATTTTTTTAAAGATTTATTTTTACAGCACTGTGATGTCCAGCAATCAAAATACAGGGAAGCCCATTTTATTTTTAGTTATTTAAATAAATAATTAAAAAAAATATATGTTAGCTCCCACTGCATTTTTTGTATTGCTAGCTAAGGGTAATCCAAGCAGCTACTGGCTGCTAACCCCCACTGCTTGGTGTTACCTTCACTGGCAATGGAAAATCCAGGGAAGCATTTTTTTATTTTTTTGCCAAAAAGCTACAAAAAAATGACGTGAGCTTCGCCATATTTTTGTATGCTAGCCAGGTATAGCAGGCAGGTGCTGGAAGAGTTGGATACAGCACCAGAAGATGGCGCTTCTATGAAAATGCCATTTTCTGAGGTGGCTGCAGACTGCAATTCGCAGCAGTGGGGCCCAGAAAGCTCAGGCCAACCGGTGGTGCGGATTCCAATCCCAGCTGCCTAGTTGTACCTGGCTGGACACAAAAATGGGGCAAAGCCTACGTCATTTGTTTTCTAATTATTTCATGAAATTCATGAAATAATAAAAAAAGGGCTTCCCTTTATTTTTGGTTCCCAGCCGGGTACAAATAGGCAACTGGGGGTTGGGGGCAGCCGTACCTGCCTGCTGTACCTGGCTAGCATACAAAAATATGGCGAAGCCACATAATTTTTTCAGGGGGCAAAAAACTTCTGCATACAGTCCTGGATGGAGTATGCTGAGCCTTGTAGTTCTGCAGCTGCTGTCTGTCTGTATGGAGAAGAGCAGACAGCAGCTGCAGAACTACAAGGCTCAGCATACTCCATCCAGGACTGTATGCAGAAGTTTTTTGCCCACCAAAAAAATGACGTGGGCTTCGCCATATTTTTGTATGCTAGCCAGGTACAGCTGGCAGCCACGGGCTGCCTCCAACCCCCAGTTGCCTATTTGTACCCGGCTGGGAACCAAAAATATAGGGAAGCCCGTTTTTTTTAATTATTTCACTTATTTCATGAAATAATTAAAAAACAAATGACGTGGGCTTCGCCCTATTTTTGTGTCCAGCCGGGTACAACTAGGCAGCTGGGGATTGGAATCCGCAGCACAGGTTAGCCCGAGGTTTGTGGGCGCCTCTGCTGCGGATTTCAGTCCGCAGCCGTCCCAGAAAATGGCGCTCTCATAGAAGCGCCATCATCTGGCGCTGTATCCAACTCTTCCAACAGCCCTGGAGCCGGGTGGCTTGTTGGGTAATCATGAGTTAATACTGGCTTTGTTTTACCAGCCAGTATTAAGCCAGAGATTCTTAATGTCAGGCACGTTTGACCCGGCCATTAAGAATCTCCAATAAAGGGTTAAAAAAAGACACCACACAGAGAAAAAATACTTTAATAGAAATAAATACACAGACACATTAGAGACTCCATCTTTATTACCCCCTGTCAGCCCTCCACGATCCTGCTCTTCTGTCTTCTTTCTTTCTAGTGTAGTAGTAGTGACGATTGTAGTGAGGGGCATCACTTGGGGCTGGGGAACCTCCATCCTAACTACAATGCTCACTACAATCGGGAAGCAGCGTGCAGCCTTCACTCCGTGAGTGATCACTGCTGGCTGCTAGCGGTAACGCTGACAGACGCGTTACCATAGCAACGGTGCTCCCGGAGCCGCGGTTAGCGGTGACGTCACCGCTAACTGCGTTGCTATGGCAACGGTGATCTCCGTTAATGACCGGCTGTGTCAGCCGGTCCCTAACGGAACGGGGAGTCGACCGTGTGCTAGAGCATGTCGCCGGTACACGGCGATACACATATGTGCACCGTGTACCGGAGAGATGCACTCGCAGGTCCTACATGACGTGTCATAGTCATGTGACCAGTCTGTAGCCAATGAGATAATAGCCACGTGACTGGTCACATGGCTATTTTGACGTCACGATAGGTCCTGCTTCTCTGCTGGCAGTGCAGCTCACCGGGAGGATTCAGCGATCATCGGATGGAATAGCGGCAGGAGACAGAGTGCAGAAGGGATCGCGAGGACCGGTAAGTGTTATGGCAATGTTTATTAACTGTTTGTGTACATTTATAATGCATTTTTATGTGTTTGTGATTGCCTCCCATTATAGCCTATAGGTTCGAGTTCGGTTCGTCGAACGTTCGACGAACCGAACTCGAACGGGACCCCCGTTCGGCGAACCGGCCTCGAGCCGAACCGGGACCGGTTCGCTCATCTCTACTAACGACGTGACCCCGACGATATATCGGTAGTGATGTCGCAGCGTGTAAAGCACCTTTTACTCTTACGATTCCTTATAAATGACTGCAGCATACCTTAACAAATTTGGCACCAAAACCACTACCACAAGAGTGTGCACACTTGCCCGCAAAAACAGAAAAATATGCGCGGGGCCCGAACTCAGTACCAACAGATGTATGCAGAGAAGTCTCAGGTACAGAGAGGAAATCCAGGCAGCAATCAGCTCTCCAGCAAGTCTCTAAGGCACCGGCAATCACAGGGGAAGATCACCTCAGGGCAGAACCAGCAGTCCAGTGGAAATTGCCTCAAGAACGGATCTCCTCAGGGCAGATTCAGCAGTTCAGTGAAAATGCCTCAGGTAACCAAGGAAACGTTTCTGATCCCAGTTCTCTGTTAACAGTTTATACACGCTGACACTCAGGGCACACAAGACTCTCCCTCAGGGGCAATATGACAATCAGGGACTTATTGGCAGGCAAGCGAGTAGGTATGGCCCACCATTCTACTCCATCTAACGTGTCTACCACTTGCGGTTCAGGGTCAGGCACCTTAGAGGTTGTTACAGGGTCTTCAAACTGACATCGTCGTAGCATATTACGATGTAGGTTACGAGTAGGTCCCTAAGTCCCCACAGGTTCCACCTCGTAGATGGGGATCTCTGGACCCACCCTCCTTTTTACTACATATGGTGTTGCTTCCCACCAGTTATCTAGCTTGCTGGTCCAATGCTAAACTCTTACCAGCACTCTGTCCCCAGGAAAGAAGGATTCAGTGTGTACAGGTCAGGGATCTTTATGGGTAACTTGAATTAATTGACCACCCTACGTACCACCCTCAGTTGACGTCTGTGTTTTCGGACCCATTTGGAAGTGTTCCGTGGCAGATTGACAGAGGAATCAGGCATTTTAAAGTCCTCAATCTCCCTACCGGCTCTTCCCTACATCAACATATGAGGGGAGTATCCAGTTGTGCGGTGTAGCTGGTTGTTATAGGCCAACATTAATTTTTGGGAGATAATCAGCCAATTTGCTCGCTGCTCACCTTCCAAAGTCCTCAGCATTTGTAGAAGGGTGCAGTTAAAAAGCTCCCAAGCCCCATTGCCCTGCGGGTGGTAGGGTGTTGTTCTTGACTGTTCGATACAATACAACTGGTAAAGCGCCTTCACTAGGGTACCCTAGGATGCATGCCCTTTGATGAGAATGCACCTGCTGCGGGCATCCGAACAACTAAATGAAATGTTTACACACCACCTTAGCAGCGGACTCAGCAGTTTGATCTCTAGTTGGTACCACCACTCCATACTTGGTGACATGACCGGTCATCACCAGGCAGGAAGAGTACCCTGAAGTACAGTACCCCACCTGAAGATAATCTATCATGAGTATCTCAAGTGGGGCCAAAGTCTTGATGGTTTGAACAGGAGCCCATGTCTCAAGACCCTAAAGCGGGCTTTACACGCAACGATATCGTTAATGATTTATCGTCGGGGTCACGTTGTTTGTGACGCACATCCGGCTTCATTAACGATATCGCAGTATGTGACTCTTATGTGCGACCTAAAACGATCGCAAAAGCAGCTAAAATCGTTTGCTGCGGAGAGGTCGTCCTAAAAACAAAAAATCGTTCTCTTCTAATTAGCGCTGTTGTTTGTCGTTCCTGCGGCAGCACACATCGCTATGTGTGACACCGCAGGAGTGACGAACATCTCCTTACCTGCCCCCACTGCCAATGCGGAAGGAAGGAGGTGGGCGGGATGTTTACGTCCCGCTCATCTCCGCCCCTCTGCTTCTATTGGACGGCTGCCGTGTGACGTTGCTGTGACGCCGCACAACCCACCCCCTTAGAAAGGAGGTGGATTGCCCCCCAGAGCGACGTCGCAGGACAGGTAAGTCCGTTTGACGGGAGTAAGCGAGGTTGTGCGCGATGGGCAGTGATTTGCCCGTGTCGCACAACCGACGGGGGCGGGTACGATCGCTTGCGATCTCGCTAGCGAGATCACAGCGTGTAAAGCCCGGTTTACTTAACCCACACACTTGGCACTGCTGACACACTTCATTCACCATCTTTTCAAGGTCAGGACAATACAGAATCCTCTGCAGCCATCAGTGGGTCTTCTCACTTCCAAAATGTGCCCCCTTTTCATGAGCTTCATGGGCAACCACAGGACCTAGAGAAATCGGGATTATAAATTTGTGTCGGTATTGTAACTCAGCCTGTATATACACTCTTCGATACAGAATTCCTTGCTCAACACACAACCTGTCCCACTGGCGCAACACTCTTTTGCCCTCTACAGTAGAGACAACTATGCACTCTGTTCTTGACGAGGCCAGATTCCACTCTGAACCCAACACTTCACCAGCCCTAAGTCCCAACAGTCATTTTGGATTTTTTTTCCTAAATCAGTGTGAGTCCTATCTAAGACAGAGGGCATCCCAGAGGCCACACCACTTGAATGTACTATGCTTTGGAAAATGGACAATCGGAAAAGATCGATGGTGTCAGTGTCTTCAAGCTTGTCATCGACACTTCCGCCTGGCACCCCTTGGGGTACCCATGGCAGGGCATCTGCATTCCCGTTTTGTCATCCGTAGTGGAAGTTAATACGGTACTTGAATTTGGCGAGGCGGGCCATTCATCTAATACTCTCAGCTTAGCATTTTCCAGATGGGCTAACGTTTTACCACTACCTAAATGCCAGTCAAATATTCTGCAAAGCACTCGGTCATGGCTCAGACCAAGGCCAGGTGTTTTAAACGGAACAAGCTGTAGTTTGCTGGGTGCTGGGTTGCGTTCAGTCTCACTTAAGGCCCGACTCCCATACGCAATCTCCCGCTCCCACCCATCCTGCACCTGAGCTAACACTGCACCTAACCCATGGAGGCTACCATCGGTGTATAGCAGTAATGGAAGTCCCCAGGCGACAGGCTGATTTCCAGACCCCGGAGTGTCTCCCCTCAGTAGCTCATTAAGAGGTCAGACTAGGTGGGAGAACTTTTGTACAAATCGCCTATAGTACTCTACCAGACCTAGAAAAGCTCTTACCTCCTGCACTCCCTCTGGTGTCAACATGTGACCCAAGTATTCTATCAGGTTCCTAAACAGTTGGCACTTCTTGGGCTTGACCTTCAACCCATGTTTACTGAGTCTTTGCAGAACTTGCTGTAGCTTCACTAGATAGTCTTCAAATGATGACCCGAACACCACCACGTCATCTAGATATTTCAGAATGGATTCAAAGTTCAGGACTCCCAGGAAATGCTTCATCAGTCACTTGAAGGTTTCAGGTGCATTGGTTAAGCCGAAGGGCATCCTGTTGAACTTGCAGAGCCCCATTGGTAAAACGAACACTGGGTTTGCTCAGTCCCTCTCTGCCATCGGCACCTGCCAGTAGCCACTGGCCAGATTCAGTGGAGAAAAGTACTTCGCCAGACCCAGCACAGAGAGCGACACTTTGATACATGGTAATTGATAGGCATTTCATATCGTATGAGCGTTCAACTTCCGGTAGTTAAAACAGAACCACAGGGTCCCATCTTTCTTTCATACAAGGACCACCGGGGCCACTCAAGGGCTCTGATTCTCTCGGATGACCTGATTCTCCAGCATTCTGGCCACCATATCTTTCACCTCCTGGTAGAGCTTCGGTAGGATTTACCAGTAGCCTTCTCTTATTGGAGGAGTATCTCCTGTGGGAATCTCATGTTTGATGGTGGAGGAGCAGCCAAAGTCATCTCCATGTCACAAGAAGGCCTCTTGGAATACCCACAAAGTATCCTCTATCCACCAAAGTTGAGCGGAAGTCAGCATTCCTCTATCTACCTCCATTTGATCCATTCCACGCAGAGGTGGGCTTTTTTGGCATGATCAACTCCACTGCATAGGTCCAAGCTGACCGGCGATCTAGCTGAAGTTAGCAATCTGTGTTTCGGAGTACCTTCCGATCTGGCAGGAAGACTTCTGATAACAATTCCCCAGCCGTTATGGTGACCATCTCATCTAGCACATTGATACACCTGACTGGTACTTGACCATCCTTCATTATTCCCAATGATGGGACACAAGTGTCTTAACAGATGATGCCTCCCTGGGAGTGGATTCAAGCAGTAGCTCTACGCCATTCAGCCTCTGGTCAGCCTCCACTGGGAGCATCAGGAGTTGCTCTCGTCTTGGTGTTTGCACTACTGGACCACTGGAAGGCACCCTGACAATGCCCACTTGACGTCCTGGGACAGCATTCCTCTGGAGATCACAGCTCCTGACCAACTGATGCAGCATTCTTTGTGTGAGTTGGTGTGTACTGGCATGCTGCCAGTACCATGGTCCTTCTCTAGCATAAAAGCGATGATCCATGTCCTTCAAGACATTCATCCTGAGCATCACGTCCAACCGCCTCCGAGGAGGGTGGCTTACTAGCACTACTCCTTTTCGACCAGTGTCCTGGTCAAACAGTTTCAGTCTCATCCAAACAATCCCCTTTACCACCAGTTGCACCATTGTTAGCAGCAGTAAGGTGAATTACTCGAGCATCCTTCGGAACCAAAATAGTGTTTAAACACTTCCCAGGGCAAAATAGTGCATTCCGATCCCGTATCTACAAAACACTTCACCTTCGGACCTTCAAATTCAGCCTCCTGGATGGGACTGCCAGAGTAAAGATCATGTTCTTTTCCCCGAGGGCATCTTGAGGAGGAAGCCACTGCAGTTTACCCTTCTACAGCAGTGGCTGGTAGTTTAATGCTGGTGGCTATGTGACTCTGCTGGTGGCACCTCTAGCAGACATTTCCATCGTAGTTGTGGACATCAAGCACAACTTTCCCAGTTGACTTTTGTGCCTGGACGGGCGTGGAACTGACAGGAAAGGCAGATGGCCTCACCCCACTCTGGATCCTAGATACTTCCAACCACAGATCTCTCACCTACTGCCTCATAGCTAGGACTACCTCCATTAAGGTTCCAGTGTCAGAGGCGATACCCATGCTTCCAGCCATTTGAGCACTATCTATGGCTTTCTCAGCCACAGGCATAGACTCTTCCTCCTTCTCAGTGGCGGCCCGATAGACATCCCAGAATGCCAATTCAGGTGTGGACTGAACCATTTCCTGTAATTTATTTCAGAGAAATGTAGTGGCCAGCCCGGTGAAGAACTGGTCCCATAGTAACTGGTCCACATCCTGGAATGCTGCCATGGCCTTAGGGTTCAAGTGTCACACCTCATTCAGAGTTTCCTGCAGGGCGGTGGAATACTGAATGAGGGACTCATGTTCCCTCTGGGGATGACTAAAAAAGAGGGCAAGCAATTGCACCAATTTGCCGCAGCCACTTAGATTCCCTTCTAGCAACTTTGGTACCTTCTCTAACTTGTCCCTCTCTGATTCTAGGCGCACCACTACGGTCCGCCTGGCATCCCCTTTTAAAGCATTTAACACTACCTCAGATCTCAGTTCAGGAGATAAATTACATATTTTCAGGACACTCTGAACCCTTTCTGTACAGTCCGGTAATGTCATGTTCTTCCAATCATACTTGTACAAATGTTGTAAAAGCGCCCCCACCGGTACATAGCCCCCAGGAGCCACAGCCACAGCTGGCGGTTACACTACCGGCAGTGGTGCTGCTGATGCAGAGGCGCCATTTCCCTCCGCAATCCCATCCATGACAATCACTGTATCCTGCCTACTAGGCCAAAAGCTAGGAGCCAAGAGATTGCTTTCAGAATACAATGGGCCATGAACGAGAAACGAGATCAGACTAGGGCTGAAGGCAAACTCTGTCTTTCTAAATCAATTAGGAAATTGGCTAATGAAACTCGGGGAGACAATTAAGAATTACCTCAAACAAATGTACATACACCTGGCTAAAAAACAGGATAATTGTGCTGGTCTAGGGACCACTTCCAATATCTCAGAAACTAGTGGAACACTATTTACCTAATGGGAAAATTCAAAAAACAATATTAGAACAGCACCTATGATATACTAAAGAGTATAAATTAATGAGTGCAATTAGGACCTGTCTCTGGAGCATCACACCGATTACCAATCTTATTTATAGCGCTATCCCCCTCCCTCTCCCCTCATACATGTGCACAATAATAAATTATCCGGGGTTAAACACTTCCTAGAAGAAGTACAACAATAGTTCAAGTTCAGTTCTGCATAAATGACTGCAGCATACCTTAACTATTATGGCGCCAAAACCACAACCACACAAATGTGCACAAACACTCACCACATCGGGCGATACCAATTGCTTCTGGCTAGCAGAGAATCCACCACCGAGCCCTCCATGTGTTCCATCGCCGGTCCTTGCACTCTACTGAACTGCATTGAATCTTCCCCTGCTGGTTGGAAACATTCCATATCGCTGTATGTGGTGAGTATGTGTGTGCGATCTGATGTGTCATAGTGTGTGCAATGTAATGTGTGTGTGTGTGTGTGATCTGATGTGTGTGTGTATGAGTATGTGTGTGCGATCTGATGTGCGTGTGAGTGCTGGCCAAAAACAGGGGTGGACCGCATGGAGCATACCTGCTGAGAATGCCTAATGAAGATCGCAGGAGGACCCGGGAGCCACACAGGCGTCCGAGGTCTGGTAAGTATGATTCATCTGGGAAGGGGGGGGGTCTGCTTTTTTGGGACTGTAAACGTACCCCCAACCGTGTTTGCCCAAGAATAAGACCAAAAAAAGTACAAGACAGTGTTTTATTTTTGGAAAAGCACGGTACATATCTCTCATGCATTGCACTTTATATTATGGTCTATTTGAACTGGAGACACATAAATTGTTCCTGTCCTATTTCAAAGCAAATAATTATTTAGAAGAAATTGTTATGAGAGGTTATAATTTGAAATTATTGACCATGCATATTTTGATTGTTTCCATATAATGATATGACTGATTTTATATTGGAACTATACATATGTTGATTCACAAATTATTATTAATGTTAATAGATGTAATATTAATATTGTCAGGTGCTGAATTATAGTATATCTCCAAGCCCTGTGGATATTTTTTTGGATTTATTTTTAATACCTCCTATTTTAATCTGTAGTATTAGTTTATGTTTTTCTGGCTATTTAATACAATTTGTAATCTTTTTTTATTCAGTTGAAAATGCACTCCATTGTGTTCATACACCTAGTCTTATTTTGTTTAGGAGTTTATTCTATGACTAGTTATGTCCACATTTATTCATATTTTTATGTAAATGTTTAGTCATTATGCTCCTGGATAAAATACAGTTGTTATGTTGTTGGAATATTGTTGTTCTGATACCAGATTTATTTAGATGTTTACGTATAGTTTTGGCTACTATCCCACTGAAAAACATTTTTTTTTTTTTTTTTTTACAAAATAAAGGTTTTCTGCATCACCAAATTTTGAAGTATAATTTTTAGAGTTTTCACATGCCGAGTTATGTGAGGTCAATTCAGAAATTATTTTTTTTGTTTTTGTTTTTTTACGCAGTTCAAAATGTTGTAAAAGTGGTAAGACAGCTTTATTCTTCCAGTCAGTATGAATACAGTGAATACAGTGATAACACATTTATACTGTTTTTTATGATTTACCACTTTTACACCATTATACATTATTAACCTCCCCCCCCCACAGCCTGAAATCACCTTCCTAAGATTGTTGTAAATTTAGGCTCATATTTTTTGCATTTATTTGGGAAAAAAACAAAAATTTGGCAAACATTGTGAAAATTTTGCAATTTTCAAACTTTGAAATTTTCTGCCCATAAATCTGAGAGTTATGTCACTCAAAATAGTTACTAAATAACATTTCTCACATGTATATTCTACATCAGAACAATTTTTTGAAAGATAATTTTTTTTAGGAAGTTAGAAGAGTTCAAAGTTCATCAGCAATTTCTCATTTTTCCAACAAAATTTACAAAACCATTTTTTTTACGGATCACATCCCATTTGAAGTAACTTTGAGAGGCCTAAGAGATACCCAAAGTGACACCATTCTAAAAACTGCACACCTAATACTGCTCAAAACCACATTCAATAAGTTTATTAACCCTTTAGGTGCTTCACAAGAACCAAAGCATTGTGTAAAGAAAAAATTAAAATTTTACTTTTTCCCACAATTAGAGTTGAGCGATGTTCAATTCGAACGGTTCGCCAATTTCAAAGTCGAGTGATTTTTGTCAGTGTTCGAGTCGATCGACGAACTCGAACGATTTGCTTCAAGTTCGGCAGTTCGAATTACCGTTCGATAACGGCTCAATCACCAAAAAGCGTAGCTAGTTAGTAGCTGGCTTTTCACTGTAATACTGTGAGTCACTGTTAATAATGATATTATCAAAATTCAGCGTATAGTGTGCGGGGGAGACGGGGTTTAGATCAGTGCTGCTGCTGAGTGCTGAAAGAATGGCGATCGCCATTTTTTTTTCCTAACCGCGCTTACAGTGGGGCGGGCCAGGCTGTTAGCCAATCACAGACACACACACAGCAAAGTGGATTTTTGCCAGACAAGCAAGGGCATGTGTCATAGGCTGTGCATGTCAAATGTGTTTGCCCTATAAGACCCGGCCATTTTCCCCTTCGTCGCCATTATCTCTCTGCTGCGGGTGGGTGACAGTCACCGCACCCGCTCCCGCTGCTGCTGTGTGCGCTATAGACATACAGTGCAATCTACACATTGCTTTAGGGATTAGGGACTACTTGTAATTTACAGCACCTGTCTATTTTTGCTACGCAATTTTTATTGCAAAAAGTGCTGCCATTTTTAGGGCCATACTTTCATTGTCTGGGATACTACGTTAGGGTTCCTCTGCTGACAATTTTGCTATACCACCTCTGCATTATACAGCAGCTGTCCATTTTTGCTACCCAATTTTTATTGCAAAAAGTGCAGGCAGTTTTTGGGCTATAGTGTCATTGTCTTTGATAGTCAGTGTTGGTTCTTCAGCTGTCAATAAAGCTAGACCACCTCTGCAATCTACATCACCTCTCCATTTTTGCAACGACATTTTAAGTGTCCAATTTGTTCACAAACAAAATGAGTGGCAAAAGGACAGATGCTGATGGAAAGGGGAACAGGCGTGTTGGAAAGGAAAAAAAAGTTTGTGTCCGTGGGGTAGGTGGTAAAGCAACAGTAACATCTCCTGAAGAAAGGCCGTCTTCCAGCAAAAGTAAGATGTCTACTACTTTCCATGGACAATCTGATGTGATCCCCTTTTTACGGAACCGGACAACTCTACCAAAGGTAGATGATGCACAAAAAAAGCACATGCTTGAATGGATCTCAAGTGCTCCATCAAGGGGCCTCTCCTCCACCTCAACTTCAACATCCCAAAGACTCCAGTCCTCTGAGTTGTCACCCCAATCGCACTTGCTTTCTAACAGCTCTCAAGTACCCGCCCTGCAAGGCATGGGGTAACAGAGATGGTTGAGTCTGCAGAGCTGTTCAGTCACACTATAGCCTGGGAATCAGAGGTCTGCTCCAAAGCTAGAGTGAGTCCAGACCAGGAAATTATCTGCAGTGATGGACAGAAGCTTTATGATCAGATTCAGGCCCTGATGAAGACGTTTCTGAGCATAATGTAGACCCTCATTCCCAAACTGTAACTCCTCTTGGTGGAGACAATGAGGAACATTCTGATGACGATGAGACTCAGATACCTGATTAGAATGACAACTTAACTATTCTGTCACGGCAGGAAGAGGTTAGCTCTGAGGGCGAGGGGAGTGCAAGCACACATGGTGATGATGAGGTTGTAGATCCCACTTACTGTCAACCCACAGTCAGGCACTCGATGAGGTCAGCAGAGGCAGTGGAGGAGGATGCAACTGACGACGAGGTTAGCTTGTGCCTTCCTAGACAAAGACGGAGTACTGGTAGCACGTCAACAACTGCCTCTGAGCACAAGTAGGGGTGGTTTTGCAGGTCGCATGGGCGCTAAGCCTTGCCTAGCCTGGTCCTTTTTTGACATCGCAGAGGATCTCCCAACTCATGTCATCTCTAATATTTGTCGCCAATCTCTGACTAGAGGCCGAAACCTCACTAGTTTGACTACTTCAACCATGAATCGTCACATGGATATCAAGCATACGTCCCAGTGGGAAGCTCACTGTGCTACAATGCGGCCTAGCGGAGCGGGCCAACCACCGTCTGTCCTGTCAAGTGCATCCACGCGCTCTTCATCCTCTATGACTGTGGGAACAGCAGTCACACATGCTTTGCGACACAGACCTTCCACCTCTTTAACCGCAACAATCAGTGTGATTGGCAGGTCGTCAGTTACTTTGGAAGTGGAAACAGCTGCTGGTGTTGAGCTCTCTCACACATCGAGAGCACCAACTTTGGATGAAGACAACATTATGTCTCCGCCTGCACTTTCCTCTCAGACCAGCAATTTTCCAGGGACATCCTATTCAACGCCGTCTCAGCACAGCAGCCAGCCCATGGTCCCTCAGATGTGGACAAATAAAAGACCATTTCCTCCTAGCCATGACAAAGCTAAGAGGTTGACTTTCACCCTCTGCAAGCTGTTGGCTACAGAAATGCTGTTTTTCCGCCTGGTGGACACAGAGGATTTTCGAGACCTTATGTCCGTTGCAGTGCCACAGTACCCGATGCCCAGTCGCCACTACTTCTCCAAGAAAGGTGTGCCTGTGCTACACCAGCATGTCACACACAACATCACCGCTTCCTTGAGAAACTCTGTGTGTGACAGGGTGCATTTCACCACCGATACTTGGACCAGTAAGCATGCACAGGGGCGTTACATGTCGCGGACTGGGCACTGGGTAACTATGGTGAGAGATGGAGAAGGGTCTGCTGTACAAGTCTTGCCGTCCCCACAAGTTGTGCATTAATCCTCTGTATGTAGAAGTTCCTCCACTGCTTCTGCATCTGGGTCCCCCACCTCCGCCCAAAGCCTGTCTGGTAAGGCTACCCACATTGTAACTGCACACAAGGAATCCCGCACACCTCCTTACTATGCTGGCAGCAAAGCTCAACAGCATCAGGCGATCTTTACATTGAAATGTCTGGGAAATAAGAGTCACACAGCTGAGGAGTTGTGGTCAGCTCTGGAGACCGGGTTTCGTAAATGGTTGTCTCCACTCAACCTGCAGCCAGGGAAGGCCATGTGCGACAATGCTGACAACCTTGTATAGCTCACGTGTTGAACCTTGTTGTCCAGAAATTTTTGACCCACTATCCCGGCCTAGATGGGCTTCTGCACAGGGCACGGTCAGTATCTGCTCACTTCTGCCGTTCAAACAGCGCAGCTGACTGACTTGCATTGCTACAGAAGTCTTTCGGCCTGCCAGTTCACGGCCTGAAATGCGATGTGTCGACACACTGGAATTCGACTCTCCACATGTTGCAGCGACTGTGGCAGCACCGCAGAGCCCTGGTGCAATACATTATGACATATAGCCTGGGCCAATGAGATGCAGAGGTGGGGAAGATCATGCTGATAAAGTGGTCTCAGATCAAGGACCTATGCACCCTTCTGCACAGTTTCGACATGGCGACGAATATGTTTAGCGCTGACAATGCCATTATCAGCATGGCAATTCTAGTCTTTCAAATGCTGGAGCACACGCTAAACAGTATTCTGAGTCAGGTGGTGGGACAAGAGGAAGGGGAGGAAGTACAGGAGGATTCATATGCGGAATGGATACCAAGATCTACAAGGCTCAGACGTTCAGCATCGCCAAGGAGGCAGGCATGGGACAGTTGGGCTGAGGCATTAACAAGGGCGCATGGTAGCAGCCAAACTGTTGAGGAAGGTGCAGGAGCCCAGGAAAAAATGGAGGATGAACTGGCGATGGGAATGGAAGACTCAGCAGATGAAGGAGACCTTGGTCAAATTTCGGTTGTTTGAGGTTGGGGGGAGATGTCAGAGGAAGGAAGCATGGTTATCACCTCGCCGACACAAACACAGCAAGGACTTTGTCCGCATGTATGCGCAAGACACATGAGCGCCTTCTTGCTGCACTACCTACAACATGACCCTCGGATTGTCCGAATTTGAAGTAATGCTGACTACTGGGTTGCCACATTTTTAGATCCTCGGTACAAGTCAAAATTTGGCGAAATAATTCCAGCCATAGAATGGGACGCACGTATGCAGGAGTATCAGCAGAAGCTATTATGCAAACTTAGTTTGGCTTTTCCACTAAACATTATTGGTGTACAGAGTGAATCTCACAGTTGTAACTTGCCAACCATGGGAATGTCGAGTCATCATCAGTCAAACCATACCAGCAACACCGTATCTGGTGGTAACAGCAATTTTATGGAATCGTTTCATGATTTTTTTTAGACCATCCTTTGCAAGGCCGCAAGAGACAAGAAGTCTGAAACATAGTCAACGGCTTGAGAGGATGATACAGGAGTATCTCCAAATGAATATAGATGCCATGACTCTGCAACTGGAGCCTTACTCATTTTGTGCTTCCAATCTTGAAAAAGGGCCTGAGCTCGCCACTTATGCCTTGGAGACCTTGTCGTGTCCCGCAGCCAGCGTTCTCACGGAACGTGTCTTCAGTGCTGCTGGGTGTGTGCTTTCAGATAAGAGCACGCGTCTGTCCAGTGACAATGTGACATCACAGCTTACAGCCTGCAGCCTCTGCTCGCTCACTCACTGAGTGAATAAACTGCACGGGGATCAGCAGCGTCTTCCTCCCATGCAGCGCTGTCTGATGTAGCAAAGCTGCATGGGTTGAAGGATAAAGAAGACAGAAGACTATGGATCGTGGAGGGCTGACCAGGAGTAATAAACATGGAGTCTCTAAGTGTGTCTGTGTATTTATTTCTATTAAAGTATTTTGTCTCTGTGTGGTGTCTTTTTTTTTAACCCTTTATTGGAGATTCTTAAAGGCCGGGTCAAACTTGCCTAACAATAAGAATCTCTGGCTTAATACTAGCTAGTAAAACAAAGCTAGTATTAACTCATTATTACCCAGCAAGCCACCTAGCTTCAGGGCTGCAGGAAGAGTTGGATACGCCAGATGATGGCGCTTCCATGTGCGGGGCCCGAGGTATGAGGACCAGGTCCGGCGCTTTGACCCTGACAGGGGGTGGGGATTCCTGTTTGAGCCTTGCTTGGAGAAGGAAGTGTTTGTGTCCTGCCGGGACATGTAGCCCCACCTGCCTATGGGCCACCCTGACCGTGACCTGATCCCGGGAGAGCTGGTCACCTACACCCGCCACTGTGGGAAGAGGGGCTTGTTCGCCCTGAATGTGCAGAGAAGGGCGCAGCATGAAGGCCTGAGGTGCTCCACTCATGCGAAAACAAAAGAGCTGGACAAGGAAAAAGAGGAGGACACAGATATATGAGTATATGCAAGGAAACATCGATGCCATTACTGTGCAACTTGAGCCCTGCTCATTTTAGGCTTCCAATCCGGATAAATTGCCTGAGATTGCCACGTACGCCTTGGGGATCTTGTCGTGTCCTGCAGCCAGCGTTCTCTCGGAACCTGTCTTCAGTGCTGCTGGGGGTCTGCTGGCAGATAAGCACACGCGT
This sequence comes from Anomaloglossus baeobatrachus, assembly GCF_048569485.1. NCBI lineage: Eukaryota > Metazoa > Chordata > Amphibia > Anura > Aromobatidae > Anomaloglossus > Anomaloglossus baeobatrachus. The sequence continues at coordinate 344,783,648 of NC_134355.1, read as the reverse complement.
CTATCCACTGACAATGTGGACATGGCTCTCAGAGGACTTTTCTTCCCCTGGGTCAGCCAGGGGAGGCGAAATGCACGCGTATTTTTGAGAGTGCTTCATGCAAAGCATCTTTTTCTTTTTCAAAAGGGGGGTCAACTGATGCCAGTCAAGTGGGGTGTGTGTGGCCCAATTAGTGGCAACGAGGGAGACTGTGGTTGGAGTCCCCTCGCTGTGTTTCTAAAAGAACCAAGATGAACAAGTCATGGCTCTAAGAGGACTTTTCTTCCCCTGGGTCAGCCAGGGGACGGGAAAGGCACGCGTATTTTTGAGAGTGCTTCATGCAAAGCATCTTTTTCATTTTGAAAATTGGGTCAACTGATGCCAGTCATGTGGGGTGTGTGTGGCCCAATTAGTGGCAACAAGGGAGACTGTGGTTGGAGTCCCCTCGCTGTGTTTCTAAAAGAACCAAGATGAACAAGTCATGGCTCTAAGAGGACTTTTCTTCCCCTGGGTCAGCCAGGGGACGGGAAAGGCATGCGTATTTTTGAGAGTGCTTCATGCAAAGCATCTTTTTCATTTTGAAAAGGGGCATCAACTGATGTCAGTCAAGTGGGGTGTGTGTGGCCCAATTAGTGGCAATGAGGGAGACTGTGGTTGGAGTCCCCTCGCTGTGTTTCTAAAAGAACCAAAATGAACAAATCATGGCTCTCAGAGGACTTTTCTTCCCCTGGGTCAGCCAGGGGACGGGAAAGGCACGCGTATTTTTGAGAGTGCTTCATGCAAAGCATCTTTTTCATTTTGAAAAGGGGCATCAACTGATGTCAGTCAAGTGGGGTGTGTGTGGCCCAATTAGTGGCAACGAGGGAGACTGTGGTTGGAGTCCCCTCGCTGTGTTTCTAAAAGAACCAAGATGAACAAGTCATGGCTCTAAGAGGACTTTTCTTCCCCTAGGTCAGCCAGGGGACGGGAAAGGCACGCGTATTTTTGAGAGTGCTTCATGCAAAGCATCTTTTTCATTTTGAAAAGGGGCATCAACTGATGTCAGTCAAGTGGGGTGTGTGTGGCCCAATTAGTGGCAATGAGGGAGACTGTGGTTGGAGTCCCCTCGCTGTGTTTCTAAAAGAACCAAAATGAACAAATCATGGCTCTCAGAGGACTTTTCTTCCCCTGGATCAGCCAGGGGACGGGAAAGGCACGCGTATTTTTGAGAGTGCTTCATGCAAAGCATCTTTTTCATTTTGAAAAGAGGCATCAACTGATGTCAGTCAAGTGGGGTGTGTGTGGCCCAATTAGTGGCAACGAGGGAGACTGTGGTTGGAGTCCCCTCGCTGTGTTTCTAAAAGAACCAAGATGAACAAGTCATGGCTCTAAGAGGACTTTTCTTCCCCTGGGTCAGCCAGGGGACGGGAAAGGCACGCGTATTTTTGAGAGTGCTTCATGCAAAGCATCTTTTTCATTTTGAAAAGGGGGGGTCAACTGATGCCAGTCAAGTGGGGTGTGTGTGGCCCAATTAGTGGCAAGGAGGGAGACTGTGGTTGGAGTCCCCTCGCTGTGTTTCTAAAAGAACCAAAATGAACAAGTCATGGCTCTCAGAGGACTTTTCTTCCCCTGGGTCAGCCAGCGGACGGGAAAGGCACGCGTATTTTTGAGAGTGCTTCATGCAAAGCATCTTTTTCATCTTGAAAATTGGGTCAACTGATGCCAGTCAAGTGGGGTGTGTGTGGCCCAATTAGTGGCAACGAGGGAGACTGTGGTTGGAGTCCCCTCGCTGTGTTTTACATGATTTTTGAAGGGCATGACATGCCTAAGAGGTTGAGTTTTATCATCTGCAACTTGTTGGCAACAGAAAGGCTGCCTTTACACCCTTTTGAGACCGAGGATTTTTGAGACCTTATGCCCATTGCAGTGCCCCAAGAGCCGATGGCCAGTCGTTACTCCTTCTCCAAGAAAGGCGTGCCCGCGCTACCACAGTAGGTCGCACACAACCTCACCGCTTCCTTGAGAAACTCTGTGTGTGACAGGGTGCATTTCAACACAGATACTTGGACCAGTAAGCATGGACAGGGGAGTTACATGTTGCTGACTGGGCACTGGGTAACTATGGTGAGAGATGGAGAAGGGTTTGCTGTACAAGTCTTGCCGTCCCCACGACTTGTGTGTCAATCCTTCCTCTGTATGTACAAGTTCCTCCACTGCTTCTGCCTCCTCAACCTCGTGTGGGTCCTCCACCTCGGCCCAAACCCTGTGTGGTCAGGCCACCCTTCCTTGTAACTGCGCCCAAGGAATCCCACACACCTCCTTACTATGCTGGCAGCAGAGCTCAAGGCCATCAGGCGGTAAAATGTTTACTTTGAAATGTAGGGGAAATGTGAGACACCGCTGAGGAATTGTGGACGGTTAGCTCTGGAGAGTGAGACCGAGTTTCATCAATGGTTGTCTTCACTCAACCAGCAGTCAGGGAAGGTCGGGTGCGACAATGATGCAAACCAGTCTGCGACCCTTCTTCAGGGCAATGTGACACACGTGCCTTGTATGGCTCACGTGTTGAACCTGGTTGTCCAGCAATTTTTAAAACACTATCCCGGCCTACATGGCCTTCTGCAGAGGGCACGGTGTAACGCCTGCCTGGATCGACACACTCAGATGGGCTGTAAAGGATAGGCTAGAGGCAAGCCACTCACCAAGCTGGACACCCAGAACCCTGAAACCCTTTAACCCCTATACAGTGATTTGGAATTACACAGGGCCCAAGTTGATCAATACCTGTGGAAGGCTGCAGTTCCAGAGAATAGTAGTCATGCAGGGTCAAAAACATTAATTGAGGAAGAGGAACAGAATGGGATGGCCAGAACTTAATCAGAAAACAAGCAGAGGTGAAATGCGGATCGGCCAACGAGGTACATAAACAGCAAGCAGGAAACGTAGTCAGGTAACAAGCACACAAACTCATAAAACTGAACTGGGGGTAACAGTAACAAGAGGTTCATAGCTTTGTCTGGCAGTGGTCTGCAGACAGGAGGGGCCTAAAAAAGGGTGTGGTGTCTTCCCATTGGGACCAGAGTACAAATTGATTGAGTGGACTACGTTGGTGACTTAACAGCCGTGTGCGGTAATGATGCAAACCTGTCTGCGGCCCTTCGTCAGGGCAATGTGACACACGGGCCTTGTATGGCTCACGTGTTGAATCTGATTCTCCAGCAATTTTTAAAATACCATCCCGGCCTACATGGCCTTGTGCAGCGGGCACGCTGCTATGTGCTCACTTTCATCCTTCGCACCCAGCAGCTCAACAACTTTCATCGCTCCGGAAGTCTTAGGGTCTGGCGGTTAAACTCCGGAAATGCGATGTTCCGACACGCAGGAATTGGAATCTGCACATGTTGCAGCGTGTGTGGCAGCACCGCAGAGCCCTGCTGAAATACGGTATGACGTATACCCTGGGCTAACTTGATCCAGAGGTGGTGCAGATCACGCTGCTGGAGTGGTGTCAGATCAAGGACCTATGCACCCTTCTACACAGTTTACAAATGTCGACGAAGATGTTTAGCACTGGCAATGCCATTCTCAGCGTGACAATTCTGGTCATCTACATGATGGAGCACACTGTATGCATTATTCGGAGTCAGGTATTGGTCCAAGAGGAAGGTGAGGAAGTACAGGAGGAGTCATATGCAGAAGGGATAATAAGATCTACAAGGTCCATACGGTAAGCGGCACCTAGGCAGCAGTTATGGTGGGGGATAGGGATTAACAAGGGCGCATAGTATCAGCAAAAATTGTTGAGGAAGGTGCAGGAGCCATGAAGAAATGGAGGACAAACTTGCGATGGGCATGGAAGACTCAGCAGATGAGTGAGAGCTTGCTCACATTTCGGTTGTGTGAGGTTGGGGGGAGAGGGCAGAGGAAGGAGGCACGATTCTCACATCTCTGCCACCAACACACCAAGGACTTGGTCCTCCTGGATGCACAAGACACATGAGCGTCTTCTTGTTGCACTACCTACAACATGACCCTCGGATTGTACGAATTCAAAGTAATGCTAACTACTGGGTTGCCACACTGTTAGATCCCCGGTCCAAGACAAAATTTGGCGAAATAATTCCTGCCATAGAAAGGGACGCACGTGTACAGGAGTATCTTCAGAAGGTGGTACGCAATCTTCGATCTGCTTTTCCACTAAACACCAGTGCTGCACAGAGTGAATCTCAACGCTTTGTCATGGATAGGAGGAAATGGTCTTTTACTTGTCCACATCTGAGGGACCGAGGGCTGGCTGCTGTGCTGAGATGGCATTGAGTACGGTGTCCCTGCAGAGTTGCACTTTTGGTCATATACAAAATGAGTTGAAAAATGACAGATGCTGGTGGAAAGAGGAACAGGTGTGTTGGAAAGGGGAAAAAAGTTTTGGTCCGTGGGTTTGGTGGTTAAGCAAAAGTAACATTTGATGAAGAAACACCATCTGTTACGGTGGGACTGGCAGATTTGGATAAGGTGGTATATACTATGTTACCGCTATATAACGAAAATTAATAAGAAAAGAAAAAGAAAGGTATATATCCCCATCAGCAGTCAGTGTCCACCGTGCTCCCAGATGGAAAAGGAGAGGTTGGCAACTGGAAGGTTCGGTGGAGGATACAGAGCTGTGTGGCTATGAAACTAATAGTAGCCTGAACCAAGTTAGACGCCACTCGGATCTTGAGACTGGGAGCCCTGTTAGCGTCACAGGGTCCACACACCCACCCAGCCCAGGAACTCCCTGTTAACATCACAGGGGCCATTCAGTACGCTGACCGTGTGCATTGGGGCCACACCTGTGGACAGCAGGTGCATCAGCAGCAGCAGGCCTTTTAATGCCACTGGGCTGCACAAGCAGGACTTGTAGGACAGGAGCTGGTCTTAACCGTTCTGCGTTACTAACTGTGGTGGCGGCCTGCATCGACGCCCTATCCCTGCCTACCTCTGGCCTAAAGCCGCAATGGGTTCAACACATGGAGGTGTGCTCTTTCGGAGCATAATAGAAGACTGCGCACCTCCTTGTTGGCTCCAGCCCCTTTTATAACCTGGGTCCACCCCAAACCAGGGTGGACCACAATGCACCTCCTGGAGACAAAAGCAGAGTGATACGTCATGAGTGGCATAACTAGCGTCCTATTTGGAACCGCAACTTCAATGATGACCTCATGGCTGTCATGACCCAAACACCTCACCAGTCATCGTCTGACCATCAATAATGAGGTGACAAGTCATAGGGGCGGGCCTCTGCAAGCCATTTGGGAGTGGCCTGGCCACATCGTCAGGACACCTTATGCCCTGTGGTCTAAATGGGCCTCCCACATCAGGGGCAGGGCCAAAGAGTTCATTACCGGACCTAGTTTCTGATGCAGTAAGTGCCTGACCATGGTCAGTTGCATGAAATACAGTCTCTGAAAAAAGACTATCAGCTTTAGCATGGTGTCTAGGCACAACACAGGACTTAGACCCGGCACGGAGTGCAAGTACCTGTGCAAAGAGGCTTTTCGCACTAAGTGTGGGAACATGCGCTGTAGCCCGAAATGAAGACTTAGCCTCAGGAATGGCACAGTCAGGCTGAGCATACTCACTAGGCGAAACACTGGAGTTAGGCTGCGGCTGGGGTAAATCGGCACACGCATGCGCACTAGCTGCCTCTCCACACTTAGACGTGGAGGAGAAAGCAGCCAGCTGGACAACCTGAGGCACAGGCCTAAATGGCAGCTGATGCCTGGGTGCAACTGAAACTGCAGCAGGCTGCTTGTGTTTAAGGCGTCACCGTTTTGTAACAACAAATACCATCCAAAAGAACAGGTGTACTTCTTCCCATGGATAATCTGATATGATCCTTTTTTCATGGACACGACCATCGCTAACAAATGTAGATGAGGCCAAAACAGCAGCTGCTTCAATGGATCTGAAGTGCTCAATAAAGTGGCCTCTCCTCCACACCAATTTCAAGATCCCAAATACTCCATTCCTCTGTGGTGTCAATCCAATCGCACTTGCTTCCTAACAGCTCTCAAGTTTCCACCAGCCCTGCTGAGTATGGGGTAACAGAGATGGTTGAGTTTGCATAGCTGTTCAGTCGCACTATAGCCTAGGAATCAGAGGTCTGCTCCAAAGCTGCAATGAGTACAGACAAGGAAGTTATTATTATTTTTATTATTATTGATTTATAGAGCACCATTGATTCCATGGTGCTGTACATGAGAAGGGGGTTACATACAGAATACATATACAAGTAACTATAGACAGACTGGTACAGAGGGAAGAGGGCCCTGCCCTTGCGGGATTACATTCTAAAGGATTTTTGGGAGGAGACAGTAGTAGTGGTGTAGGTTGAGCGTCAAGTACGTATGGTGGTGGTGTCATTGAAGGTTATAGTCATTTCTGAACAGATGAGTTTTCAGATTCAGTTTGAAGCTTGCGGGTGTAGCAGATAATCTGACGTGTTGAGGTAGCGAGTTCCATGAGACAGGGGAAATGATCTGCGCAGATGGCCAGAAGCTTTGTGAGTGGGATCCAGGCCCCGATGAAGAAGGTGCTGAGCCTAATCTACACCCTCATTTCCAAAAAGTCAATCCTCCTGGTGGAGACAATGGGGAACATGATGAGGAGCACAGATACCTGATTGGAATGACAACTTTACTATTCGGTCAGGGCAGGAAGAGGTTTTCTCGGAGGACTGAGGACGAGGGGAATGAAAACACACAGGGTTATTGATGAGGTTGGAGACCACACTTACTGTCAAACCAAAGTCAGCCAGTCGATGAGGTCAGCAGAGGAGGTGGAGGAGGATGCTACTGACGACGAGGTTACGTTGCGTCTTCCTGGCTAGAGACAAAGTACTGGAAGCACGTCAACAACTGAATCCTGGACCACAACTTTGACTCTGAGCAGAAGTCGTGTTGGCTATGCTGGTCGCATGGGCTGTAAGCCTTGCCTAGCCTGTGAATTTTTGGACATCGCAAAGGATCACCCAAGTCATGGAATCTGTAAGATTTGTCAACAATCTGTAAGTAGAAGGCAAAAACTCACACTTTTGAGTACTTCCTCCATGAAGTATCACATGGATATGAATTGACAGCGTGAAGGTGTATTGCTCAGCTTTAGCAACTGTCAACGCAATATGCTTATTTACCGTTCATTGCATGCATTGTTGCAGACTACACACAAGGGGCTGCTGTTTTTTTGGATCTGCCTTTGGTCACTATAGCAATATAAAATTGCTCTTCGGGTGTGGACTTGGAGATGCTGTCTATGAACAGAAGGAAAAGCTAAAGGTGTGTGTTACAGCAAGGAGCCACCGCGGAAACAGTTCGTTCAATTGTGAGGTGAGTTGTGTTGTACTTTGATGATGAGCAATGTAACGTCAGTGAGGAGCAACTGGACATCACAGTACCCGGGTACGGTAGGCTGTGCCCAGACAATAATGCGGGCACGCAACACTTTGTTTTATTAGCAAAACACATATCTGTTCTGGGTAGGCCGACTATATAGACAATAAGACTTGCTGCCTCTGCACTGTCAAATTGTCACGTACAGTTTAAATCATAGAGGGACAGCAACACATGTTTGCATTGACTGTTGCTTTTCAAGATTTCCATGACTGTGTTGCAGAGCTGTGTGGTTTGCATTCACACTGTTATCATCTGCATTATCTGTGAGGCTTCAGCTAACAAGGGTATTCAGGGGGGGTAATGTGTTTTGACTATGTTTAGGTAGATAACTTGGAAGCTCTTGTGATGCGCCACTGGTAAGTCGTGTTCACACACACACACACACACACACACACACACACACACACACAGGCACAAACACACAATTACTGCTACACAGAGGGATTAGCAGGTAATAGGCAACAGAATAGATTGTTCAATTATTTAAATTGTATGCATGGTTCTTATTGTTTGTTTTGGTAAAGTTAAACAATCATTTATCAACCCAACTGCCTAGAGTCCTTTTCCTGTTGCCTGGTTTTGCTACATACTGGGTAGCCCACCCTGTACACAAGTTAAAATGAAGCATAAGTCGCAATGTGAATTTCACTGTGCTACAATGCGGCCTAGCGTGCCTGTGCCACCACCGCCTGCCCCATCAAGTGCATCTGCGTGCTCTTCATCCTCTGTGACTGTGGGGACAGCAGTCACACATGGTTTTTCACACTGAACTTCCACTCCTTTACCCGCAACAGGGAGTGTGATTGGCAGGTCATCACTTGTTTTGGAAGTGGAAACAGAAGGTATTGTTGAGCTGTCAGACATCGAGAGAACCATCATTGGATGCAGGCTACATTATATTCACGCCTGCACCTTCGTCACAGATTGGCTGGACTACCTGCAGTTAATATTTGCATTCCAGAAATGGAAAGGAGTGTAGAATGCACATGTGTTATACCTTGCTTGGCAGCAAAGGAACACTAACTTAGTATTCCAGACAATTTTAGGATGGCTGAAAAAGAGTCAGCTCTTTGGGCAAATTAATAAGCGTGGCAAAAGTGGACAGATGGGTACAGTGGCCGTGTTCTGTGGGTACCAGGACAGTAAAAGAAGCCTCACTTTCTATCCCTCCTAATGATCAAATGCAGCAAGGAATTCCCTGAGTTTGCTATAAAATTAGCATAGCTAAATGTGCATGAGGGTAGAATGCAGAGGTGCTGCACATAGCTTGGCACCAGTGGGGCACTAATGGAATACAACAGACAGTTCTATGATGCCACTAAATGGCAGTATTTTTTGCTATCATTATAGCTTATTAAAAACAGAGCAGGACGGTGTCATGCAGCGGTGCTGCACATAGCTTGGCACCATTGGGGCACTAATGGAATACAACAGACAGTTCTATGATGCCACTAAATGGCAGTATTTTTTGCTATCATTATAGCTTATTAAAAACAGAGCAGGAGGGTGTCATGCAGAGGTGCTGCACATAGATTTGCACCAGTGGGGCACTATTGGAATACAACAGACAGTTCTATGATGCCACTAAATGGCAGTATTTTTTGCTATCATTATAGCTTATTAAAAACAGAGCAGGAGGGTGTCCTGCAGAGGTGCTGCACATAGCTTGGCACCAGTGGGGCACTAATGGAGTACAACAGCCACTTCTTGTATGCCACTAAGTTTACTCAATTTTTGGTATTATAATGTATTAGTAACAATGAGTTTGAGGGTGCAATGCAGGCAGATGTGCTGCTAATATCTTTGCACTAGTGGGACAATACAGAAGTCCAACAGCCACTTTTTGTATGCCACTAAATGACAGCATTTTTTGCTATCATTATAGCTTATTAAAAACAGAGCAGGTGGGTGTCCTGCACAGGTGCTAGAAATAGCTTGGCACCAGTGGGGCACTAATGAAATACAACAGCCAGTTCTATGATGCCACTAAATGGCAGTATTTTTTGCTATCATTATAGCTTATTAAAAACAGAGCAGGAGAGTGTCCTGCACAGGTGCTAGAAATAGCTTGGCACCAGTGGGGCACTAATGGAATACAACAGCCAGTTCTATGATGCCACTAAATGGCAGTATTTTTTGCTATCATTATAGCTTATTAAAAACAGCAGGAGGGTGTCATGCAGAGGTGCTGCACATAGCTTGGCACCAGTGGGGCACTAATGGAGTACAACAGCCACTTCTTGTATGCCACTAAGTTTATTCAATTTTTGGTATTATAATGTATTAGTAACAATGAGTTTGAGGGTGCAATGCAGGCAGACGTGCTGCTAATATCTTTGCACTAGTGGGACAATACAGAAGTCCAACAGCCACTTTTTGTATGCCACTAAATGACAGCATTTTTTGCTATCATTATAGCTTATTAACCGCGCTCAACTCTAATCTTAACTAGAGTTGAGCGCGGTTCGCGGTTCGAGGTTCTCCAGTTCTAGGCTCGAGTGATTTTGGGGCCTGTTCTAGATCGAACTAGAACTCGAGCTTTTTGCAAAAGCTCGATAGTTCTAGAAACGTTCGAGAACGGTTCTAGCAGCAAAAAACCAGCTAATTCCTAGTTGGCTTTCCGTTGTAACAGTGTAAGTCACTCTGTGACTCACACTATTATGAAATTTCAGTGTATAGTGTGCGGGAACAGCGCCTTCAGATCACTGCTGTTTGTATAATGGCGATCGCCATTTTTTTTTTTTCCTTGTCTTCCTTCCCTAAGCGCGCGCATGTAGTGGGGAGGGCCATTATGGCAGCCAAACCCAAACACACACATAGCTAAGTGGACTTTTAGCCAGAGAAGCAACGGCATGTGTGATAGGATGTCCATGTCATATGTCCCTGCATTATAAAAACGGACATTTTCCTCCAGCACGCCATTATCTGCCTTCTGTGTCCTTGGTGTCAGACATCACTGGCGCAGCTCCGTCCTGAGTCCTATCGCCAATACAGCTGTATGCGCTCCATACACAGCGCTGGAAAGCTTAGGGAGAGCACTTTCTATCAGTCGTTTTAAGGGCTCGTACCGGCAGGGTCAGAGCCATAGGTGACAGGTCCTGAAAACAGAGACAGCGTCTGTGTAGATAAGGTCAGGGATTTCCTCGCTGCATTTCCCCATTAAGAGGGAATAGAAAGGCAGACTTGCATTCCTCTACCCAGAGCCCCACAATCCTGGCACTGTACCCTCCTGTCCTCTGCACACTCCAACTCATTATAACTAAGCCATTATACTAGCAAACACTGAGTGAACCTAGTGTCATCCTAAACATGGCTATTGGACTTCTGTATAGTCCCAGTAGTGCACAGATATTTGCAGCACGTCTGCCTGCATTGCACACTCCAACTCATTATAACTAAGCCATTATACTAGCAAACACTGAGTGTACCTAGTGTCATCGTAAACGTGGCTGTTGGACTTCTGTATAGTCCCAGTAGTGCACAGATATCTGCAGCACGTCTGCCTGCATTGCACACTCAAACTCATTGTTACTAACCCATTATACTAGCAAACACTGAGTGAACTTAGTGGCATCCTAAACGTGGCTATTGGACTTCTGTATAGTCCCACTAGTGCAAAGATATTTGCAGCACGTCTGCCTGCATTGCACACTCAAACTCATTTGTTACTAAGCCATTATACTAGCAAACACTGAGGAAACTTAGTGGCATCCTAAAAGTGGCTGTTGGACTTCTGTATTGTCCGACTAGTGCACAGATATTTGCAGCACGTCTGCCTGCATTGCACACTCAAACTCATTGTTACTAAGCCATTATACTAGCAAACACTGAGTGAACTTAGTGGCATCCTTAATGTGGCTGTTGGACTTCTGCATAGTCCCACTAGTGCACAGATATTTGCAGCACGTCTGCCTGCATTGCACACTCAAACTCATTGTTACTAAGCCATTATACTAGCAAACACTCAGTGAACCTAGTGGCATCCTAAACGTGGCTGTTGGACTTCTGTATCGTCCCACTAGTGCAAAGATATTTGCAGCACGTCTGCCTGCATTGCACACTCAAACTCATTGTTACTAAGCCATTATACTAGCAAACACTCAGTGAACCTAGTGGCATCCTAAACGTGGCTGTTGGACTTTTGTATCGTCCCACTAGTGCAAAGATGTTTGCAGCACGTCTGCCTGCATTGCACACTCAAACTCATTGTTACTAATACATTATAATACCAAAAATTGAGTAAACCTAGTGGCATACAAGAAGTGGCTGTTGTACTCCATTAGTGCCCCACTGGTGCCAAGCTATTTCTAGCACCTCTGCATGACACCCTCCTGCTCTGTTTTTAATAAGCTATAATGATAGCAAAAAATACTGCCATTTAGTGGCATCATAGAACTGTCTGTTGTATTCCATTAGTGCCCCACTGATGCCAAGCTATTTCTAGCACCTCTGCATGACACCCTCCTGCTCTGTTTTTAATAAGCTATAATGATAGCAAAAAATACTGCCATTTAGTGGCATCATAGAACTGGCTGTTGTATTCCATTATTGTCCCACTGGTGCCAAGCTATTTCTAGCACCTATGCAGGACACCCTCATGCTCTGTTTTTAATAAGCTATAATGATAGCAAAAAATACTGCCATTTAGTGGCATCATAGAACTGTCTGTTGTATTCCATTAGTGCCCCACTGGTGCAAATCTATGTGCAGCACCTCTGCAGGACACCCTCCTGCTCTGTTTTTAATAAGCTATAATGATAGCAAAAAATACTGCCATTTAGTGGCATCATAGAACTGTCTGTTGTATTCCATTAGTGCCCCAATGGTGCCAAGCTATGTGCAGCACCTCTGCATGACACCCTCCTGCTCTGTTTTTAATAAGCTATAATGATAGCAAAAAATACTGCCATTTAGTGGCATCATAGAACTGTCTGTTGTATTCCATTAGTGCCCCACTGGTGCCAAGCTATGTGCAGCACCTCTGCATTCTACCCTCATGCACATTTAGCTATGCTAATTTTATAGCAAACTCAGGGAATTCCTTGCTGCATTTGATCATTAGGAGCGATAGAAAGTGAGGCTTTTTTTACTGTCCTGGTACCCACAGAACACGGCCACTGTACCCATCTGTCCATTTTTGCCACGCTATTTAATTTGCCCAAAGAGCTGACTCTTTTTCAGCCATCCTAAAATTGTCTGGAATACTAAGTTAGTGTTCCTTTGCTGCCAAGCAAGGTACAACACATGTGCATTCTACTCTCCTTTCCATTTCTGGAATGCAAATATTAACTGCAGGTAGTCCAGCCAATCTGTGATGAAGGTGCAGGCGTGGATATAATGTAGCCTGCATCCAATGATGGTTCTCTCGATGTCTGACAGCTCAACAATACCTTCTGTTTCCACTTCCAAAACAAGTGATGACCTGCCAATCACACTCCCTGTTGTGTGTAAAGGGGTGGAAGTTCAGTGTGAAAACCATGTGAGACTGCTGTCCCCAGTCACAGAGGATGAAGAGCACGCAGATGCACTTGATGGGGCAGGCGGTGGTTGCACAGGCACGCTAGGCCGCATTGTAGCACAGTGAAATTCACATTGCGACTTATGCTTCATTTTAACTTGTGTACAGGGTGGGCTACCCAGTATGTAGCAAAACCAGGCAACAGGAAAAGGACTCTAGGCAGTTGAGTTGATAAATGATTGTTTAACTTTACCAAAACAAACAATAAGAACCATGCATACAATTTAAATAATTGAACAATCTATTCTGTTGCCTACTACCTGCTAATCCCTCTGTGTAGCAGTATTTGTGTGTTTGTGCGTGTGTGTGTGTGTGTGTGTGTGTGTGTGCGAACACAACTTACCAGTGGCGCATCACAAGAGCTTCCAAGTTATCTACCTAAACATAGTCAAAACACATTACCCCTCCTGAATACCCTTGTTAGCTGAAGCCTCACAGATAATACAGATGATAACAGTGTGAATGCAAACCACACAGCTCTGCAACACAGTCATTGAAATCTTGAAAAGCAACAGTCAATGCAAACATGTGTTGCTGTCCCTCTATGATTTAAACTGTACGTGACAATTTGACAGTGCAGAGGCAGCAAGTCTTATTGTCTATATAGTCGGCCTACCCAGAACAGATATGTGTTTTGCTAATAAAACAAAGTGTTGCGTGCCCGCATCATTGTCTGGGCACAGTCTACCGTACCCGGGTACTGTGATGTCCAGTTGCCAGAAATACAGACTTTACGCTCCTCTCACGGTAAACAGTATAGACAGCACCGTAAGAATGTTGGTCTGTGGCACAGGATGCTGCTCACTGAGGTTACAGTGCTCATCATCAAAGTACAACACAACTGCCCTCACAATTGAACGAACTGTTTTTCGCGGTGGCTCCTTGCTGTAACACACACCTTTAGCTTTTCCTTCTGTTCATAGACAGCATCTCCAAGTCCACACCCGAAGAGCAATTTTATATTGCTATAGTGACCAAAGGCAGATCCAAAAAAACAGCAGCCCCTTGTGTGTAGTCTGCAACAATGCATGCAATGAACGGCAAATAAGCATATTGCGTTGACAGTTGCTAAAGCTGAGCAATACACCTTCACGCTGTCAATTCATATCCATGTGATACTTCATGGAGGAAGTACTCAAAAGTGTGAGTTTTTGCCTTCTACTTACAGATTGTTGACAAATCTTACAGATTCCATGACTTGGGTGATCCTTTGCGATGTCCAAAAATTCACAGGCTAGGCAAGGCTTACAGCCCATGCGACCTGCATAGCCAACACGACTTCTGCTCAGAGTCAAAGTTGTGGTCCAGGATTCAGTTGTTGACGTGCTTCCAGTACTTTGTCTCTGGCCAGGAAGACGCAACGTAACCTCGTTGTCAGTAGCATCCTCCTCCACCTCCTCTGCTGACCTCATCGACTGGCTGACTTTGGTTTGACAGTAAGTGTGGTCTCCAACCTCATCAATAACCCTGTGTGTTTTCATTCCCCTCGTCCTGAGTCCTCCGAGAAAATCTCTTCCTGCCCTGACCGAATAGTAAAGTTGTCATTCCAATCAGATATCTGTGCTCCTCATCATGTTCCCCATTGTCTCCACCAGGAGGATTGACTTTTTGGAAATGAGGGTGTAGATTAGGCTCAGCACCTTCTTCATCGGGGCCTGGATCCCACTCACAAAGCTTCTGGCCATCTGCGCAGATCATTTCCCCTGTCTCATGGAACTCGCTACCTCAACACGTCAGATTATCTGCTACACCCGCAAGCTTCAAACTGAATCTGAAAACTCATCTGTTCAGAAATGACTATAACCTTCAATGACACCACCACCATACGTACTTGACGCTCAACCTACTGTCTCCTCCCAAAAATCCTTTAGAATGTAATCCCGCAAGGGCAGGGCCCTCTTCCCTCTGTACCAGTCTGTCTATAGTTACTTGTATATGTATTCTGTATGTAACCCCCTTCTCATGTACAGCACCATGGAATCAATGGTGCTCTATAAATCAATAATAATAAAAATAATAATAACTCCCTTGTCTGTACTCATTGCAGCTTTGGAGCAGACCTCTGATTCCCAGGCTATAGTGCGACTGAACAGCTATGCAAACTCAACCATCTCTGTTACCCCATACTCAGCAGGGCTGGTGGAAACTTGAGAGCTGTTAGGAAGCAAGTGCGATTGGATTGACACCACAGAGGAAAGGAGTATTTGGGATCTTGAAATTGGGGTGGAGGAGAGGCCACTTTATGGAGCACTTCAGATCCATTGAAGCAGCTGCTGTTTTGGCCTCATCTACATTTGTTAGCGATGGTCGTGTCCATGAAAAAAGGGATCATATCAGATTATCCATGGGAAGAAGTACACCTGTTCTTTTGGATGGTATTTGTTGTTACAAAACGGTGACGCCTTAAACGCAAGCAGCCTGCTGCAGTTTCAGTTGCGCCCAGGCATCAGCTGCCATTTAGGCCTGTGCCTCGGGTTGTCCAGCTGGCTGCTTTCTCCTCCACGTCTAAGTGTGGAGAGGCAGCTAGTGCGCATGCGTGTGCCGATTTACCCCAGCCGCAGCCTAACTCCAGTGTTTCGCCTAGTGAGTATGCTCAGCCTGACTGTGCCATTCCTGAGGCTAAGTCTTCATTTCGGGCTACAGCGCATGTTCCCACACTTAGTGCGAAAATCCTCTTTGCACAGGTACTTGCACTCCGTGTCGGGTCTAAGTCCTGTGTTGTGCCTAGACACCATGCTAAAGCTGATAGTCTTTTTTCAGAGACTGTATTTCTTGCAACTGATCATGGTCAGGCACTTACTGCATCAGAAACTAGGTCCGGTAATGAACTCTTTGGCCCTGCCGCTGATGTGGGGGGCCCATTTAGACCACAGGGCATCAGGTGTCCTGACGATGTGGCCAGGCCACTCCCAAATGGCTTGCAGAGGCTCGCCGCTATGACTTGTCACCTCATTATTAATGGTCAGACGATGACTGGTGAGGTGTTTGGGTCATGACAGCCATGAGGTCATCATTGAAGTTGCGGTTCCAAATAGGACGCTAGTTATGCCACTCATGACGTATCACTCTGCTTTTGTCTCCAGGAGGTGCATTGTGGTCCACCCTGGTTTGGGGCGGACCCAGGTTATAAAAGGGGCTGGAGCCAACAAGGAGGTGCGCAGTCTTCTATTATTATCCGAAAGAGCACACCTCCATGTGTTGAACCCATTGCGGCTTTAGGCCAGAGGTAGGCAGGGATAGGGCGTCGATGCAGGCCGCCACCACAGTTAGTAACGCAGAACGGTTAAGACCAGCTCCTGTCCTACAAGTCCTGCTTGTGCAGCCCAGTGGCATTAACAGGCCTGCTGCTGCTGATGCGCCTGCTGTCCACAGGTGTGGCCCCAATGCACACGGTCAGCGTACTGAATGGCCCCTGTGATGTTAACAGGGAGTTCCTGGCCAGTGTGAACATGGTCTCACAAGTTCCATGTATACCATCTCATACTCCGGCTCACTTTTTTCTTTTTATGTAGTTTTTTTGTATTCAGTACAAACAGGGAGTGGCCCCCTTCTCAGCGAGCTGGACATTTCATTCTGTGAATCCCCCTGACTGTGTGTGTCCTGTTGGGACCCGGTCGCTCTCAGCCCTTAGCCACATTGAGGCCTATTTTAGACCCATGGTAAGGTTTTAATATTAGAGTGTAGGTACTATCCCAACTGGGTACACCTTGACGTTTGGTGGGATAGCTTTATGCTTTTTTTGATCAAAAATAGTGTTTACTAAGTACCCTATGTTTATATGCACTATGCTTTTATTCAGTTACAGCAGGGTATGTTTTCACAATTTTTTCCTTGGTTTCTCTTTGTCTCATGGCCAGTGTGAACATGGTCTCACAAGTTCCATGTATACCATCTCATACTCCGGCTCACTTTTTTGTTTTTATGTAGTTTTTTTGTATTCAGTACAAACAGGGAGTGGCCCCCTTCTCAGCGAGCTGGATATTTCATTCTGTGAATCCCCCTGACTGTGTGTGTCCTGTTGGGACCCGGTCGCTCTCAGCCCTTAGCCACATTGAGGCCTATTTTAGACCCATGGTAAGGTTTTAATATTAGAGAGTGTAGGTACTATCCCAACTGGGTACACCTTGACGTTTGGTGGGATAGCTTTATGCTTTTTTTGATCAAAAACAGTGTTTACTAAGTACCCTATGTTTATATAAACTATGCTTTTATTCAGTTACAGCAGGGTATGTTTTCACAATTTTTTCCTTGGTTTCTCTTTGTCTCATGGCCAGTATGAACATGGTCTCACAAGTTCCATGTATACCATCTCATACTCCGGCTCACTTTTTTGTTTTTATGTAGTTTTTTTGTATTCAGTACAAACAGGGAGTGGCCCCCTTCTCAGCGAGCTGGATATTTCATTCTGTGAATCCCCCTGACTGTGTGTGTCCTGTTGGGACCCGGTCGCTCTCAGCCCTTAGCCACATTGAGGCCTATTTTAGACCCATGGTAAGGTTTTAATATTAGAGAGTGTAGGTACTATCCCAACTGGGTACACCTTGACGTTTGGTGGGATAGCTTTATGCTTTTTTTGATCAAAAACAGTGTTTACTAAGTACCCTATGTTTATATAAACTATGCTTTTATTCAGTTACAGCAGGGTATGTTTTCACAATTTTTTCCTTGGTTTCTCTTTGTCTCATGGCCAGTGTGAACATGGTCTCACAAGTTCCATGTATACCATCTCATACTCCGGCTCACTTTTTTGTTTTGATGACTGGTGAGGTGTTTGGGTCATGACAGCCATGAGGTCATCATTGAAGTTGCGGTTCCAAATAGGACGCTAGTTATGCCACTCATGACTTATCACTCTGCTTTTGTCTCCAGGAGGTGCATTGTGGTCCACCCTGGTTTCGGGCGGACCCAGGTTATAAAAGGGGCTGGAGCCAACAAGGAGGTGCGCAGTCTTCTATTATGCTCCGAAAGAGCACACCTCCATGTGTTGAACCCTTTGCGGCTTTAGGCCAGAGGTAGGCAAAGATAGGGCATCGATGCAGGCCGCCACCACAGTTGGTAACGCAGAACGGTTAAGACCAGCTCCTGTCCTACAAGTCTTGCTTGTGCAGCCCAGTGGCATTAACAGGCCTGCTGCTGCTGATGCGCCTGCTGTCCACAGGTGTGGCCCCAATGCACACGGTCAGCGTACTGAATGGCCCCTGTGATGTTAACAGGGAGTTCCTGCGCTGGGTGGGCGTGTGGACCCTGTGACGCTAACAGGGCTCCCAGTCTCAAGATCCGAGTGGCGTCTAACTTGGTTCAGGCTACTATTAGTTTCATAGCCACACAGCTCTGAAACAGATGGTGTTTCTTCATCAAATGTTACTTTTGCTTAACCACCAAACCCACGTACCAAAACTTTTTTCCCCTTTCCAACACACCTGTTCCCCTTTCCACCAGGATCTGTCCTTTTTCAACTCATTTGGTATATGACCAAAAGTGCAACTCTGCAGGGACACCGTACTCAATGCCATCTCAGCACAGCAGCCAGCCCTCGGTCCCTCAGATGTGGACAAGTAAAAGACCATTTCCTCCTATCCATGACAAAGCGTTGAGATTCACTCTGTGCAGCACTGGTGTTTAGTGGAAAAGCAGATCGAAGATTGCGTACCACCTTCTGAAGATACTCCTGTACACGTGCGTCCCTTTCTACGGCAGGAATTATTTCGCCAAATTTTGTCTTGGACCGGGGATCTAACAGTGTGGCAACC
Source organism: Anomaloglossus baeobatrachus (assembly GCF_048569485.1). NCBI lineage: Eukaryota > Metazoa > Chordata > Amphibia > Anura > Aromobatidae > Anomaloglossus > Anomaloglossus baeobatrachus. Next base: position 344,764,989 of record NC_134355.1, on the reverse strand, counting down.
CAGTAGTTAGCATTACTTCGAATTCGTACAATCCGAGGGTCATGTTGTAGATAGTGTAGCAAGAAGATGCTCATGTGTCTTGTGCATCCAGGAGGACCAAGTCCTTGGTGTGTTGGTGGCAGAGAGGTGAGAATCGTGCCTCCTTCCTCTGCCCTCTCCCCCCAACCTCGCACAACCGAAATGTGAGCAAGCTCTCACTCATCTGCTGAGTCTTCCATGCCCATCGCAAGTTCGTCCTCCATTTCTTCATGGCTCCTGCACCTTCCTCAACAATTTTTGCTGATACTATGCGCCCTTGTTAATCCCTATCCCCCACCATAACTGCTGCCTAGGTGCCGCTTACCGTATGGACCTTGTAGATCTTATTATCCCTTCTGCATATGACTCCTCCTGTACTTCCTCACCTTCCTCTTGGACCAAAACCTGACTCCGAATAATGCTTACAGTGTGCTCCATCATGTAGATGACCAGAATTGTCACGCTGAGAATGACCCAGGGGAAGAAAAGTCCTCTGAGAGCCATGACTTGTTCATCTTGGTTCTTTTAGAAACACAGCGAGGGGACTCCAACCACAGTCTCCCTCGTTGCCACTAATTGGGCCACACACACCCCACTTGACTGGCATCAGTTGACCCCCCTTTTCAAAATGAAAAAGATGCTTTGCATGAAGCACTCTCAAAAATACGCGTGCCTTTCCCGTCCCCTGGCTGACCCAGGGGAAGAAAAGTCCTCTTAGAACCATGACTTATTCATCTTGGTTCTTTTAGAAACACAGCGAGGGGACTCCAACCACAGTCTCCCTCGTTGCCACTAATTGGGCCACACACACCCCACTTGACTGACATCAGTTGATGCCCCTTTTCAAAATGAAAAAGATGCTTTGCATGAAGCACTCTCAAAAATACGCGTGCCTTTCCCGTCCCCTGGCTGACACAGGGGAAGAAAAGTCCTCTTAGAGCCATGACTTGTTCATCTTGGTTCTTTTAGAAACACAGCGAGGGGACTCCAACCACAGTCTCCCTCGTTGCCACTAATTGGGCCACACACACACCCCACTTGACTGGCATCAGTTGACCCAATTTTCAAGATGAAAAAGATGCTTTGCATGAAGCACTCTCAAAAATACGCGTGCCTTTCCCGTCCCCTGGCTGACCCAGGGGAAGAAAAGTCCTCTGAGAGCCATGACTTGTTCATCTTGGTTCTTTTAGAAACACAGCGAGGGGACTCCAACCACAGTCTCCCTTGTTGCCACTAATTGGGCCACACACACCCCACTTGACTGGCATCAGTTGACCCCCCTTTTGAAAAAGAAAAAGATGCTTTGCATGAAGCACTCTCAAAAATACGCGTGCCTTTCCCGTCCCCTGGCTGACCCAGGGGAATAAAAGTCCTCTGAGAGCCATGACTTGTTCATCTTGGTTCTTTTAGAAACACAGCAAGGGGACTCCAACCACAGTCTCCCTCGTTGCCACTAATTGGGCCACACACACCCCACTTGACTGACATCAGTTGATGCCCCTTTTCAAAATGAAAAAGATGCTTTGCATGAAGCACTCTCAAAAATACGCGTGCCTTTCCCGTCCCCTGGCTGACCAAGGGGAAGAAAAGTCCTCTGAGAGCCATGATTTGTTCATTTTGGTTCTTTTAGAAACACAGCGAGGGGACTCCAACCACAGTCTCCCTCGTTGCCACTAATTGGGCCACACACACCCCACTTGACTGACATCAGTTGATGCCCCTTTTCAAAATGAAAAAGATGCTTTGCATGAAGCACTCTCAAAAATACGCGTGCCTTTCCCATCCCCTGGCTGACCCAGGGGAAGAAAAGTCCTCTGAGAGCCATGACTTGTTCATCTTGGTTCTTTTAGAAACACAGCGAGGGGACTCCAACCACAGTCTCCCTCATTGCCACTGATTGGGCCACACACACCCCACTTGACTGGCATCAGTTGACCCAATTTTCAAGATGAAAAAGATGCTTGGCATGAAGCACTCTCAAAAATACGCGTGCCTTTCCCGTTCCCTGGCTGACCCAGGGGAAGAAAAGTCCTCTGAGAGCCATGACTTGTTCATCTTGGTTCTTTTAGAAACACAGCGAGGGGACTCCAACCACATTCTCCCTTGTTGCCACTAATTGGGCCACACACACGCCACATACACCCCACTTGACTGGCATCAGTTGACCCCCCTTTTGAAAAAGAAAAAGATGCTTTGCATGAAGCACTCTCAAAAATACGCGTGCCTTTCCCGTCCCCTGGCTGACCCAGGGGAATAAAAGTCCTCTGAGAGCCATGACTTGGTCATCTTGGTTCTTTTAGAAACACAGCGAGGGGAGTCCAACCACAGTCTCCCTCGTTGCCACTAATTGGGCCACACACACCTCACTTGACTGGCATCAGTTGACCGAATTTTCAAGATGAAAAAGATGCTTTGCATGAAACACTCTCAAAAATACGCGTGCCTTTCCCGTCCCCTGGCTGACCCAGGGGAAGAAAAGTCCTCTGAGAGCCATGACTTGTTCATCTTGGTTCTTTTAGAAACACAGCGAGGGGACTCCAACCACAGTCTCCCTCGTTGCCACTAATTGGGCCACACACACCCCACTTGACTGGCATCAGTTGACCCCCCCTTTTGAAAAAGAAAAAGATGCTTTGCATGAAGCACTCTGAAAAATACGCGTGCCTTTCACCTCCCCTGGCTGACCCAGGGGAAGAAAAGTCCTCTGAGAGCCATGTCCACATTGTCAGTGGACAGACGCGTGTGCTTATCTGCCAGCAGACCCCCAGCAGCACTGAAGACAGGTTCCGAGAGAACGCTTGCTGCAGGACACGACAAGATCCCCAAGGCGTACGTGTCGAGCTCAGGCAATTTATCCAGATTGGAAGCCTAAAATGAGCAGGGCTCAAGTTGCACAGTAATGACATCGATGTTTCCTTGCATATACTCATATATATGTGTGTCCTCCTCTTTTTCCTTGTCCAGCTCTATTGTTTTCACATGAGTATATGTCCTTGTCACTTTCCCATGTGTTTGTGTTGTGTTGTGAGTTGTTTGTCACCTTTTGGACACCTTTGAGGGTGTTTTCTAGGTGTTTTTATGTGTTTGTGATTGCCTGCCATTGTTTCCTATGCAGTTCGAGTTCGGTTCGTCGAACGTTCGACGAACCGAACTCGAACGGGACCTCCGTTCGACGAACCGACCTCGAGCCGAACCGCGACCGGTTCGCTCATCTCTAATCTTAACGTTTTAAAATGCTGCTTGTGTTTTCTTTCTTATCTTGTCATTCTTTACTCTATTTTGGTGCTGCATGACCAATATGTGCAATTATATAATTTCTGTTCCTATTCCTGGTCTTACATTTTTAAAAAATCTTTGGGTTTGAATCACCTTATTTAGGTAACAGCAAAATATCAGTGTTTTATTTTGTTGTTTTTATTGGTTAGATGTACCAAATGGCATAAGGGATCTACATTTGAGGGATAAAAATGTATTTTAGAAAATTGTTTTAAATTTATTCTGTTAAAAAACAGCGATCATTCAGTCACTGTTACAATAGAATGCAATGTTTTTGACATTTAAATTAGGGTAATGCTCTGTAAATACTTATATTATTTTAAAAGATTGTCTTGAATGTAAAAAATCTTAAACCAGATGACATATTTTCGAAAAGCTCATATTTTTAAGAACTGACCTCTGAAAATGAACTCATGATGTGAAGTCTCTTTTCTGAAATCTTTAGCAATCATCTGCAGTCTCCCAGGGAGAGTGGAAGCAACTATACTATTCCTTTGCAATGCCTCCACAGGACACATGAAGCATTAGATAATATATAATGCAATTTGGAATTAAAGTGTTTGTCTCAAATTCATAAATGCATTAAATTGTCACATGACTGATAAAAACAAGGTAAATTATTAAAAATTCTTTCCATCCTCAAGAAGGAAGGGATATTAAACGGTATAGCATACAACAAATTGCCCAGGTAACCTGCCACCCTGCAGTCCCTTAGTTGCTTGATATCTAGACATGGAGGTGTGAGCAGGGTCTTCTCTTTAAATCCTACATACGCCATTCTGAATCTCACCTGATCAATGTTTCTGACAAGGTTCATTTCCTCTGCGATTTTCCCATACAGCAAAGGCAAAGTTGCCTCTACTATTAGCCTTGTAGAAAGCACGGTCTGGACCAGAGGCATGTCCATGACGCTAGTCTGAACTGTCAACCTTCAGGAGCACATCGCCCTCTTAAATATTCAACTTGAGATAACCTTTGGTGTGCTGGTAATATAATTGCCTCAATGTTTGTAATGCGGTGTGATGTAAAGAGAGCTCAGAACAGTGACTCAGTGGTTAGCACTGCTGTTTTACAGTGCTAGAGTTCTGGATTCAAATCCCACCAAAGACAAGTTCTTCAAGGAGTTTGTCCTCCTTGGGTTTCCTTTGGGTACTGTGGCTTCCTCTCATGTGCCAAAGTCATACTAATAAGGAGTTTAGAATATGAGCCCTGATAGGGACAGTGATGATGATGTTCATAATGTGCTGCAGAATATGATGACACTATATAAGCAAAGTATAATAATTTCCACAGCAATAATAAAGGACATACTGTATTTGCTTGCATATTAATCTTTTAAAAATAAATGTTATTTGTCATTGTACAGTCACAAAACATTCAGTACAGTCAGTCACCTCTTACTCTTTGCAGAAATGTTCTTGATAAATTATCTTGCTGATTAGAGAAAATGTTTGCCAAGGTCATTAGGGTGAAACACTGTTAGTGGACACTTTTATGCCAATGCACAGTATTAGATATTACTCATTTACTGTAAAGAGCAGAACAATGTTTTTCTAGAAAAAAAAAAAAAGTCTAGCACAACCTCCCACACTTCTCAAGAAACATGTCTGTTGAGGAGAAATACAGTGTTTATAACAACAGATATTCCTTTCCAAACAACTAAAGATGAAGGTCTTTTACAATGACAAACAATCTAGGATAAAATCTTCTAAAAAAAAAATACAAATAATTCCCACTTTAATACAAAAGATAGCACACCCACAAGGTTTTAAGGGCATTTTTATTATTTCTTTTCAGTGCATCAAAGTAAAACTTTATTTTTCCTCCTAATGCTCATTATTAGAGATGGGCAGACTCGCAGAAAAACGTGATCGGCAGGTCCCTGTTATCTTTTTTTAAATCCGGTCCAGAATCTGGTCCCCGTATAAGTATGTGGGGATCAGAAACTGGAGATGAAAAATGTTGGTAAAAGGAATAAGGACATAGGAGCACCCGTGGTATACTCTGTCATGGTGGCAAGCTGCTTCCAGGTCGCGCATTTACTTCCGGAGCAGCTTCATTGAATATGCACTGCTTTCCCCACCCACCGGTGCCTGTGATTGGTGGCAGTCAGCCGCGCCCCCACACTGAGTGGCAGCATGTCAGCTGGCTGCTTCTATTCACAGGATCTATGCGTGTCTATATCATAGGCAAGGGTCACAATGGGGTATGGAATCCGATGAGAAAGCAATGGATACGATATGTTAATTACCCTCGGCTCAGCCTCTGCTGAAAGCGTGGTCCAAGTGTCATGTGACTGTGACACGATCCTGTGATTGGATGACAGCTGCAGAGGAGAGGGAGGGATTAATCCCCCATATCCTCCATTGTCAGCCTGTGCATGTATCACATTGCACTTGGATAACATCCGAGTGCAGTCTCTCGCATTTATACACATGTGTGGGTGCGAGTGTTAGGAGACTAACAGACAATTGCAGCATGCTGTGATTTTTTTCCTCAATGTGATTAGGGTTGAGGAAAAACTTGCAGATGTGAGCTGAAGCATTGTCTTACATGAAGCTACGCATAAGGCAAGATTTTGTCCCTGCACTCGTGCGAGTCATACGTCAGTGTGACTCTACTCGTACAGTAAAAATAAATAAATAAATTAAATAATTGGCGTAGAGTTTCTCCATATTATTATACCAGCAGAGATAAAGTACATGACCACAGGCTGTAGCCCCAGTACTGCGTTTATCTTGGCTCTGTATCAAAATAAGAGGAACCACATATGGCTTTTTTAAAATTATTTATATAAATAATTTAAAAAAACAGCGCTTGCCCCCCCAATTTTGATACCCAGCCAAGATAAAGCCTGACAGCTGGGGACTGGTATTCTCAAACTGGGAAGGGCCATGTTTTTTCGCAGCATCCTCTGCCTAAAAAGATTGTTGCATCCTGGCGCTTTACCTGGTCTTCCCATTGCCCTGGTGTCATGGCAATCATGGTAATAAAAGGTTAATAACAGCCCACAGCTGCTACTAAACCCTAGATTAGTGATGGCACAGGTGTCTATGAGATACCCCCAACTAATCTGTAAGTGAAAATATATAAACACAAACACTGAAAAAATCCTTTATTTGGAACAAAATACAAAAAAATACCCTTTCACCACTTTATTAACTTCCTAAACACCTCTGCAGGTCCGACGTAATCCACACGAGGTCCCATGGTGATACCATCTCTGCTACATTTCAGTCACAGCGAGCAGCTGTAGAGAATAAATGTCCGCTGTAAGCTCCATGGAAAGAATGAATGAGCCGCGATAAGCGATGACTTGTTGCAGGCAGATGCTGTCACACAGGCTGGGGGTGCATCTGACTGCAACCAATCACAGATGCCAGGCCGGCCAGTGGGCGGGGAAAGCACAAAAGCAGTGCATATGCCATGAGCAATGATCAGTGGCCCAGGGAGGCTGCAGGAGCAGCATACTGCCACGACGGAGCCTTTGTAAGCATGATGCAGTTGCTTCATTCTTGTTTTCTTTATTTTTCCTTTATTTATTTTTATTTTTCGAGTGCCGGTACCCGGGCACCTTTAAAACCACACGGATCTGGACTTTTACAGTCTGGGTCCGCCCATTACGGCTCATTTTTAATAGAAAACTTTTCAGAAAATCTACAAAATATAGGATAGTGATATGACTGTTATATAATTCAGGGGTGTATAATTATTTGATAACATACACTTTATAATATTACACAATTTCTATCATTACTATCATTGCAGAGAGAAATCAAACAGAGATACTTCATTATACGACAGCAGAAACATTAGATGCAAGGATATACTTTAATCAAAGAATGTTTGCACTTTCCAGTTGTGATATAAGTCTAGAATTTGTAGACTTACTTCCCTTGGTGGGTTTGTTTCGCTCTTTTGGAATATAAAATTAAAATAATTGACAATCAGTTTTAAATGGGGTTTAAAACAGTGCATTTATCATTGAATATTATTGTGTATTCTTAACATCTTTTCTAATATCTGGAAGATTACCAATGATTGTGATGGCACATTAAATGTATTGGCCTTTTGTTTAGGAGCTAGTTACGATGAGCAAATAATGATCTAATTTGCTTAAAACCTCATTCACACATCAGTATTTTTGATCAGTATTTCATCAGTATTTGCCAAAACCAGGAGCGTATCCAAAACATAGAAAAACCGTCAATTTTTCAATTATAGTTTTTCTCTGTAAGCTCCACTCCTGGCTATGGCACTCAATCAATGATGCAAAAATACTGATGCATCAAGAGGCCTAAATGTAAATTGTTGTGTCCACTGTCAGGATAAGTGAAAAGCCTTCCACCATTCCAATTTGTTTAAGCACCATAGAGACAAAGACTGCTGATTAAATACTTTATTATAAGAGCTGAGCGAATTTTAAAAATGTAATAAATTGTTTTTAGGTTCGCTTTACTCAAATTGGCTGAAAATTTAGATTTTTTTAATCAATTGTTCACAAATCAGTAGTGTTGAAAATATTAATTTATTGTGTTCTGAGGTTTTACCAGACTACAAAGCATAATAATTGGATTAGATGGAAGGTCTTGAAAAATATTAAATGACTATACTCGACTCCCACGGGTCCACCCCTCTCCTCTCCTGCCATTGCTTCTCAACTATCGATCCTCCAGCCTTTGCTTTGGATCTTCTAATTATCAGATTAAAGGCTTGAAAGCCAAACATTGGAGGGCAGAAAAAGACCAGATTAGGGTTGGGGAGTTGCGGTAGCAGGACAGGCCAAGCTCAAAAGAATCTAGCAGATTGGTAGCTAACTGGATTTGAGTGAATTGAATTACAAAAATTCCAGATTCTGGAGAATCTGAATTCCTTCTGTTATATATTTACACGTTTGCAGGATGAACACATGACAGTGTGCGTAAAGCTTAAAATGAATTAAAACTAACTAAGTAAAGAGTTAAGTATATTAATAATAGGGAGACAAATGGGCATAAATCTAGACTCTGTTGTAATGTGATGTTAAAGCACCACTCCGCCATATTACTTTTTTCTAAATGCTGGAGTGTGACGCCTGCCTGGAACCACAATCTCAGAATGGCTGTCATGAACAGGCTAAAGGAAACCAACCCACTAAGCAGGATCCTGAGAATCCCAATACTCTTTAACCCCTATAGAGGGATTTGGAATTACTACAGGGCCCCGGAGATCAATACCTGTAGAAGGCTAGTCCAAGTAGAGTAGTCGACAGACAGAGTCCAACTAAGAGATACAGAAAAGGGGCAAAATCAGCAGACAAGAGCGAAGTCGGGAAATCAGGCTAAGGTCAAAACTGGAGATGGCAGCGAGGTATAAAAATGGCAGGCAGGAGAGTGGTCAGTGAGCAGGTATGGGTCAAAACACAGGGATCAATAGTCAGAACAGAGCGGGAACCAGACACAAGCAGGAATACAAAGCTATATCTGGCAGTGACCAGCAGCCAGGAGGGGAAATTAGAAGGGTGTGGTGTCTTCCCATTTGCTGTAGCTGAACGTTGGTAACCTCAGCTGGTAGAAACACGCCACCTACAGTTAGTCAATGGTACTGCAAGTCCCAAGGAAACACAGCTTAGTGAATGAGCTGAGCCTAGCCCACCAGAACCACTGGCACGACTCCTCTCCTACACCAGCACAGTCCACAGCGGGAATACGATGGTGCTTGGTGACTAAAGCAGAAGTCACAGGAGCGACTTTAAAATTAATTCCGCTGTCCCCTGTCTCATACTCATTATCCAGCGTTTTCATCCCTTTTCAGCTCCACACCAGTCTCACAGCACTATCTTGTGCCGTAACCTCTGACTGCCAGTATGTCAGAAATGTTGTCACTAGCACTAAATGCAAGTCTAAGCAGAAAGAGAAGAAACGGTACTACATTACTATGGGTTATCTTTCAAAAGCCGGTGGAACAGGAGAAAGAGCTCGGATCCTCCATATATTTTCAATTGACCATAGGTGCACGCTTCAAAAGGGAGTCCATCCAAAATACAATTTATAAGAAGAAAAAAGTGGCACTGTTTCACAGCCAAAAAAGATAAAAAACTTTCATTCAAACCGTGTGCATTAAAATACAATAGTGAGGCCTGGTGCAAGCTCTCCCAGGACTATGGCCATTTTGCACTGGCATGCGCTTCTACAGCTCTCATAGACTTGTATTGATTTGTGACCTCTGGCGTGCTCCATTAAACAATGGAGCTGCTGGCAGGACACAAATCGCTGGAGAACATCCAGAGTAACGCTGGAAACAGATGAAGATTGTGGCAGATGAGTCTAAAACAGTTGGCAGAAGACTTTCAAACCAACATAGTTATAGAAAAAGACATGGCCCACACATATAAAACTCATAAACTGATCTAATGCCGTCAGGCAAAAATGTATGCACCTGAAAAAGAGGTTTTTGGTTAAACATTCTGATCAGACTGTATGAATTAAAACATTGCAGCTACCCAATTATACTACTGTATAAGTAAAAATTTCAGCATAGGGCATAAAATATAAGTTATCAGACAGCCCCAGATCCTGAAAAATAGAAATGTTACCGGTATTGTTAAATGATGACAAAACCAATTTTTTTTATAAATTTCCAATTCTTTTTAAACACTTAAATAAAAAAAACTATACATGTTTGATATATACATATTTGTACTGAATTGGGGCATCATATCTTAGGTATATTTTACTATTTTTTTATTATATTCACGATTACATTCGTGAAATCACGCAGCTACCTGCGGAAAAGAAGTGACATGCAATTCTTTTTGCTGCGGGAATCCCGCAGCAAAACCTGTAGCTGTCAAAATCCGCCTAGTACGCATAGCATTTTTTTTCCCATAGGTTTTGCTGGTGAATCACTGCAGAAATGTTATGAACATTTTCTGCAGTGAAACATGCAGCAAATCCGCGGGAAATCCGCGGTAAAATCCGCCTAGTGCGCACAGAGCCTTAAACAGTTGATTTTATTACTTGCAGCTTCCATGTCCTTCCACCTTTTTCCCTATCTGCCACTTGCCTTCTCTGTCTGACTGACATAACTAAAGTCCGATGGGCTCCAGTGCAAAATTTTGACCTGCCCTCCCACATGTTGCTCCTATGTATGGGGAGATAGTAAAATAAAAATAAAAAAAATGGGGGATAAAAGTGCTGCAGATTGTAAAAAACAAGCAGCCAATATCTTTGATAATTTATAAAAAAAACAAGTGCTACGAGTTTCAACATTGGGTCAATGTTTTCCTTAGGCCAGGCATGTATGTTAGCAGTACAACAAACTGGATTTAAATGGACAAAAAGGAGGGAAAATAGTCACATACTGATGTGGCGCCCTGGACTAGCCAGGTCGTCACAGGGACTACAACACAACACCCCCCACCCTGAGATAGGCACATCAGCCAGACACAAATCCTTGTTGCCTCCCTCCAGGGGCTGATGTCCACACCAGGTGGGGTGGAGCCAGGTGGTTGGACCCACCCACTGAGGAGTACACAGTCCTGGAGGCGGGAAAAGGAAGAGAGAGCAGATCAGTTAGGGAAGTGGTAGTGGAGGAGCAAGAACTGACCGTGTCCGGGTACGTGGCCCGGGCACCAAGAGCAAGGTTGGCAGACGGTGGTGGCCGTCTGCAGGAGAGGCCAATCGATGCGGAACCGTAGGACCGGGGTCAGGCGGTGGCCCGCCGGTACCGAACAGGGGAGCAAAGTGAAGCCAGCACAAACCGGCAGGGCCTGCGGACCCCGGTCAGGCTTGGAGTCGCCGTTAAACAGGTCAAATCCATTAGTGACCGGAACCCCAGGGGTTTCCTAGCAGCCAAGACCCGATTGAAGGCAACCATCCAAACAGCAGAAAGGGAAATACAGCTACCGCCACAGCTAGAGTTCCCAGGGCCAGAGCCTACGGGCAAAAGGGCTCCTCCGGCACATATCCACGCTGGGGAGCGGGTTACCGGTGGGAAGCCATCGGGACCGAACACACACAAAAGGTGCAGGGAAAGGCAGCCATCACCAACCGTCCGGGAGAAGCCACAGCAGCCGGCTGCGGGACCCATCCATCCAGCCGTTTGTTTTACCAGAGACTGTGCCTCCATTTGTGGCTGAGTAAGTACTACCATACCGACCGGCATAGCGCTGCGCAGTCCAAGCGACCCTACACCTTGCCAGCCCTGCTTCCCCGTCACCTCAACCGGGCCCCGGGACCACCAACCCCTACCCACGGAGGGGGAAAACATCTCAGCTGCTCCCTAACAATGCTCCCGGGATCCCCGTCACCAGCAGCGGTGGTGCCCACCTTCACCACAAACTGTGGGTGGCGTCACGGACCAAATCCCCAAACCAAACCATCCCAAAACTACCCCTTTCACTCACGGGCGAGGAGCGCCGCTCGAGTCCCCGGATCCGGCCCACCGAGCAGCCACCGCAGCAGCGCCGGACCCGAGCGCCAGCGAGAGCGCAGCAGCGAAGGCTCCCTCCCCGCCCACGACACTGACATCTGGGGTGAAGGGCTAGGGGTACTTTGCACACTACGACATCGCAAGCCGATGCTGCGATGCCGAGTGCGATAGTCCCCACCCCTGTCGCAGCAGCGATATGTGGTGATAGCTGGCGTAGCAAAAATTATCGCTATGCCAGATTCACATGCACTCACCTTGTCCTGCGACATCGCTCTGGCCGCCGAATTGCCTCCTTATTAAGGGGGCGGGCCGTGCGGCATCATAGCAACGTCACACGGCAGACGGCCAATAGGAGCGGAGGGGCGGAGATGAGCGGGATGTAAACATCCCGCCCACCTCCTTCCTTCCACATATCCAACGGGAGCCGCGGTGAGGCCGGTAGGAGATGTTCCTCGCTCCTGTGACTTCACACACAGCGATGTGTGCTGCCGCAGGAGCGAGGAACAACATCGGACCGTCGCGTCGGCGTAATTATGGAATTCACCGACGCTGCACCGATGATACGATTATGACGCTTTTGCGCTCGTTAATCGTATCATCTAGGATTTACACACTACGATGTCGAGAGCGACGCAGGAAGTGCGTCACTTTCGACATGACCCCACCGACATCGCACCTGCACCCCTTAGAGCACAAACAATTAAATGGAATCTGTCACCAGAATTTTGCAATATAAGCTGAGGACACCATGCTGCAAAGGTTAAACAAAATATACAGCTGTGGTTCTCTTATCTGTGTGCAAACTATTGTTTATCTAAATTAAAGGGTTTATTGCTCTGTGATTAACACTGGTGTGACTTCTGGGCTGATGCATGACAGTCAGACACGTCTCCTGCCATGATTGACAACCTCACAGTCAATGCACAATTTTCTATATATGTATATATGTCCCCATCCTGGTATTTATGTCCCCATCCTGGTATATATGTTTCCCATCCTGGTATATATGTTCCCCATACTAGTGTATATGCCTACAGCTCTGCCGCTGTTTTTTAACCCCTTAAGGACGAAGCCAGTTTTGTACTTAATGACCAGGCCATTTTTTGCAATTCTGACCAGTGTCACTTTATGAGGTCATAACTCTGGAACGCTTCAACGGATCCCGGTGATTCTGACATTGTTTTTTCGTGACATATTGTACTTCATGATAGTTATAAATTTAGAACGATATTTTTTGCTTTTATTTGTGAAAAAATCGGAAATTTGATGAAAATTTTGAAAATTTTGCAATTTTCAAACTTTTAATTTTTATGCCCTTAACCCAGAGAGTTATGTCACACAAAACAGTTAATAAATAACATTTCCCACATGTCTACTTTACATTAGCGCAATTTCTGAAACAAAATGTTTTGGGGTTAGGAAGTTAGAAGGGGTCAAAGTTCATCAGCAATTTCCCATTTTTTCAACAAAATTCACAAAACCATTTTTTTAGGGACCACATCACATTTGAAGTGACTTTGAGAGGCCTAAGTGACAGAAAATACCTAAAAGTGACACCATTCTCAAAACAGCACGCCTCAAAGTACTCAAAACCACATCCAAGAAGTTTATTAACCCTTCAGGTGCTTCACAGGAACTAAAGCAAAGTGGAATGAAAAAAAGCAAAAAATAAAATTTTACCTAAAATGTTGCTCTACCCCAAATTTGTTCACTTTTAGAAGAAATAACACAACAAAATGAACCCCAAAACTTGTTACCCACTTTCTTATGAACGCGCCAATACCCCACATGTGGTCAGAAACCTTTGTTTGGACAAATGGGAGGGCTCGGAACAGAAGGAGCAATATTTGAATTTTGGAAAGCAAATTTGGCTGAAATAGATTGCGGGCACCATGTTGCATTTACATGTCCGCCAAGGTACCTAAACAGCAGAAACCCCTTACAAGTGACACCATTTTGGAAACTAGACCCCTTAAGGCTTCTATCTAGGGGTATAGTGAGCATTTTGGATCCACAGGTACTTCACAGATTTTGATAACGTTACGTTGTCACATTGAAAATTTTCATTTTTTTCTCAAAAATGTTGCTTTAGCATCAATTTTTTCACTTTGTCAAGAGGTAATTCCAAAAATGTGACCCCAATGTTTGTTACCCACTTTTTTATGAGCGCGGTGATACCTCACTTGTGGTCTGAAACCTTTGTTTGGAGAAATGGGAGGGCTTGGAACGGAAGGAGCAATATTTGAATTTTGGAAAGGAAATTTGGCTGAAAAAGATTGCGGGCACCATGTCGCATTTGGAGGACCCCTAAGGTACGTAAACAGCAAAAAAAAACCACAAGTGACCCCATATTGGAAACTAGGCCCCTCAAGGAATTTATCTTGATGTTTGGTGAGTACCCTGAACCCCCAGGTGCTTTACAGAAGTTTATAACGTTGAGCCATGAAAATAAAAAAATAAAATTTTACCACAAAATTGTTACTTCAACCAGGTAGCTTTTTTTTTCACAAGGGTAACAGGAAAAAAATCACCATGAAATTTATTGCGCAATTTCTCCTGAGTTTGTTGATATCTTGTATGTGGTGGAAATCAACTGTTTGGGCACACTACAGGGCTCAGAAGAGAAGGAGTGCAATTTGACTGCAAAATTGGCTGGAATCAATAGCGGACGCCATGTTGCATTAGGAGAACCCCTGAGGTGCCTAAGCAGTGGAGGTCCCCCACAAGTGACCCCATTCTGGAAATAAGACCCCTCAAGGCTTTAATCTAGGTGTATATTGAGCATTTTGAATCCACGAATACTTCACAGAATTTGATAAGCTTAGGTTGCCATATTGAAATTTTCATTTTTTTCACAAAAATGTTGATTTAGCGACACATTTTTCACTTTTTCAAGAGGCAACAACAAAACGTGTACCCCACAGGTTGTTATCTAATTTCTTGTGAGCGCAGGGATACCACACATGTGGCCAAAAACCTTTGTTTGGATAAATGGGAGGGCTTGGAATGGAAGGAGCACCATTTGAATTTTGGAAAAGTTGAAGTAAATTGCGCGCACCATGTCACATTAGCAGGGCCCCTTGGGCACCTATACATCAGAAACCCCCCACAAGTGACCTCATTTTGGAAACTGGACCCCTCAAGGATTTTATTCAGGAGTATAGTAAACATTTTGAATCCACAGGTACTTCACAAAACTGTTGCTGTATCAAAAAATTTCTCACTGTTAAGGGGGCTTTACACGCTGCGACATCGCTAATGCGGAGTCGTTAGGGTCACGGAATTGGTGACGCACATCCGGCCGCATTAGCGATGTTGCTGCGTGTGACACCGATGAGCGATTTTGCATCGTTGCAAAAACGTGCAAAATCGCTCATCGGTGACATGGGGGTCCATTCTCGATTATCGTTACTGCAGCAGTAACGATGTAGTTCGTCGCTCCTGCGGCAGCACACATCGCTATGTGTGACGCCGCAGGAACGAGGAAGCTCCCTTTACCTGCCTTTCATGTGACACTAAAGGATGCCTAGCCTTGTATTTAGCCCAAAAAAAAAAAAAAGAATTAAAATAAATGACGTGGGGTCCCCCCTATTTTTGATAGCCAGCTAGGGTAAAGCAGACAGCTGTAGCCTGCAAACCACAGCTGACAGCTTCATCTTGTCTGGTGATCAATTTGGAGGGCTCCCCAAGCTGGTTTTTTTTTTTAATTATTTATAAATAAATAATTAAAAAAAAAAAACAAACGTGGGGTCCCCCCAAATTAGATCACCAGCCAAGGTGAAGCTGACAGCTGGGGTCTGGTATTCTCAGGATGGGAAGAGCCACGGTTATTGGACTCTTCCCAGCCTAAAAATAGCAGGCCGCAGCCGCCCCAGAAGTGGCGCATCCATTAGATGCGCCAATTCTGGCGCTTCGCCCCAGCTCATCCCGCGCCCTGGTGCGTTGGCTAACGGGGTAATGAATGGGGTTGATACCAGGTGTGTAATGTCACCTGGCATCAAGCCCAGCAATTAGTTATGTCACGGCGTCTATCAGATACCCGACATAACTAATTGACAGTAATAAAAAAAAAATTGACAACAAAAAAAAATTTATTTGAAAAAACACTCCCCCAAACATTCCCTGATTGACCAATTTATTGAAAAGAAAAAAAAAAAATCCACAATAATCCATTTGGATGTCCCACGTCGCCTCTGGACCTTCTAGAATATGGGGGACACGTTCAGGGAACGTATCCCCCATTTTCTAGGAGGGCAGACCCTCCATTTGAGGAGAGTGGGTGCAAAGAATCTGCACCCACTCTCCCTGGGTCACAGCTGCAGAGTGCGAGCAGCCAGCACAGCTCTCTGAACACAGGAAGCTGACAGCTGCGCTCTGCTCATGTGACCGGAGTCTGCAGAGAAGGAGCCGGAGGAGGGGGCCGCGGGGGATCAGGGCTCCGACAGGTATGTATGACACCGGGGGACACCGGGGGACACCAGGGGGGGGTAGGGGGGGACCCGGCAGGGCCTGGGGAGCAGGTTTCTGTCGTATGTGTTATGGCACATACGACAGAAACCATAGGAACAGTGGAAATGCGGCCGGCGCGCTGCTGTGATCGCCGGTGCGCGCGGCCATCTTGGATTTTCGGGAGGGGGTTGGGGGTCGGGGGGGGCACTTTGGGGACACCGGGGGACCGGAGGGAACCGGGAAAAAGATTTATCTCCCATCTGGCATGTTTGATCATGCCAGATGGGAGATAAATCATTTTTTACCGGCGCGGTCATTTACTATAACTTGATGATCGGTATACGGTGTATACCGGTCATCACGTGACTGGGGACCGGAAAAACCGGCCCGAATCATGATCTCCAGGGTCTCAGCTACCCCCGGCAGCTGAGACCCCGGAAATTTTCTGACTCTGGGGGGCGCTAGACCCTTTTTTCCGACCGCCGTTAAAAAGCGGCGGATCGGAAAAAGTACCCTTATTTACCGCCGTTAAAAGGCGTATCGGCGGTCGTAAAGGGGTTAAAGCATAAAATAAATAATTTTTGTTACCTTCCTTATGTTTCCCCCACATACAGCATCCTCTTCTGCAGCTGGCAACTAACATTGGCATGCAAGCGATGGGCAGCACATGATGTCACTGCCATGCACCCCCAGTCACAGGCACGCCAATGTCAGCTTCTTGTCTCTGATTGGTCAGCAGCTTGTTTTGCTGTGTAGGGACCTGGTGGGTCTCTGTGCAGCACTACACTTTAGTTGAATGTGCATCAGAGAATGCAAAGTCAGCTGAAACATGCGCTGGAACAAGGGGGCCCCCTCCACTGCTAGACTCCCTTGCGGTTGCAACCTCTGTGACTGCGATCATTAGTTGTCTGTGAACAGGATACTCTTGTTTCAGTGATCTACTTTCCCTCAAGTCATTAAGATCTCAAACCACGACTGGTGCTACCTGGGGATATGCGTGAATAGAATAATGCACTTGATCGTCTGATGTCATGAGTACTTTTCTATGCATGCACTGCCCCACATACTGACAGTGTTTGAAAGATATTGAAAGGGAAAGCAGATCACTGAAACAAGAGTGACCCATCAGTCAGACAACAGAAGCAGGTAAGGAATATGGAGGTAGGAAAACTGCAAGTGTATGTTCTCACACTGAAGCACTTGTGGCTCATTTGTTCATGATTTCAATGCTAGATTTGTCAGAAACTGCTATCAAGATTTGATTCAATCAGCATGAAATCTTCTGTTCATGTACATTGAATTAATTTGAGGTATAAAATACTCATGCTAGGTTCCCTATAAAGTGCTAGTATAATCTCAAACAAAGAAGCCCCTACTGCTGAGGCCTCTGCTGACAGCTAAAGCAAAAGTGCAAAGTTCCCCACCAAGTGCTACTGTACTCCCACACTTATAAAATCCTAAATGGTATCTAGTATTTATCTTAAGTAAGAAGTGAGGTAGTACAATACCGACACTAGCGCTAAGCTCAGTAGAAACAAAGTTACAAAAATCAAGCATAGTAAATTAATATAATTAATTAAGCTAAGAAAATAAATAGCATATCAGATATTAGCACAAGAAATGTATATGTAGCAACAGAACCAAGCTCTGTGAATAAATACAGTACTAGTGCTAAGCTCAATAATTAAATTTAGTGCTGGATGAAAAACTTTGATAAATAATTAGTCTTAGACTAAAGAAAATTAATAAAATGCCAAAACTGCAGCAAGCTCAGTATAAAAATGAAGTAACAGAACAAAGCATAATAAATAAATGTAATTCCAATCTCAGCAAATATACTAATACTAGGCTCAGTGAATAGGTAGAGTGCCAGAATTAAGCACAATACAGTAAGAAAACCATTCTCGGCAAATGTAGTATTAGTGTCAATTTGGTACATAAATACAGGACATAATACATGGTCAGTATATTAAAAAGAATGTGTCACCAGTGTTTCCGGGTGTCTGTCTGTCACCCTTTTGACCGTTTAAAACTGCCACTATGACCATACAGGTTATAGGATGGTGAAAATAGTCTTACCTGTATGCCTCATAGCAGAAGCCTTGTTGCAGAAATATCATCTTAAATGCATGTGACTTTTTTTTGCGCTGTCAAATCCCATACATGCACAGTAAATTATTTTTCCTCAGCATCGACTTCAGCGTTCATTCACCTCATTCAATATACTGTGCATACGCTGTGAAGTCACTGCTACTTCCTGTTTCTCCATCCCCAGCTAGCGTACTGTCCAAAGGTATCCTTCCAACTTTAAAAACCGGTGTGTGTATGGCCATATCACAACGCATGTCACACAGACAGCATATTACATGCAAATGATGTGAGCAAGAAAAATCTTTATTGTACTTAAAAATATACACTATCATATATACAATTTTTTGGGAAATTAATTCTTGTACCTTTTCCTTTTAGCTTCAAAGCTTCTCTTGATACCTTTTCTCTAATAGAAGGCCTACAGATCTTCACTGTGAAGCATCCAGCAGTTGTTCCCCATCATGTTTATATTCTGTCTACCTTGGTATCATTGTTCCATCACCTTGATATCCTGATGAATTCTTTGTCTATTCTCTTTGCTAACAGCATAAAGGTATTCAGGAAGTAGTTTAATTGGGAATATAAAAAATGGAACTTCAAAATCACCAGATAACCCAAGGCTTTAAAATGTTTCATCATGTTCTTCTCAATGAACTTTAATGTTAAATCTTTGTTCTTACCTAAAAATTTCTACACAACTTCTTTAAAAGAATCCCAAGCCCATTTCCCGACAGCTATCATTTTTGTTTTGAACACATTGTACTCCATGAGCTTCTGAGTATCCGGATCCACAAAAATGCCTTCCTTCTGTCTTGCTTTGGATAGTCCCTGAAATTTGGTACACAGATACTTAAAAGTCAGTATAGCTTTCACAAACTGCTTCATCAGTGCAAGTAGAATGTAGAGTGGTGGCAGGAGAACTTTAGTGGGATCGATAAACATGTTCTTGGGTCCAGGTTGCACAAATGTTCTTGTTGGTGAACTCCTTTGGCTCCAGTGAGTCCTATCCTGGCTGTCCCATTCCCACAAAAAAGCATGGGTAATTTGTGCATCTTCCTTGCTGCCCAAAAAGCAAACAAAGAACTTTCTAATCCCCACACAATGACCATTCTAGTAGTTAACTTTCTTGAGAATAAAGTCAAAATTTCATAGCTTTCCCTAAAGTGCACAGAATGCCCTACAGGCACTAAAGGTACCGTCACACTAAGCGACGCTCCAGCGATCCCACCAACAACCTGAACTGGCAGGGATCGCTGGAGCATCGCTACACAGGTTGCTGGTGAGCTGTCAAACAGGCAGATCTCACAAGAAACCAGTGACCAGCCCCCAGCCAGCAGCGACGCGTGGAAGCGATGCTGCGCTTGGTAACTAAGGAAAATATCGGGTAACCAACCTGATATTTACCTTGGTTTCCAGCGCACACTGCTTAGCGCTGGCTCCCTGCACTCCTAGCCACAGTACACATCGGGTTAATTACCCGATGTGTAGTCTGGCTAAGTGTGCAGGAAGCAGGGAGCCGGCACTGACAGCGTGAGAGCAGCGGACGCTGGTAACGAAGGTAAATATCGGGTAACCAAGGAAAGGGCTTTTTGGTTACCCAATATTTACATTGGTTACCAGCATCCGCAGAAGCCGGCTCCCTGCTCACTGCACATTCAGTTGTTGCTCTCTCGCTGTCACACACAGCGATCTGTGCTTCACAGCGGGAGAGCAACAACTAAAAAATGGTCCAGGACATTCAGCAACAACCAGCAACCTCACAGCAGGGGCCAGGTTGTTGCTGGATGTCACACACAGCAACATCACTAGCAACATCGCTGTTGTGTCACAAAAGTCGTGCCTCAGCAGCGATGTTGCTAGCAATGTTGCTTAGTGAGACATGGCCTTAAATCATACTTGCTGCCATTGTGCAGTAACACAGCTTTCAGAAGATTTTTGGATGAATCAATAAAGAGTCTCCACTTGCTCACATTTTACTAAATTTTAAATTTTTCCATCAGCCCAGGAAAACAGGTAATCAGGAGCTAGCAGGCTCTCTTCCTTTAGTATAGAGCCTAAACGTTCTGCAGGAAGGTCCAAGTCCCTGACTAAATAATTTAATTCAAGCTTTGAAAAGCTGTGGGTCATTGGGCTCACAGAGTTAGGGGTACTTTGCACACTATGACATCGCAAGCCAATGCTGCGATGCTGAGCGCGATAGTCCGCGGGGACTATCGCGCTCAGCATCGCAGCATTGGCCCCCGTCGCATCTGCGATATCATTGTGATAGCTGCCGTAGCGAACATTATCGCTACGGCAGCTTCACATGCACTCACCTGCCGTGCGTCTTTGCTGTGGCCGGCGAACCGCCTCCTTATTAAGGGGGCGGGTCGTGCAGCGTCACTGCGACGTCACACGGCAGGCGGCCAATAGGAGCGGAGGGGCGGAGATGAGTGGGATGTAAACATCCTGCCCACCTCCGTCCTTCCGCATAGCCGACGGGAGCCGCGGTGACGCAGGTAGGAGATGTTCCTCGCTCCTGCGACTTCACACACAGCGATGTGTGCTGCCGCAGGAGCGAGGAACAACATCGGACCATCGCGTCAGCGTAATTATGGAATTCGCCGACGCTACACCAATGATACGATTATGACGCTTTTGCGCTCGTTAATCGTATCATCTAGGATTTACACACTACGATGTCGAGAGCGACGCAGGAAGTGCGTCACTTTAGACATGACCCCACCGACATCGCACCTGCGATGTCGTAGTGTGCAAAGTACCCCTTACTGTTTGGGAAAAAATTGTACGAAAATGTAATTTTTTAATATGTATACTGAAATCAGGAATTGAAAGTATGTAAAAATCATATCTTCTTTTTCAAATAATTTTACACTTGCAGACCTGTGTAATTAATAATAAAAACAATTCCAGAACCAAGCTCAAGGAATTGATATACTGTACTAGAACTACATAGGTTGAAGTTAAAAAAAAACCAACAAGAGTATATTAAGCCCAATATAAATAATTTTATTTAGAAAACTGTGAAATTTGAAATATGCTTATAGTAATATAAAACACAGGTGCTGCTCTGTAGGCAGGAAGATACAGATGTAGTATGAACAGTGGCTTTTTGCGCACACAATGCTAAATTCTAGCGTGAACCACCCAAACACTTCTTAGTTATTTGACATACAGGTAAAATATATCTTTGTACCGTGTTAGCCAGTAGAGATAAAAAAAAATGTTTACAAGAACTGAGAGTCCTCAGTGGTTGATCCCTTTTAATGGCTAACTGAAAAGATGGTAATAATAGCAAGCTTTCGAGAC
The DNA here is from genome assembly GCF_048569485.1 of Anomaloglossus baeobatrachus. Taxonomy (NCBI): domain Eukaryota; kingdom Metazoa; phylum Chordata; class Amphibia; order Anura; family Aromobatidae; genus Anomaloglossus; species Anomaloglossus baeobatrachus. The sequence goes on along the minus strand of NC_134355.1, from coordinate 344,743,434 downwards.
TACTCAGGTCTCTTCATCAGGCTCCATATAATACAAAATCATTCTATGTGCTGTTGTGTATAGATATGTGACTCTTCAGATTTTATATTATACTGAGCCTGATGAAGGTATAAGGTCAATAAAACTTATGTGATGAAGCAAGTTACAATAAAAATATGCTCTTGAGTGAGAAATAATATTCCTTATATTAAAGCTAGGTGAAGTGAGATGACTGATAAATATTATACGGTTAGAGTGTTCGGGTTGTAAGATGGCCAACAGACACATGATAGATGGGAGATATGTATCACAGAAGTGGTTATTCTCAGTGATGTAAGCCCAGAAGCAAACTCCAGCACGTTTAGCACTGAGAGAGTTAATAGGCTGTGGCAAGGGGCAGGATTAGGAGCAATAAGATAAATGGCTGGAGCTGGCTGTATTCATATCTCCACCCTAGGGCATGGTATGGTGTACATAGACTGAAAACTGATTACTCTAAAAACAGTTTTTAGCATGGTATGGTGTACATAAGAAAGTCCAGTTGTATTATTAGATGTCTGTATATGGAGATAAGAAGGTATAATATATGAAATCTCCATGCTAGGATTTGAGTACTGGACTATCACTGAAGTGCCATGGTTTGGACCGTCTATTCTGTTTTCTAATAGGGTAACCACAGAAGGATTATCGTCACCTGACTCTGTAGGACACAAGAGAGTATGTGAAGTTCAAAACAGAGATCTTGGTGCATCTAGGAGTAACTCTGACTGTCAGAGTGCAACAAATGCAGTACTGGGCTATCACAGTGCCAAACCTCCCTGCTCACAAGTGTTTGATCTATTACATCTGGTTAAAAAGTGGGGGCAACTGAAATCTTCCACCCCATTGTAGATAGTGGAAAGGGTCATGATGGAAAGGTTCATACATTCTATTCCAAGCATGGTTCAGTCCTTGGTTGTTGCGGGAGATTCCTGGATTGCCTGGTGGGCCTGGTAGAAAGGCACAAGGCGCTTGAGAGGTCGTTGGGGAAACAAGGGGTCATATCATCTCCATACTTAGGTTCCCAAAGGGAGGCCAAAACCCAAAAGAATGGAACTAAAACCACACAGGGGAGGCATCGAAGGGCCCAGGGGGCATCTGAATTGTTGCTGAAAGCACCAGCTAATTATGTCATTTGTTGGAGGAGTCACACCCTAAGTCATGCAGCTGCTTGTTGTCTCATGACCACAAAGATGAGGGACTGCAGCTTAGGATGGTGTTGTGCGTATTATGCATATCCTCCCTGCATTATTGATCCTTAGCAATCAGCAACGCAAGAGGCCACAGGCATGTCCCTTGTCTGTGAACAGAGTGCCAGTGATCGGTCTGTTGAACTGGGGAACTTTGGTGACCCTAGTAAAGGCCACATTTTCTCACTTGCTATTTTCTGAAAATATAATGGGCGTTTGATGTATCCATGGGTACACTAAAGACTAACCTGTGGCCAGGGAGGTCATAGATACAAACTGTAGCATCAAGTCCCATGAGGTTGGCGTAATCAAGGACTTTTTACAAATGTTATAATAGGGTGTGACTTTGCCTTATTTTGGGACTTATGTGGGAAAAGGGGATCTTTGGGATAATCAGATAACAGCCAGGGCACCCTTAAAAAAATCTTGTCAGATCCTTAAACCAACGGAGGGATGAGGCAAACAACCCAGAGATCAACATCCCTGAGCTGGGAGTGTCTAAAGTGAAGTTTGGAACCGGTAACTCAAGGACTTAACGCTTAAGGTGGCATTTGATAATGTAACCATTTAAATAGGGTTGCTCAAGAGTCAGGGGCCACAACCTATACCCATATTTTGCTCTAAATTGGGAATTATTTTATTGGGTCACAAAGCAGAGATGTGAAATCATGGAGCAGTTGTTGGTACCATGGCCCTAGGGACATAGGGTGTTAGACATGGCCCATACTCATGCATTAGGTTGTCATCTGGGGTAGGCAAAGGTTCAACTGACCTGGCTGTCACAGACAGATTACGAATTCTTGTAGGCCCTGTCCCACCTACCAGCTAACCTCCTCGGTCGCTCATTTCCGCAGTCCCTTGGTGCTATTACCCATCATTGAGGTACTGTTTGATCACATAGCAATGAATTTAGTGAGAAACATGGTCAAATATGCCAGAAGGCATTAGTATATTCAAGTTATAATGGATTATGTCATGGATTATACCATCTGCTAACAGTATAGCCAAAGAGATGGTCCATATTTCTTCTCAAACAGGATGATGAAGAGAGATCCTGACAGATCAAGAAACTACATTCATGTTGAAAATTTGGAATTGTGCAATGTCCTTCAGATCACGCAACTCAGGGTCTCGATATTTCACCTGCAGATGGATGGTCTCATAGAAAAAATTAATACAACCTTGAAGGCCATGCTAAATATGGTGATAAAGAATGACGGCAGAGACTGAAACTATCTACTGCTGTACCTGTTGTTCGCCATCAGAGAAGTCCCACAGGCCTCTAATGGTTTCTACCTTTTTGAACTGTTATATGGCCGACAACCCCATGGACTCCTGGATATAGTGAAGGAGACCTGGAAAACAAAGACAGCACCTTATAGGAGTGTAATTGAACATGTGTCCCAAATGCAAGAGAGGGTTCCTGAAGGGATACCCATTGTTAAAAAGCATCTCCTCCTGGAATAAGCGGCACAGTCGAGGGTGTAAAATTGGTCAGTAAGGGTGAAACAATTCAGCCCTTGTGATCTTTTACTGGTGCTGGTGCACATGATAAAAATCAAATTTCTGGCTAAATGGCACGGCTCCAATGAAGTTGGCAAAAAGGTTGTCAAGGTGAATTATAAAATTTACCAACCAGGGAGAAGAAATCCATGCCAGGTGTACCATGTCAATATGATCAAGCCATGGAAATATAGGAAACATGAAAGCTCAATATTCGGTGTCTAAGTTCAAAACCAACATAAAAGATGTCAAGGCAGCAGAAACACTATCACCTGCCTAACAGCAGCACTGCCAAGTATTACTTCATTGGAACAGAAACTTGCTCTCAGAACTACCGGGTTGTATTCTGGTCATAGAACATGAAATCCCCCCAGAACCTTATGTCCGAGTGAGTTTCAAGCCATATTGGATACCCGAGACCCGCCCAGATATAATCTCAAAGGAGATGAAGTTTATGTTAGACCTAGTAGTGATTAAAAAGTCCAAGAGTCGTTCGTCCAGTTCCATAGTCTTAGTACGAAAACCATCTGGAAAATGCCAATTCATCAATGGAAACCAGAACTTGAATGAGGTTTCTAAGTTTGACACATATCCAATGCCCCATGTATAAAAGCGCATGCAAAGGCTAGAACCAGCCCACTACATTACCGCCTTGGACCTCATGAAAAGGTATTGACAGATTCCTCTAGCCCAAAATGCCAAGTAGAAGATGGCCTTTTCAAGGCCAGGTGGGTGTTTCCAGTATGTCAGGATGCCATTTGAATTGCATGGGGTTACAGCAACTTTTTGAAAAACATGGACCAAATAATAGCTCCCCATAAGTAAAATGTAGCAGTTTACTTGGATGATATCATGATCTTCAGTCAGAATTGTGAGTGCCATATAGGCCAAGTGATATTTGAAGCTATAAGGAAGGAGGGTTTTTCATCAACCTGAAGAAATGTGCTATCAGGATTGAAGAGGGCAAGTACTTTTACTTGTCGTAGGCATGGGCAAGGGAAGCTGCAAGTGAATAAGATTGATGCAATCCAGAATTGGCCTCAACCAATCTCAAAGAAGCAGGTCAGAGTGTTTTTAGGCATCATGGCTAATATGTGTTCATCCCTATTTCGTAATGATAGCTGCACCCCTGAACAACCTCCTTAAGGGTACAAAGTTGGAGATGTCCAAGTGGTCTCCAGAAGCAGAGACAGTATTTCAAGACCTGAAGCTAACCCTGTGTAAACACCCAGTGTTTCTTCTCTAAGGAGTTTGTGGTCCAGATGGACACAACGGATGTCGGGGTAGGTGCTGTCATTTCCAAGGAAGTGACCGGTGAAGTACAACTGATAGTGTATTTGAGTTGGAAACTGTTTTCCTGAAAGAATAATTACTCCATTATGTGGGCCTTAGACATTTTGCTATACTACTTATTAGGCAGAAAATTTAGGTTAGTGTCAGACCATGTCCTGCTGAGGTGGATGCAGGAGAAGAAGGCGAACAATACACAAGTGATCAGGTGGTCCCTTGCACTTCGGGTTTTTTGGTTCCATGTATAACATAGGCCCTTAAAACTACATGGTAATAATAAGACTCTCAAGGATCTATATCATGATGTGATGGTGGAAGGTGCCACGCCCCCAGACTTTGGGCAGGGGGTAGGTAAGATGGCCACTGGGACGTAATAGATGAGTGACATGTATAACAGAGTTTGTTCTCCTCAATGATGTAAGCCCGGTAGCAAGCTCCTGCACATAAAGTACTCAGAGTGTTACTAGGGCTTGGCAAGGGCCAAGTTTACGATCCGTCAGACAGATGGGTAGGACTGGCTGCTTAGATATCATGACCCCGGGGAATGGTATAATGGATATCAGAAAGTCCAGGTGTTATCATTATGTGTCTGGGTGAGGAGATAAAAAGGCCTTCTGTGTGAAGTCTCCATGCTAGGACTTGCTCACTGAAGGCCCATGGTTTTGTCTTTTAATCCTCTTTTCCTGTACTAAAAGGCCATTTATTTTCTGTTTGCAGCTTGCTTTATGGAGTATCAATACAGTAGCCTGGAAGTTTTAGTTATATAGCCTCCCGTGCCTACCTCAAATGCAACAAAGTGAGTCAAGATCCCTACAGGGTTAAAAAGCTGTGTGAAAAAGGTGAAGTTGAATCATACACTGATCAATAGATGAGTTTCTTCTAGTTATTAAATAACTACCTGTAGAAGTAATACTGTATATAATAAAGTGATGGAACATTGAACTATAATGAAACTTTCAAAGTTCACACTAATAATGTTAAGTTTATATGTAAATACAAATATTCTATATTTCTTTCAGGCTATGTATATTTTTAAAGATTATCTATAAGCTAAATAATGATAGATCAAAGATTATGAATTATATAGTATATTCACAGTGCACAGAGATGAACAATGAAGTATTCGGAGTATAAAATATTGCAAAAGACTACATATACCTTGGATCATGTCTATTTAATTATAATGTCCATGGTTTAATACAATACGTAAAATAACCATAAGCTTTTTAGTTCATTAGGACTACAAGAAATTTTCACACAATCTTCTCACTCATTCCATTTCTGCAGCAGTTCAGATAACCTGCCACAACTCAAAGTCCATCAGAAAAGGTAAGTTTTGAACAAAATGATTTTTGAAAAATAGTCTATACTTATTGAATAAATATGCTCTCAGGACAAAGCATAGTAAAGTAATATGGTTCAAAACTAAGATCAGTGTATACATACAGTACTATAGTTAAGCACAGTGAATAAATATACCACCAGACTAAGTGCAAATTTTAATAACAGTGCCAGAAATTGGTTATGTAGAGAAACAGTACCAAAACTACAAATCTAAGCTCAAAAATTAATAATAAAAAAATTCCAGAACCAAGGTCAGGGAATTGATACAGTACTACAACTAAGCACAGTAAATAAAATTGTTACCAGCATTAAGCTCACTAAATTATATGGTACGAGAACTCAGCTCAGTAAGTAAATATGGTACTATATCATGACTCTTAACCATCCTGCAATTAGCAGGACTGTCTTGACTTGGGGGTTCAATTCTGTTGTCCTGGCAGTCAGAGCTTGTCCTGACTTCATCACTATTCTCATCGACTCTGTACCTCCCCCTCCTCGAGGGGAGTTGTTGGCATTTCTATGTACATATATAAATTAAACAATTCTCTTTTCTCTCACCTCCAACAGACTAAAACTCACATTCTCCATGTTTAAAGGTAACAGCTATACCAATGAGCCAAACACCGCATTGCGGGATAGAGGAGAATTTGGTATACTTGAGCAGTATTACAGACAGTTAACCCAAAGCAGATTATACAGGTACATAGAGATACATCTGTATTTCATAGTGAATTTTTTTGTCCCTGTATTTTAGAGGGAGTAGAAAGATTTTTTTTTCCCCTATAAAATTACAAAAAAAACTGAGAATAATGACATAGTTAATTTGCTTTAAAAAAAAATAATAAACATCACAAATCAGCAAATATCATGGACATGAGACTGAACAACACAGTGATCAAATTAGTTATGGTGATTGGCAAATGGAGTTAAAATGTATCATAATTGATATTTTTTTCAATTAAATCCATTGAAAAAAATAATTAAATGTAACTCAGAGGCCATGTTCACATGTAGTGTAAATGCTGCTCTTTTTCTACTGCAGGTTTTCTGCATGTGTCCGCACCACACAACACATTAACAATCTTCTCTGATTATTGTGTGTTTGCTGCGTTTCTTTTATGCATTTCCTCCCTTTTTGGATGCATTTTTGGTGCAGATCACAAGCCGTCCTTTTAATGCTTTTTTTAAACTACAAAAAAGCTTTGATTCTGTGCTTAAAAATGGCAGGTTTTTTTAGGCCTTTTTCACACGTCAGTGATTCTGGTACGTATGTACTAGTTTTGTTATGTACCAAAATCACGCATATACGCAGACCCATTAAAATCAATGGGTCTGTGCACACATGCGTGTCCATGTGCTCCGCACGGAGGCATTTCCATTTTTTTCTGGCATCACTGATGTCCCATGGACCACACTATAGTGTGATCTGTGTAACAAGTACCAAAAAAACACGTACATTGAAAATAAAATGATTTTTATACTGACCTTTTCCAGCGACGCTGTCTCCGGGCTCTGTTGTCTCCTCCTTCCAGCCCAGCTAATTACTGTCATGCATATTCATTTATGCACGGCACAGCCGACCCTGAAGTAGCTGCAGGGGTGACACAGTGGCGGCTGGAAGCAACATCCGGGAGACGTCAGCACCACGAACAGCAGGAGAAGGGACAGATGAGTTTATCTCCATGTGCAATCACGGAGCACAGATCACAGATAGCACATGGACAACCCACGTGTGCCATGAATCATGGCTCATAGAGGGACATATGCGTTTGTTACACGTCAGTTTAAAACGTCTGTGTTTTTCATTGACGTGTGAAACAGGCTTTACCTTTGTTTTTTCAGGCTCCACATACAAATTTATACAGAAAAAAGTACCAAAGCCACACAGATTAGCAGCCTCTTTAAATGCAAAGCAGTCAGAGATATCATGAAATCACATCAATTTTGCTTGGACATTTAGACTGAGTTCACATGTATCATAAATGCTGCTTTTTATTACTGCTTTTTGCTTTACACAGAAATTCTGCAGTGTTTAATTATGCAAGCAAAGTTGATGTGATTTCATGAAAACTATGGCCACTGTGCATCTACTAAAGACTCGAATGAACTGTATGGTTTTGATGCTTTTCTCTCTAGAGGCTCCGATGATATGTGGAGCCTAAAACATTTATGTAAAAAACTGCAGCTACTTTAAGTTTAGAATAGAAATGAGCAAACCCAGGTTCAGTGTTCGAACCAAACACAGACTTTTCTTAAAAATACAGAGTTCGGATTTGGAGTTTTAATGCTCTACGTATGAATATCACTTGCTCGACCATCTCTGTGCTCGATGCACAGCCTAGTGCGAGCTGCTTGCAATGTTTGAATGGTTGGCACTGGGGGTAACAAATGCATGATCAGATGTAGTGTGCACCCTCCAAAAAAATTGGAAAAACCTGCCCCAGAAAATTATCTGTTTATGGCAGGTTGCATGTGGCAGATACCCAAACTGCCCAATTAATGACTTTCATTGGGGTTCAGGTCAAGTCCGGGTCCCAAACTGATCTTAATTTAAAATTTAGCTTCACCCGCCTAACCGAACTTCCATGTGTCCGCTCATTTCTAGTGCAGAATCAAAGCTTTTCTGTACTAGAAAAAAACACTTAAAGGTGTGGTTCACATCTGCACCAAAAATGGCTGAAATAATGCGAAAAAGACATAAAAAAAATTCAGCCAGAAACGCAACAATCAGAAAAGATTGGTATTGCATAATTCTAATGCAGACACTTGCAGAAAAAAAACCCCACAGTATTTATGCAATATGCAAACACAGCCTTACAGACACACAAAAAACATTGTATAGCAAAGCTTACATTAAGATGAGAAAGTTCTGGCTGCTGTGACTATGAATGATTGAACAAAAAATAAATCTCCAGGTCCAAATTAGAGATGAGCAGGACACACAGATGTTATGCCAGTCCTTACTAATCAAAGCCTTGCCGGGGACACCAGTAAGGGTACGCTGACACGAGCGTGAAAAACGGACGAGTGCAAAGCGAGAAAATCTAGCATTGCACTCTGACCAATGCTAGTCAATGAGGGAGAGCAGTTAGTCAGCTTTTCTCACATCCAGATTCTGGATGCGAGAAAAGTGGCAGCATGCTGCGATTTTTATGCTAGAGCCATATCCCTCGCACCCAGTCAAGTGAATGGGTGCTGAGAGATACATCGGACTGCACTCAAATGTTATCCCAGTGCAGTGCGATATACGCACAGGTTGACAATGGAGGAGATGGGAGCATTAACCCCTCTCTCTCCTCTACAGCGCCTGCCCTCAGCTTTACAGCTGTGACCTGATCGTAAGATCGGGTCACAGCCACATGACACTCGGCTCACGCTCGCAGCAGAGCCTAAGTCGGGGGTCATTGGCATATCGCATCCGATGCTCTCGCATCGGATGCCATACGCTAGTGTGAGTCCAGCCTTATCAAGAGATTTTCAGGCCTCCCAGTATCAGTGATCAGGATGCTGGACCTGAGACCTGTGAATATTGATCAGCTCATCTATAGTCCCAAACCTCCTGGATGTCATGGCTCTATTTGGGCATGCGATCCAGTGACCATTTGCATGGGGGTTAGTTGGCCTTTCTGCTGAGCTGTTTTCTTTTTCTTCTTAGTACTATTGCTGATGCTCCTATTGCCTTTACTTTTCCTTTCTGGACTTTATCGTCTTTAGGTGTTTTCCATTGCCCTGTTTTGATGTGCCCTATCACAGTCTGAGTGAGAATATACAGTTTTCCACAAAAGTGAATACCCCCTTAATATTTTTGTAAATATTTTATTATATCTTTTCATAGGACAACACTGGAGTTATGACACTTTGATACAATGTAAAGTAGTCAGTGTAGAGCTTGTATAAAAGTGTAAATTTGGTGTGCTCTCTAAATAACTCAACACACAGCCATTAATTCTAAGCCACTGACAACAAACGTGAGTACACTCCTAAGGGAAAATGGCTAAATTGTGCCCACAGTGTCAACATTTTGTGGCCACCATTATTTTCAAGAATAGCCTTAATTCTCTTGGGCATGGAGTTCAGTAGAGCTTCAAAGGATCTCACTGGACTCCTCTTCTATTCTTCCATGAGGACATCACAGAACTGGTTGATGAAAGAGACTTTGTGCTCCTCCACCTTCCGATTGAGATTGCCCCACAGATGCTCAATATCATTTATGGCTGGATACATGCTTAGCCACTCCAGCACTTTTAGTCTCAGTTTCTTTATCAAGGCAGTGGTTGTCTTCAAGGAGTATTTGGGGTCATTATCCTGTTGCAATAAAAAGGGAAGTTATTGTGCTTGCTCTGATTCAGTATGTCACAGAACATGTTGGCATTCATGGTTCCCTCAATGAAATATAGGGCCCCACAGCCAGCAACATTCATGCAGCCCCAAATCATGCCACTCCCACCACCATGCTTTACTGTAGGCAAGACAGACTAGTCTGTGTACTCCTCACCTGGTTATCGCCACACACTTGACACCATCTGAACCAAATAAGTTTATCTCTGTCTCATTAGACCACAGGACATGGTTCAATTAATCAATGTCCTTAGTCTGCTTGCCTTCAGCAAACTCTTTGCTGGCTTTCTTGTGGATCATCTCTAGAAGAGCATTTCTTTTGGGATGAAAGTAATGCAAACCAATTTGATGCAGGGTGCGGTATATGCTCTGAGCACTGACAGGCTTTCCCCCCACCCCTTTAACCTATGCAGCAATGCTGGCAGAACCCTTATGTCTATTTTGAAAAGGCAACCTCTGGATTTGATACTGAGCACATGCACTCAACTTCTTTGAACAACCATGGCTAGTCCTGTTCTAAATGAAACTTGTCTTGCTAAAACACTGTATGGTCTTGGCCACTGTGCTGCAGCTCAGTTTCAGGTTGTTGGGAATCTTTTTTTAGCCTAGGCCATCATTATTTAGAGCAACAATTCTTTTTTTCAGATCTTTAGAGAATTAATTGCCATGAGGTGTCATGTTGAACTTCCAGTGACCAGTATGACAGAGTCTGTGACTGATAACACCAAATGTAACAAACCTTCTCCTCATTCACCTCAGAGACCTTGTAACTTGAAAAAATGTATGAGCCTGGAGAGCGAAAATGGCTAATTGGCCACAATTTGGACACTTTCACTTAGGAGTGTACTCACTTTTTTTGCCAGTGGTTTAGACAATAATGGCTGTATGTTGAGATATGGCACTCCAAATTCACACTGTTATACAAGCTGCACACTGACTACTTTACATTGTATCAAAGTGTCATATCTTCATTGTTGTATCATAAAAAGATGTAATAAAATATTTACAAAATGTGAGCAGTGTACTCACTTTTGTGACATACTGTAACTCTCTTCACTAGATGTCCTTGCTGGCTATACTTCTACGTGGATTTTTGTGAAAGAGATCTAGCTCATCAGCGAAAGCATTTTTCCTGCTAGTATTTCTGCTATGTTTGTTTGTGAGTTTATCCTTGTTTAATTTATTTTCCCTTTTCTCCCTTTGTGCCCATGCTTTAAGTTTATTCACATTAGATCCCCATGTACGACTGCACACTTCTCCTCTCCTTTTTCTTCTAGTTCTTCAGTAGGTACGAAAAATCTTTCAATGGCCCTTTAGGGAGCCAGGTCCAAAGAGGTGTTTTTAGTGGTGTGGCTAGGTAATTTCTAGTCTCTACCAGGATCAGTAGAATGTGGGGTGCGGCTTTTCTGTGTTGTTTTCTTTACTGTTTCCATTACCCACATTTGAGTTAGGTATGTGCATAACTGCAGGACAGTCCAGGATTTAGGATCTACGCACTCCTCTACTAGGCATCTGGCTATGGTTTCTCACTGCCACTGCCCCTCTGACATCTCCTCCAGACCAAGGTATCAATAAATGGTAAATGGGTGTAGCTTGGGCGTGTGGCTAGTGGTCTTGTCAAAATTTGATATGGATCACTGCATAATGTGCTCCTCTTTCTGTTCTTCAAAAGTTGGGAGATATGCTATATGAACAGTAAATAAAGTACTAGCAGTAAGCGTGGGGAATAAGCAAAGTGAAAGAACTAAGCACAGTGAGTTTTGCATTAAAACCAAGCACATAAATAAATACTATGCCAGAAGTAAATTCCACTATAAATATTTAGTACCAGCACCAAATATAGCTAAATAATATGATACCAGAACTATGCACAGTAAATGCATTTGGTACAAGAACCGAGATCATTACATAAAAATAGTATCAAAACCTAGCGCAGTACAGTAACATTGTGTTAGAACAAAGAACATTGTATAAATATGCTAGCAAAGCTAAGCTCAGTTCATAAATATGGTTTTAGAACAAAGAACAGTAAATAATGTTTCCAAAACTAGGAGTGGTTAGTAAATATTACACCAGGGCTAAGCTCAGTAAATTCATAGAATAAAAGAACCTAATATATAAATACGGTGCCATAACTATGTGAGACCATAGATGAATTTGGATATTTGTGTGATCAATGTTATGTTCTGCAGATTGAACCATACACAAACATATACTACTCAGAGTCCACCTTCAATGTGGTCATTGGTAATGTTCTTACCTAAAACAAGAAATGCTGGTGTTTTTATTTCCAAAAGATAGCAAAACCTTACATTTTGAAACAATGTAGGAGGCCACCCTTGCATGTAAGGCAGGGTACCATTGAAAGAGGGGGGTAATGTTATGAAAAGTGTATTAGGGGAATAAAAAAAGCATGATGGGTTGCATGTGAAGCTGGAAAGAGTGCTTCCCCAACTCTTTAAAAAATATTTTTTTAATGAAAAATCTTATAGTTTTGATAAGGCCTATATCTATATCTTTATCAGTAAATTAAAAAAAAATGTTTTTTGAAATGACAGTGATTATTTCATTTTTACTTTGAAGACAATTTATATTTCGTAGTCTGTAGTGTGGGAACATCGGGTATTTGTTTCCATAATGGCAACATAGTAGATATTTTGTACACAAAGAAAGAAATCTTTTTAATTAATGACACATGAGCTTGCATTGATCCTGTTATAGATTTTCCATTGAGTAAAGATGCTTGAAATTATTTCTCTATGGGCTGCATAGCTGGAACACCCCAGCGTTCCTCACGGCTCAATATCTGCACAGAGCATGTTCTGTTCTTTTAATTTTGTGTGTCTGCCAAGTTACAGTTGTCGAATATTTTTAATACCAACCAACAGAATTATAAATGCAGATTAAAGGTCATAATGCAGGCTGTATTCCAGGTTAGGTACAAGATTAATGGGGCAGTGTAATTGTAATGATAGTCACCTTCCTGTTTTAGATCATATGTATTTAGAATCTTTAAATGCAGTTCAATGTTGGCATAACTTTATTACATTCATGATATATGTTGTGGGTTTTGCTTTGATTTAAAGCTAGTTTGTGCTTTGAAATAATATAATAATTCAATACCTCTGAGTGGTATTGAAGTGCAGTAGGAGTACGTATTAGTTGTTGGTGTTTTCAGGCTCTGGCCCATTTCTGCAGTAAATCTTTGTGACTTCAGTCTATCAAGTCATGACAGTGTGCAAAGTGCACACTGTCACGATTCCCTTGTATTCACAGAGTAGGTGGTTAAGTGACCATAAGTGTATGATTACGTAGTTGCGGTTAAGTTGCCAGCTAGAATTCCATCCACTTCACCCAATAAAACTTTGATGAGAATCTAGTAGTTTGTGTCTGGAACGCTGCAAATCCCATACTTATCTGTCACGTGACCACTTATTCATGGTGGGACAGTAAGTTAAATTCACAGTATGACTGACTGATTTGCATGTGTCTTGTCACGATTCCTCTGTGCAGAGATCTTGTACACTAGGATATGCTCTGCTGTGTGTTCCTGAGCTACTGGTTGGCAGGTTCATTGACAGTGCTAGCTTTCATGCTGGTTGTGGGAGGTGCTGATTGCAGAGGTGTTCCATCTTCTGGGTAATTGCTTTGCTTCTTTAGTGAGCATGCTTTCCCAGAACCTTGCCAGTCGTACATTCTGGTTCTGTTGTTGTGCTGTTGGCTGTGTTCCTGCCTGTGCTGTGATCTTTGTTTCCTGACCCCAGACTGTTGTTTGACTCCACTCTGCCCACTTCCTGTTCCTGTCATGACCTCCTAGCTTTTAACTGTGGATCATTACCTGACCCCATCTCAGTTTTCTCCCTGAATCCATTACATGCCTTCCTGGAAATCTGACCCTTTGATCGTGACTTGACTATGCCCTTGTGTATTCCCTGTGTCCATAAGTGTTCTCCTGTTACCAGACCCCGCCTTTACTGACTACTCTACTCTACCCATAAATAGAGACTAGCTTCACACCTGTAGTCACGTTCCAATTAGTTTCTCATCCAATTGTCGCAATAGAACATTTAGATGAGAATCAAATGAGAATCTAGTTGTCACAAAACTGCAATTATGCAATTTGTATACTTACGATCACATGACTCACATGACTTACGCTGGGAATATGGGGGCATAGCACACTGTCACAATTTGCTAATCTGCAGTCACTCTACGTATAATTTGTCCAGAGCCTGGAAATCTCCTTAAATAATAATAAATACATTCATTACAATTATATTTAATTCAATTATAACATCTAAAAACTTGATTTCAATGTATTATCAAAATTGTTCAGCTCCCGTTCTGAGATTTTCATTTTAGTTTTTGTACATTCAGAAAGTCTTTTGCGGAAGTTTCCACTAAGTAGTACATAAAGGAACGGATTGATGCCACTGCTGGCATAGCTGAGGCAAATGGAGCAATAGTAGCTGACATAAAAAATAATTGTGGGTTGAGAGATCTGAAGGTTTACAATCTGAATAACATGGTAGGGCGCAGCACTGACAATGAATACTCCAACCAAAACGAGCACCATCTTGGTCAGTCGTAGAACTCTTTGTCTGGGTAAGCTGTTGCTGTAGCTGAAAAAGTAAAGAAAAGGTAAATTACATAATTTCATAACATGAAGTATAATTAAATCATATTTTTCATCATTTCATCAGGTACATATCTATAGGGGATGCAGAGGAGGCTGTCACAAGAAGTAACTTTTAGGAAAATGGTTCGTTATCAAAGTATCAATTATTATTTATTTTATAGCACCCTCTTACTTCAGGAATGCACATCCCCACTGCTGACAATATGGTGAAATCATCTATTGTGCTGCACAAAATCTTTCTTGGCAGCACATCATCCTCCCTGAACCGGATTAGTAAAGCTGAGAAAAATGAAGGATCTATTACAGCACAATCTACAAAAATGGTTTTAAACAATCACCAATTAATAAATATTTACTGTTTTGTGGTCATTTACCACTTTAATTACGGAGCCAATTTTGTCCCTAATGACCAGGTAAAATTTTGGAAATTTGACCACTGTCACTTTATGAGGTTATAACTGTAGAAAGTTTCAATGGATCCTGGTGAGTCTGAGAATGTTTTTTCATGACATACTGAACTTCATGTTAGTGGTAAACTTAGGAACATATTTTTTGTGTTTATTTGTGAAAAAAATCAGAAATTTGATGAAATTTTCAAAATTTGAATATTTTTTCGCTCGTAAACCGGAGAGTTATGTCACACAAAATTAGTAATAAATAACATTTCCCACATGTCTACTTTTCATCAGCATCAGATTTGAAACATTTTTTTTTTTGTTAGGAAGTTTGAAGGGTTAAACGTTTATCAGCAATTTCTCATTTTTTCAACATATTGAAAAAAAAACAAAACTTTTTTTAAGGACCACATCATATTTGAAGTGACTTTGAGAAGCCTATATGACCTAGTATACCCAAAAGTGACACAATTCTTAAAACTGCACCCCTCAAAGTACTTAAAACTAGTTTATTAACCCTTCAAGTGCTTCACAAGAATTAATACAAAATTGAATGACAAAAAAAATGTACATTTTACCTAAAGATGTTACTGTAGCCCCAATTTATTCACTCCATTTTGGAAAACTAAGCATATTGGAAACTAGGCATATCAAGGATTTTAATTTAGGGTATAGTGAGTGAGCATTTTGAACAGACAGGTTCTACACAGAATTTGATAACATTAGGTCGTCATATTGAAAATTGTCATTGTTGTCACAAAAATGTTGCTTTAGCACTTAATTTCTAACTTTTACAAAAGGTAACACCAAAAAGTGGACCCCACAATTTGTTGCCCACTTTCTCATGAGTTTCTTGCTAGCATTTTAAACTGAATTTTCTATTCAGTAAATATGATATAATATGCAGAGATTTAAATTGGGCAGATTCTAATTTATCAGTTAAATTCCATTTGTATCACATTTATTAGATGCAATTTGAATGCTCCTTACTATTCTTTGAAGGTGTTCCAGACTCAAGGGAATAATACATTGAATAAATAAATAAAACAAAAATTAATTCTTCGCCATTATCTCTGCAGACCACCTTTGACACCACTTTTCTTTGCCTTCCACCATTGTATGCATCTTCTTAGGTCTGCAGGCTTGCAGAGCACTTAGGACTTACAGGCTGCAATAGCACGGCACTCAGGGATGTCAGTCATGCTAAAACTTTGACTCAAAGTAAAACAAGTAGGAGGAGATGCATGCAGCAGTGAAAGGCAAAGGAAGTGGATCAGACAACAGGCTGAGGGAGAGGTAGGACCAGTGAGGTGAGTATTTTTTTTTAACCTTTTAATCTATGGATTAATAAAACGACAGCCACTATTTTGAGGTCTACACACTGAGTGAATTGCAAAAATCCGTATTATGGGGAATACTAACTTTTGTACAATTTGAGAAGAATTCACTTCCACTCAAAGTAAAATTTGCTCATCTCTAGTAGTCAATGAAGGGATTGGTAAAGAACAGGGAGAGATGATTATTTGGGCAGCAGAGTTAAAGATGTAACCTCAAGTCTAGACATTATCCCCTATCCTTTGGATACCGCTGGAAACTTCACAGATTCCAAAAACAAGGGTTTTATTATTATTATTATTATTATTATTATTACTATTATTATTTATTTATAGAGCACCATTGATTCCATAGTGCTGTACATGAGAATGGGGTTACATACAGAATACATATACAAGTTTCAATAGACAGACTAGTACAGAGGGAAGAAGGCCCTGCCCTTGCGGGCTTACATTCTAAAGGATTTTGGGGAGGAGACAGTAAGTGGATTGTAGGTGGTGGGGCGGCTCCGCACGGTGGTGGGGCGGCGGATCCGCACGGTGATGGGGCGGCGGCTCCGCACGGTGGTGGGGCGGCGGCTCCGCACGGTGGTGGGGCGGCGGCTCCGCACGGTGGTGGGGCAGTGGGGTCATTGAAGGTTATAGGCATTTCTGAACAGATGAGTTTTCAAGCTCCGTTTGAAGTTTGCAAGTGTAGTAGATAGTCTGACGTGTTGAGGTAGCGAGTTCCAGGAGACTGGGGATGCTCGGGAGAAGTCTTGGAGTCGGTTGTGTGAGGAGCGAATGAGAGAGGAGGAGAGAAGGAGATCTTGGGAGGACCAAAGATTACGTTTTGGAGTGTAGCGAGAGATTAGTTCAGAGCTATACGGAGGAGACAGATTATGGATGGCTTTGTAGGTCAGTGTTAGTAGTTTGATTTGGATACGATGGAAGATTAGGAGCCAATGGAGGGAGTTGCAGAGAGGAGAAGTGGGGTGGTATTGAGGAGAGAGGTGGATCATTCGGGCAGCAGAATTAAGGATAGACTGGAGAGGGGCAAGCGTGTAAGCAGGGAGACCACAGAGGAGGATGTTGCAGTAGTCAAGGCGGGAGATTATGAGAGCATGCACTAGCATTTTTGTAGATTGAGAATTGAGGAAAGGATAGATCCTGGAAATATTTTTGAGTTGAAGATGGCAGGAGGTGGTGAGGGATTGGATGTGTGGTATGAAGGACAAGGCAGAGTCAAAGATCACTCCAAGGCACCGAACTTTGGGTGCTGGGGAGAGCGTGTTGTTATTTATTGTAACAGGTAGATCAGGTAGGAAATGTAGGTGAGATGGAGGAAATATGATCAGTTCAGTTTTGGCCAGATTGAGCTTTAGGAAGTGAGAGGAAAAGAAGGAAGATATAGCCGATAAGCACTCTGGGATTCTGGACAACAGAGAAGTGATATCTGGACCAGAGAGGTAGATCTGAGTGTCATCGGCATATAGATGGTACTGGAAGCCATGGGACTTTATGAGTTGTCCCAGGCCAAATGTATAGATGAAAAAGAGTAAGGGTCCCAGGACAGAGCCTTGAGGGATGCCAACAGAGAGATGGCGGGATGAAGAGGTTGTGTGGGAGTGGGAGACATTAAAAGTGCGGTTGGAGAGGTATGAAGAGATCCAAGAGAGGGCGAGGTCTCTGACACCAAGGGAAGAGAGGATCTGTAGTAGCAGGGAGTGGTCGACAGTGTCAAAGGCTGAGGATAGGTCTAGAAGTAGGAGTGTAGAGAAGTGGTTGTTAGCTTTGGCAGTAAGTAAGTCATTTGTGATTTTAGTCAGGGCAGTTTCAGTGGAATGATGTGGACGGAAGCCGGACTGTAGGTTGATACAAAATGAGAAATAGAGGAGAGGTGGGAGGAAAGTTCAGCATGGACGTGATGTTCCAGGAGTTTTGAGGCAAATGGGAGAAGTGATATGGGGCGATAGCTGGTAGTAGAGGTTGGGTCAAGGGAAGGTTTCTTTAGGATGGGTGTGACTGTCGCATGTTTAAGGGTTCTGAAATCTGAAGAGCTGCATTGTGAGTGCCAATGTAGTTAATCAAGTATACAACAGCTTCATTAATTATTATTTGGACTGATGGAAGATAGCTGAGCTACACTCGGTTGGTCTTTGGCATACCCTAAGGGGCACTTTGCACACTGCGACATCGCAGGTGCGATGTCGGTGGGGTCAAATTGAAAATGACGCACTTCCGGCATCGCATGCGACATCGCAGTGTGTAAAGGCTGGATGATACGATTAACGAGCGCAAAAGCGTCGTAATCGTATCATCGGTGCAGCGTCGGCGTAATCCATGATTACGCTGACGCGATGGTCCGATGTTGTTCCTCGCTCCTGCAGCATCACACATCGCTGTGTGTGAAGTCGCAGGAGCGAGGAACGTCTCCTACCGGCCTCACTGCGGCTTCCGTAGGATATGCGGAAGGAAGGAGGTGGGCAGGATGTTTACATCCTGCTCATCTCCGCCCCTCCGCTCTGATTGGCTGCCTGCCGTGTGACGTCGCAGTGACGCCGCACGACCCGCCCCCTTAACAAGGAGGCGGGTCGCCGGCCACAGGGACGTCGCACGGCAGGTGAGTGTGTGTGTGAAGCTGGCGTAGCGATAACTTTCGCTACGCCAGCTATCACCACATATCGCTGCTGCGACGGGGGCAGGCACTATCGCACTCGGCATCGCAGCATCGGGCTGCGATGTCGTAGTGTGCAAAGCCCGCCTAAGGAGCGTATGATGAACTACATCTCTATTCACAAAAAGTTCTCCAGAGACCCGGTTCTCATGATTGCTGTGGTTACAACCACATGGACCCCCACTGATTCTGAGAACCAGGGCTCTGACTATCTTTGAGTGAGTGGCGATGTGGTTGATTAAGCGTATTGGGGTTCAATTCCTTCTTAATGGGACAACCAGAGATAACTTAATTGTACTCGACTGATCTTTGACATTCCCATAAGAATGAATAGAAGGGCAGTTTGCATGATAGACCATTGCTTCCTTCACATAAGAATTGTCATATAGGAATTGGTAGGGGGCCCAGCGTCTCCGAAGAGCCCCGAGTGAATGGAGTTGTCTTCCATCATGTGAATTATCACTCTATTCATTATGTGAGTACCATAGACTTACATAAGAATGATAGGGGATAACTTGAAAATACACCTTTAAGGAAGGATTGGAAAAGTGCAAGAGTGTAAGGTGGAAGGCCAAGAGAAGAAAGCTGCAATAGCATAGGCGATAGACATTAAAACCATGCAACATTTTTGTTGATTCACAGTTGATCAAATAGTATATTAGTGAGATGTTTTCAAATTGGAAGTGTCAGGTGAAAATTAACCCATTCACAATCTGATTTTCCTTTTTTGTGTTTTTGTTTTTATCGCCCTTTCTTCAAAGAGCCATAACTTTTTTATTTTCAGTTAACATAGCTATGAGAGGGATTTTTTTGGAAGAACGAGTTCTAATTTTGAATCACACCATTCATTTTACTATATAGTGTACTGTAAAATGGGGGAAAAAATCCAATTGTGGTACAATTATTTTTTTAAAAAGTGCAATTTGACAATTGTTTTTTCTTTTTTCTGTTTTTGTTTTTTTTTATTATTATCATGGTATGATAAACTAACCTGGTAGTATGATTCTTAATGTCAATACCAAATGTACAGTTTATTTATTTATGGAGTGAAAAATAATCAGAAGTTTGTCCAAAAAATGTTATTCACTTTTGGCGCCATTTTCCGAGAACTGTAACTATTTTAGATTTTTTTGGATCTGAGGCTAAATGATGGTTTATATTTAGAGCGCTGAGATATGTTTTGATCGCTTCTTAATGTATTTTATTGCAATGTTGTGGCAGCCAAAATAATGGAATTCTGGCTTTTTTTTTTTCGTTTACGCTGTTTACCAATCAGATTAATTTATTTTATATTTTGATAGATCGGATAACTCTGAATGCAGCTATACCAAATATGTGAATTTTTTGTTTTGTTTTATTTTTAATGGGGTCAAAGTGGGGTGATTTGAACTATTGTGTTTTTTTATTTTTTTCATTTTTTTTTTATATTTTTTTACATTTTTTAAAATTGTATTTAATAGTCCCCTTAAGGGACTTGAAGATGTAATCACTGTAAGCAGAAGTCATGATCTCATGGGAAGCCGATTTGCAGCCGGCATTCATAGTTAAAGCATCAAGATGGACAATGGGTCATCAGCTGACCCCTGGCTGTCATGAAAATCCAACGACGCCCTACGATGATGTCAAAGGAGCGGTTATGGAAGTGGAGAATGGCGTGATCCTTGCCGGCATGTATTAAGTCGCAGAGATGTGCAGGGAAAGATGTGAAATTAGTTTACAAGTCCACATCAAAGGCAGAGACATGAACTAGGATGTCAAACAGCATGTCAAAGATCGTGAACGGCTAAAATTTGTGGTTTAAAGAGGATCTGTCACTAGCTCAAAAAATAAATTACCTTGTAAAAATGCCAGTGATTTCCTGATTCTAAAGCTGTTTTGCATTGTAAGCTGTCGTTCCATTGCAGAGATATT
Organism: Anomaloglossus baeobatrachus; assembly: GCF_048569485.1. NCBI lineage: Eukaryota > Metazoa > Chordata > Amphibia > Anura > Aromobatidae > Anomaloglossus > Anomaloglossus baeobatrachus. The sequence continues at coordinate 344,722,816 of NC_134355.1, read as the reverse complement.
CATTTTTTTCTTCTGAAGCGCAGTATGTGAAACTTCTATCTTAGATTCAAACTTCAGACTTTTCTATGGGAGCATGGGCTTTAACCCTTCCCTCACAGATACTACCAATCATAGCTGAACAGCCTTTGAGTCTGATAGATTGCTAGATCAGCTGCGAGATGTGACTGGCACCATTTGGGTGCAATAGGTGAAAGCAAACACCTTCAGAGAAGACTCTGAAGAAATGTCTAGTTGAACTGCAAGAAGAGATTTCACATACTGAAAGGGAACCTGTGAGGTGTAGAGATGAGCGAACCTCCCATGGCTTGGCTCGCCAAGCTGAGCATGGGCTGCACTTTTGAACCTTTATCAAACCAAACCCGAACCTTTATCCGAGCCTTTATACCTTTAATTCGGATGACCTCCTGAGGACACACCTGCGACACACATTAGCGCTGGTGTCATGGGGGTGTTGTCAGGAGGTCATCTGAGTTCATTAGATACTCCGATGACCTTCTATCGTCACTGCACACACACTGCTGGATACTCACCTGTCTCCGGTGATGCTGTCCCTGGCGATGCTGTTGCTTCCGGGTCCGCAACTACTACATCTGCTACGGTAACGTCTAAATCCTAGTGGCTAGAAGGACTTTTCTTGATGTCATGTCCATGTGACCAGAAGTGGCGGGGTCTCTGCCAACATAGCTGATACGAGGAGGCAACATTATTTTTCTATTTTCCTTCATGTGGGCATGAAGTTGATTATAATAGAAGCAGTGGTCTGGGGGTAAGACCCCCATACAGGAGGTTGCAGGGGGGAAATGCCCCCCTTGCATGATTATAATGAACAGGAGGAAACATCCCCATGCCCGCCAACAAAACCGGTCACGCCCACTAACCAAGCCGGTCACGCCCAAGGTCCTTCTAGCCACTGGAAATTGCCACAACCCATCAGCTACATCTGATAATCACAGTGAGCAGCCATAGAGCATAACTACCCACTGTGAGGTTCAAGCCGCAAGTGAAGTGAGCAGCGCGATCAGCGATGATGTCACTCAGGTTAGCCATGGCCACTGCTGGAGTTCTCCCCCTGTGACTGCCAATTACCTGAGTGATGTTGCTGCTAATTATGTGGCTTGCTTCAGTCACGGTGTGAACCTCACAGCAGGCAGTCATGCTGTATGGTCACTCACTGTGATTGTCAGATGTAGGAGCGCTGGAAGCATCGTGGGACCTTGTGTGGATTATGTCGGACCTGGAAGGGTGTTTTGGGGGTTAACAAAGTGGTGAAAGAGAGGGCTTCTTGTGTTTTATTTCAAATAAAGGATTTTTTGGATGTTTGTGTTTCTTTTCACTTACAGATTAGTCATGGGGGAGTCTCATAGATGCCTGCCATTACTAATCTATAACTTAGTGTCAGCTCGGGACTGACATTAGCTCCTTATCACCCCAATTGCCACTGCACCAGGGCAATTTTGAAGACCCGGGTAAAGTGCTGGGACTGTCACATGAAATAGAAGCGGCAATTCTGTGCTATTGCAGCCTGACCTTTTTAGGCTGGAGTGCGACCTAATCACCATAGGCCTCGCCAATCTGAGAATACTAGCCCCCAGCTGTGAGGCTTTATCATGGCTGGGTATCAAAATTGGGGGGACCGCATGCCGTTTTTTAAAAATTATTTATTTTACTGTATGATATAGACCCGCCCACCAGCGTCTGTGATTGGTTACAGTCAGAAAGCTGTGACTCAGGGTGGGGGCATGTCTGACGGCAACCAATCACAGATGCTGGTGAGTAGGGGAAGCAGTGAATATGTATGAGCCTAATAAGTGGCCCCAGAAGAATGAGAGGCCGCGGGAGCAGTGTGACAGCCGTGATTTGGTAAGTATGAAGCGCTTGCTCCTAGCCCTTTGTGCCAGATTCCAAATGTATTTTTGGAAACGCGGTGTTCTTGGTAAAACCAAACTGAACGTTGACTTTTAAGTGTACTGTTCATGTTTGCTGAGCCCAAACAAGCAAGCTCAGGCTCATACCGAACCTGAGTTTGGCGAGCGTTTATAGAACAGGTTTGATAATCTCTAGTCAGGTGCAATATGCACCCAGAACCATGAACATTTCTGGGCGCATATTGCTAATCCCTGCCTACCTTTCCCAGCTAGTAGGAAACATAAAGAGATCTTTAGAAACAATATTTCTAAAGATCCATCATTATATGTTAATGACACCAGCGACTAATCGCAAGGGCGTTAGTAACCTTGGCTAATTGGCCTCCTTATCATGTAAGCACAACCCTGTGGGTGTGCTAACATGCTAATGAATGTGAAGTGTCAGAGCCATGGTCGTGCTCACCTTTGCTGCCACCATGCCTGATGCTGAATTTTGGCTCAGTGCGCATGATCCCCGTACTTCCGGTTATGCGCACTGTGAAGCCGGGTATACGTGTCCTGGCTTCAAACTGATGTAGTGTGCATGACAGGAAGTTCCAATGACTTCTGATCATTCGGATTGACCATATGCCCAGTGTTCCGAGGTGGTGCAAAGTACGCGCATAACTGCTGATGATGACGCTGGACAGTGGGCATTGAATAGCATGTTAGAACACCCCTGTGGGCATGCTAACATGCTAAGAGGGCGTAATGAGTGCAAGAACTAACATACTTGTGACTTGTCTCTGCGCTCGTTAGCATGTTATAAAGGATCTTTAGAAATACTTTTTCTAAAGATCTCTTTATCTTTGCTACTAGATAGAGGGACAGTTAAGGCCCTGTTACACGCTACGATGTATCTGACGATATGTCGTTGGGGTCATGGTTTTCGTGATGCACTTCCATCATCGTTAGTGACGTCGTTGCGTGTGACACCTACGTGCAACTCCGAATGATCGCAAATAGGATGATAATCGTTGATCTTTGACACGTCGTTCAGTTTCAAAATATTGTTCGACGTTTGGAACGCAGCAGACATATTACTACGTTTGACACCCTGCCAACGACAAACAATATCCACACGATCGCCTTGTTCAAACAATATCTCACTGAACGATGTAGCGTCGTTTGTGAGATGTGTACGTGTGACCGCCACTAAACGACCTATGTGCGATCTTGGCAAATCGTTGCAATGATCTGGGCGTGTCACATCATTAACGAGATTGCTAGCGATGTCACTGCGTGTTACGGGGCCTTTACGCAGGGATTACAAATTTGCACCCAGAACTGCTTGTGGTTCTGGGTGCATATTGCACCTGTTAGGTTCCCTTGAACTCTAACTCACAATAGGCTTTTGGTGAGTTTTGACGCTACAGATTTTCGCTTAGAAAATGCAGTGTCTTACAATTCCTTCAAAGTGCATGGTATTTATAGAAATCTCATGTCCACTGTGCTTCTTTTTTACTCAGCATAAACTGACCTGCGGTACGTGTTTCAAATCTGCAACATGTCAATTTCTATTGTGATTACACTGAGGTTTATGTGAAGATTTTTCCAGTATGTTTGCATTAAATGCAGAAAATATGCAGCTAAAAAATGCACATGCATTGTAGTATGTTTCCACTGCATAAATGCATCAAAAGGAATGTAATCTGCACATGAGTATATCAATAAGGATTTGTCAAAGCAAAATACCAGGAAGTAAAAAATAAAACAGCTTTGTTTAAAATATGATCTGTAATGCTGATGTCCCTGCACTGTGCCGCCTCCTCCTCTCTGCAGGGACGCTGACTTACTCACCACTGCTGCTGTTCAGCTCTTTCCCCTGCAACTTACCTGGTCTCTTAAAAGTAGAAGTAAAATGAAGAAGAAATCAGGTATACGCCGTGCTATCACCATGGAATCTGATGTAAATTTTATTCCTTTATTCTTTGTATAGGTCGACGCGTTTCAGAGACATCTGTCTCCTACATGAGATTCAGGTCATCAAAGAACAGTATCAAATCGGCGTATATCCGATTTCTTCTTCATTTTACTTCTACATCTAACCTCGGGGCTGCAGCTGTTACCATCTTCTACACATGCTTTTAGGGTTTTGACTTTCACAACCACAATAGGTGAGTGCACCTAAATCTTTTATTTGCTCCCTTAGACCTTATTGCGCTTTTTGCTCCACAGTTTTATCTCCTGTACTGATCTCTTAAAGGGGCAGTGTGCACACTCTGATGTGTTCACTGCCTATGCCTCTAAGACATTGGGTATTTAAATCACCTTGTCCTGTTAGGAGGTGCTGGAGATAATTAGGTTTCTAGTTTGTCAGTTCCCACTTGTACGCCTGTCTGCTGTCTTCAAGACTTTGTCTTGGAAGTTTCTGTATTGACTCAGCCCTGCATAGCTCATTTTCCACCCTGTCCTGCCTGCTCTTTGGCACCTGCATCCCTCACCCTTGGGTCAGCTGCTTCAGTACCGGCGGGAACTGTCCTTAAGTGGTACTTGGTGTCTACCCTCAGCCCAATCCATCCTCACTATCAGCGGCTCTAATGAAGATTGAGTAGACACTTAGTCAAGCGGCAGCCCTTTCAAGGTAAGTCTGGTCCATGACACAGCGTGTCCACACCCGCTAGTCTAACACATACTAACAAGAGACAAAAAAACACAATCCCGATAACACCACATGTAAACAAAGAATGTATAAAACACATATAACTTAACTTACATAAAAGGGGCAGAAATTCACCAAAATTAAAAAAAACTCACCAAAGGCTCAATGCGGGAACGTAGTCTCAAACAAGTTACGATACTTGCTCTTGTATCTTTAATCTGAAGCCTGCCTTATGCTGATTAAAATACAAAATGTTTTAAAACTTTTTTTGAACATGAACTCGTTTAGTTCCAGTCTCTAATGTTTCTCATGTTTATATTATAACGATTATGGTACTTTATGAAGCCTATTCTAAAAAAGTGCACCTTATAATCTCATTATGTAAACTACTTGTGATTTACATCTTTGTTTTCAATTATATATGCAGAATTTTCCCATTTGGTTTTCACTGCCCTTTAAAGCAGTATGAATAAAAAGCATGAGCAAATTGCAGTAATTTTTTAGCAATGCTTCACACAAAGAGATGAAGAAGGTCATCTCTGGGTTAGAGCCACATTATGGGCTTTAGGACTGACTAACAAAAATGACACATTTTTGTCTTTGGATATAATGAGCATGAAAACGTCACAGGCAGGCACATCTGGTACATGAGCTGGTCAGTTCATATCTATGATGCTTTTATGAGCTTATTACTGTGAAAGTGGAAAAGCAAAATACTAGCTTGAAAAATCAATTTGGTATGTGAGAGCAGATTGTGCACTACCAAGGATTTTCCTTTGCTTTTATTCTGTTTATAGCATGTTTGCAGTTTTCGTCATTATAAAATCAAATTAATGTTTAAATTGATTGCTGTTATAGAAAGGGAATGTGTCCTTTTTATTTCTCTATTGGGCATTAGCAATAAACCCGCTTCAGCATTTCCCCAGTAATGTTGGAAATACTGTTCCTTGTTGATAAAGCAGTGCTGCTGTATCAACAACTTAATAAGTGGTGAATGCCGAACCCACTAGCTATTGCGATCTAAAGCTATGTTATATGACTATTTTATATTCCAGAAGGCTATATGGTCAAGGGAGATATTTTTTAGCTCCTTTGGGATTCCTAATGATGGGATTTGACACAGAACTTGCTGGTATTTTCATTGTGTAACTGCGTCCCTTGGGAGGTAATTAAATAGACTGAATGTCTATCCCGTATTGTAATCACAGTTTATTTCTGATATACTGCTTTCCATTGATTTATCATTTTCTACAGCAGGGGAAGGCATTGGGCAATTCATTTTCCTGAGGATGAGAGACTATGACTGTTATGGAGGGCAGAATCAATAGGCTGAAAATAATTCTGCTCAATATTAATATAAACCCCATTCACAACAGATGATGTGTAGTTACCTCATATGTCATCTCTCTGCCTTTGATGTAGGCTCACACACCAAGCTTACATCTTTCCCTGCAAATGTCAGCTGAACTGATCAGCTGACATGTGCCTCTAACAGCCGCAGGTGGATCGGAGATCTGCATGTGGCTGTCAACCAGTTAAATCCTGTTGTCAATTTCTGACACAGCATGTCATTCTCTGCTCCCATTGGCGCTCTAATTACATCATGGCAGGGCGCCGATGGGGTATGGCTAGAAGGATCTGTGCTGATATCATACCTATGTGACCAGAAGGGGTGGGACCTCAGCCAACATAGCTGATACGGGGAAGCAACATTATTTTTCTGCTGGGTGAGGCCCCACCCCTTCTGGTCACATGGGTATGACATCAGCACAGGTCCGTCTAGCCACTTAGTAAAAAGATTCTATAATAGAATTAGCACAAACAATTGATAGGGGAGGAAGGACAGGCAGGGGGGCGGGAATCATCAAAACTCACTTGAGCTATCAGCTGATTGGCAGCTCCTGCCATTCAAGAAGCTGCTCATTATACAAACTTTACTTGCTTGTGTTTCAAAACCTATACATCTGAGCTGACAACTAAAGGTATGTATAGAATCAGCATGATACTGCCAGTATAGCACTGGCTTTAGGTTATATAAGAAAATGCTGATGATTGGTGTGCTTTATCAACCTCTTTTGCCCTATTGAAGATAAAACAAACAAAAAAAAATATTTGGTATAGCTGCATTCAGCATTGTCTGATCTATAAAAAATATTAAATAAATTAATCTAATTGCTAACTAGCATAACGGAAAAATAAAACTTCAGAATTAAATTTGTTGTCCGCTGCAACATTGCAATGAAATACAATAAGAGGAGATCAAAACATTGTATCTACCCTGAAATTATATTAAAAAAAAACTATTATGGAAGCAAAAAATAAGCCATCACACAGCCCCAGATGTAAAAAAATAAGAACATTGTGGGACTCGGAAAATGGTGTCAGAAGTGAAAACATATTTTGACAAACTTCTGAATGTTTTTTTTACACTTACAGTCATATGAAAAAGTTTGGGCACCCCTATTAATGTTAACCTTTTTTCTTTATAACAATTTGGGTTTTTGCAACAGCTATTTCAGTTTCATATACAGTGCCTACAAGTAGTATTCAACCCCCTGCAGATTTAGCAGGTTTGATAAGATGCAAATAAGTTAGAGCCTGCAAACTTCAAACAAGAGCAGGATTTCTTAACAGATGCATAAATCTTACAAACCAACAAGTTATGTTGCTCAGTTAAATTTTAATAAATTTTCTACATAAAAGTGTGGGTCAATTATTATTCAACCCCTAGGTTTAATATTTTGTGGAATAACCCTTGTTTGCAATTACAGCTAATAATCGTCTTTTATAAGACCAGATCAGGCCGGCACAGGTCTATGGAGTTATCTTGGCCCACTCCTCCATGCAGATCTTCTCCAAGTTATCTAGGTTCTTTGGGTGTCTCATGTGGACTTTAATCTTGAGCTCCTTCCACAAGTTTTCAATTGGGGTAAGGTCAGGAGACTGACTAGGCCACTGCAACACCTTGATTTTTTCCCTCTTGAACCAGGCCTTGGTTTTCTTGGCTGTGTGCTTTGGGTCGTTGTCTTGTTGGAAGATGAAATGACGACCCATCTTAAGATCCTTGATGGAGGAGCGGAGGTTCTTGACCAAAATCTCCAGGTAGGCTGTGCTATCCATCTTCCCAAGGATGCGGACCAGATGGCCAGGCCCCTTGGCTGAGAAACAGCCCCACAGCATGATGCTGCCACCACCATGCTTGACTGTAGGGATGGTATTCTTGGGGTCGTATGCAGTGCCATCCAGTCTCCAAACGTCACGTGTGTGGTTGGCACCAAAGATCTCGATCTTGGTCTCATCAGACCAGAGAACCTTGAACCAGTCTGTCTCAGAGTCCTCCAAGTGATCATGAGCAAACTGTAGATGAGCCTTGACATGACGCTTTGAAAGTAAAGGTACCTTACGGGCTCGACTGGAACGGAGACCATTGCGGTGGAGTACGTTACTTATGGTATTGACTGAAACCAATGTCCCCACTGCCATGAGATCTTCCCGGAGCTCCTTCCTTGTTGTCCTTGGGTTAGCCTTGACTCTACGGACAAGCCTGGCCTCAGCACGGGAGGAAACTTTCAAAGGCTGTCCAGGCCGTGGAAGGCTAACAGTAGTTCCATAAGCCTTCCACTTCCGGATGATGCTCCCAACAGTGGAGACAGGTAGGCCCAACTCCTTGAAAAGGGTTTTGTACCCCTTGCGAGCCTTGTGACCCTCCACGATCTTGTCTCTGATGGCCTTGGAATGCTCCTTTGTCTTTCCCATGTTGACCATGTATGAGTGCTGTTCACAAGTTTGGGGAGGGTCTTAATTAGTCAGAAAAGGCTGGAAAAAGAGATAATTAATCCAAACATGTGAAGCTCATTGTTCTTTGTGCCTGAAATATCTCTTAATACTTTAGGGGAACCAAACAGAATTCTGGTGTTTTGAGGGGTTGAATAATAAATGACCCTCTGAATAAACTTTTCTCAATTTAAAAAAAAAAAAAAAAAAAAAGAAATAACATTCTTTTTTGCTGCAGTGCATTTCACACTTCCAGGCTGATCTACAGTCCAAATGTCACAATGCCAAGTTAATTCCGAATGTGTAAACCTGCTAAATCTGCAGGGGGTTGAATACTACTTGTAGGCACTGTATCTAATAACTGATGGACTGAGTAATATTTCTGGATTGAAATGAGGTTTATTGTACTAACAGAAAATGTGCAATCCGCATTTAAACAAAATTTGAACGGTGCAAAAGTATGGGCACCTCAACATAAAAGTGACATTAATATTTTGTAGATCCTCCTTTTGCAAAAATAACAGCCTCTAGTCGCTTCCTGTAGCTTTTAATGAGTTCCTGGATCCTGGATGAAGGTATATTTGACCATTCCTGTTTACAAAACAAATCCAGTTCAGTTAAGTTTGATGGTCGCCGAGCATGGACAGCACACTTCAAATCAACCCACAGATTTTCAATGATATTCAGGTCTAGGGAATGGGATGGCCATTCCAGAACATTGTAATTGTTCCTCTGCATGAATGCCTGAGTAGATTTGGAGCGGTGTTTTGGATCATTGTCTTGCTGAAATATCCATCCCCTGCGTAACTTCAACTTCGTCACTGATTCTTGCACATTATTGTCAAGAATCTGCTGATACTGAGTTGAATCCATGCGACCCTCAACTTTAACAAGATTCTCAGTGCCGGCATTGGCCACACAGCCCCAAAGCATGATGGCACCTCTACCAAATTTTACTTTGGGTAGCAAGTGCTTTTCTTGGAATGCTGTGCTTTTTCGCCTCCATGCATAACGCCTTTTTGTATGACCAAACAACGCAATCTTTGTTTCATCAGTCCACAGGACCTTCTTCCAAAATGTAACTGGCTTGTCCAAATGTGCTTTTGCATACCTCAGGCGACTCTGTTTGTGGCGTGCTTGCAGAAACGGCTTGTTTCGCATCACTCTCCCATACAGATTCTCCTTGTGCAATGTGCGCTGTATTGTTGACCGATGCACATTGACACCATCTGCAGCAAGATGATGCTGCAGGTCTTTGGAGGTGGTCTGTGGACTGTCCTTGACTGTTCTCACCCTTCTTCTTCTCTGCCTTTCTGATATTTTTCTTGGCCTGCCACTTCTGGGCTTAACAAGAACTGTACCTGTGTTCTTCCATTTCCTTACTATGTTCCTCACAGTGGAAACTGACAGTTTAAATCTCTGAGACAATTTTTTGTATCCTTCCCCTGAACAACTATGTTGAATAATCTTTGTTTTCAGATCATTTGAGAGTTGTTTTGAGGAGCCCATGATGCCACTCTTCATAGGAGATTCAAAAAGGACAACAACTTGCCGGTGGCCACCTTATATACCTTTTCTCATGATTGGATACACCTGCCTATGAAGTTCAAAGCTCAATGAGGTTACAAAACCAATTTAGTGCTTTAGTAAGTCAGTAAAAAGTAGTTAGGAGTGTTCAAATCAAGAAATTGATAAGGGTGCCCATACTTTTTCACTGGTCAAATTTTGTTTAAATGCGGATTGCACATTTTCTGTTAGTACAATAAACCTCATTTAAATCCAGAAATTGTCACAATGTCACAATTCCTCTGTGCAGAGCAACCTGCACTAGGAGATGTGTCTTCTGGACTGCTGAGCTGACTGGTTGATTGACTGTGCAGGATTCTGTTCTGGTTCTGGGAGGTGTGTGCTCAGGTGTTTCAACTTTCTGGTAATTGCTCTGATTCTTTATTGAGCATGCTCCCCCAGAACCTTGCCAGTCGTACATTCTGGTTTGGTAGTTAATGCTGTTAACCTATGTCTTTGCTTTATCCTGATCTCTGTTTTCTGACCCCGGACTGTTGCTTGACTTCTCTTTGCCTGCTCCCTGTTCCTGTCATGACTTCTTGGGTTTTCATTGTTATCTGACTATATCTCAGTTTTCTCCCTGAAGTTATTACAAGTCTTCCTGGAATACTGACCCCGGATCATGACCTGACTACGCCTGAATTCTCCCTGTGTCCATAAATGTCCTTATGTTACCAGACCCTGGCTTTCCTGACTGCTCTTCCATCTGTACTACCAGTAAGTAGTGGCTCTTATTAAACTATACATGTTTATTATCTAAATAGACAAAAATGACAGCAATCAAAGTGGTGCACAATAAGGTGATAATGGTAAAAGTTTAAAATAACAGCAATATTAGGCACCAGGTATGATATGCATAAGGAAAAATGGAGGCTGAAAACACCTGAGGGACTAATTAAACTTATAGAAAAATGTGTTCAGCAAAGATAGGCTTAAATATACTTCAATGTTATTTATTAGTATAAATAGAAGAAAAAAACCATTAAAATGTTTAAAAAGCACAAGAGACAGGTGTGTAACACTGAAAGAAACACTAGGGGGTGAAAAATTTCAATTTCATATCATTTTCTCTTCCCTTTTTCTTTCATACCACTTCCACATTCACACCATTTATTCACTTTCACTGCCCATTTTTTGTTTACTTTGCTTTCTGAAAAATTGCTCACAGATTTGAATAAGTAACTGGTGTTCTTAAGGGCATAATTGATGTTGAGCTACCAGTCTCACACCACCATTATATAGATTTTGATGCCCCGAATCAATTCAGGTCACTCCAGCCTGTCCCAAATAGGTTCTGGACATCAGAACTGGCATGGAAGTGGGCAAATAGAAAATTTTCACAGATTTGAATAAGTAAATGGTGTTTTAAGGGGTAAAATGACTTTGGGCTACTGATCTCACATCAGGACATCACTATGCATGTAATAGTGGTGTGAGATCAGTGGCCCAAAGTCATTTAACAACTTAAAAACACCAGGTCCTTATTCAAATCTGTGACCATTGTATATTTGATGACATTGATGCCAGTTTTGGTGCCCAGAATCCGCTAGATGTCAGCCTAATATGATCTGATACTGATGCTGGGCATTACTATCTGTGTATTGGTTGTGTGAGATCAACGGTCCAAATTTATTTAACCTCTTAAGAACACCTGTTACTTAATTTGGGTATTTGACCATGTTGATTCCAGTTCTGAAGCCCAGAACCCATTTGGACCAGGCTGGAGTGACTCGTGTTTGTTGCAGGGCATCATTATGTATGTAATGGTGGTGTGAGATCAGTAGCTAAAAGTAATTTAACCCCTTTAAATCACCAGTTACTTATTCAAATCTGGGAAAGTTGGCTATTTGCCCACTTTATGCCAATTCTGATGCCCAGAACCCATTTGTGCCAGGCAGGAGTGACTCAAGTTTGATGCAGGACATCTATTTCTGTGTAATGGTGATGTGAGATCAGTGGCAAATGCTCATTTAATCCCTTAAAAACACCAGTTAATTCAAATCTGTGAAAATTGTCTCTTTCCCACTTTGATGTTAGTTCTAATGCCTAGAATCCATTTTGGCCAGGTTGGAGTGACCTGAGTTTGATGCAGGGCATCACTACAGTGAAGGAAATACTTATTTGATCCCTTACTGATTTTATAAGTTTGCCCACTGACAAAGACATGATTAGTCTATAATTTTAAGGGTAGGTTAATTTTTACAGTGAGAGATAGAATATCCAAAATAAAATCCAGAAAATCACATTGTATAAATTATGTAATTTTTTTTTGTATTTTGCAGTAAGTATGTGATCCCCTACCAACCATTAAGAATTCTGGCACCTATAGACCACTTAGACGCTCCTAATCAACTCATTACTTGCAGTAAAGACAGCGGTCTTAAATTGTCGCCTGTATACAAGACTCCTGTCCACAGATTTAATTAATCTGTCAGACTCTAACCTCTACAACATGGGAAAGACCAAAGAGCTTTCTAAGGATGTCAGGGACAAGATCATAACAAGAAAGCCTGCGGAGACACCATCACATGTTTCTCAATGCTGGCAGGAAACTAGCCAGGTCTTTCACTGGGAAGTAACAACCACGGGAAGGGCAGTCTCCATTCAAGGAGACCATCTATGCCAAACATGGTATCCATCCACAGACAGCTGTTTCGGGGTATTTGCCCCCCATCAGTGTGGAGTAGGAAACTGGCTAGTGGGAGCATTTCCTAGTAGAAGACTACATAAGCAAGGATGGTTGATGTTAGGGAGATCAACATCCAACACCGCGGAGACACCATCACGTGTTTCTCAACACGGTGATTCTAGAGCAATGCCCCCTGGGAAATATTCAAAACAAGAAAGCCTGCGGAGTCACCGCTTTGAGAAACACGTGATGGTGTCTCCGCGGTGTTGGATGTTGATCTCCCTAAGGTCAACCATCCTTGCTTAGGGACAAGATCATATACCTGCACAAGGCTGTAATGGGCTACAAAAGCATAATTAAGATGTTGGGTGAGAAGGAGACAACTGTTAAGTTATAGTAAGAAAATGGAAGAAATACAAAATGAGTGTCAATTGACATCGATCTGGGGCACCATGCAAAATCTCACCTTGTGGGGTATCCAGGATCATGGGAATATGAGAGATCAGCCTAAAACTACATGTGGGGAACTTGTTTATGATCTTAAGGCAGCTGTTACCACTGTCACCAAGAAAACCATTGGTAACACATCGCGCCACAATGGCTTAAAATCATGACGTGCCCACAAAGTCCCTCTGCTAAAGAAAGCACATGTGCAGGCCCATCTGAAGCTTGCCAATGAACACCTAGATGATTCTGAGAGTGATTGGGAGAAGATTCTGTAGTCAGTTAAGACAAAAATTGAGCTCTTTGGCATTAACTCAACTCACCATGTTTGGAGGAAGAGAAATGCTGCCTACGACCCAAAGAACACCATCTCCACTGTCAAGCATTTAGGTGGAAACATGTTTCGGGTTTTTTTCTCTGCTAAGGGCACAGGACTACTTTACCGTATCAATGGGACAATGGATGGAGTCATGTACCATAAAATCCTGAGCGACAACCTTCTTGCCTCCGCTAGGACATTAAAAATGGGTCGTGGCTGGGTCTTCCAGCATGACAATGACCAAAAACATACAGCCAAGGCAACAAAGAAGTGGCTCAAAAAGAAGCACATTAAGGTCATTGAGTGGCCTAACCAGTCTCCAGACCTTATTACCATAGAAAAATTATGGAGGGAGTTGAAGCTCCGAGTTGCCAAGCAAAAACCTCAAAATCGTAATGATTTAGAGATGATCTGCAAAGTGGAATGGACCTAAATTCCTCCTGACATGTGCACAAACCTCATCATCAGCTTCAAAAAAAGTCTGACTGCTGTGCTTGCCAACAAGGGTTTTGCCACCAAGTATTAAGTCTTGTTTGCCAGAGGGATCAAATACTTTTTTATCTCTGTAAAATGTAAATAAATGTATATAACTCATACAATGTGATTTTCTGGATTTTATTTTGGATAGTCTATGTCTCACTATTAACATTAACATACTCTTAAAATTATAGGTTGTTCATGTCTTTGTCATGGGCAAACTTACAAAATCAGCAAGGGATCACATAATTATTTCCTTCACTGTATCTCTGTAGTAGTGGTGTGACATCAGTTTCCGACATTCACTTAACTCTTTAATACCCGTTATGTATTCAAATCTGTTAAAATTAGCTATTTGCCCATTTTGATGCTAGTTCTGTTTCCCAGAACACATTTGGGCCAGGCTGTTGTGACCGGAATTAGATGGGGGGCATCACTTTCTGCCAAAGTCATTTAACCCTTTCAATAATATACTTTGTTGCCAATTTCTATGCCCATTTATTTGTCAGTTTTATAATTTTTGTAACTGCATTTAAGTGTATTTGCCTCGTTGTTGTGATTTTTTTTATTATTGTTGTTAAACCTGTAAAAAACAGAAAATAATTAATTGCCGAATAAGAACCTGCCGAGTAGGAAACAAACTTGATTCCTGAAAAAGAAACTGGACTCATAAAAAAACAACTTCAGCATCGTATATCTAACCATCTCAGTCAGATGTTTTAGAGCTGAGACGGTCAGAGATATTACATCTGTCTCAACTCTGCTACATCTGACTTTCTTATTCACATGTAGCAAAGCTGAGACTGTTAGAGACACTACATAGATTTGGCAGGGTAGAGTGACAGGGCAGAGCAGAGTGACAGGACAGAGTGAAAAAAGACCAAAGCCGCAGCTAATACACAAAGGGTACTAATTATGTATAACCAAAAATAACAAACCCCATATAAAATATAACCTTTAATAAAAGGTAAAAACAACACCAAAAGCAATATCCTCTTATAGTGTAGGGTAAATAATCAAAGGGACATGCAATCCATGATAGGTAATATACCAAAAAAGGGACACAGGCAGGAAAAAAGCTGACCCCAATGGGCCCTAAAACCTGTCCTTACCTAGCAATGGAGGGTATGACGCCCTAGGGTGGTGGCGCCCCCATTCACCGAAGGGAAACCCTAATAGTACCTTGTACACCCTACACTATACTAACAGTGCACCACAAAACAGAAGTGAGAAAATGTTAAAACCTGATAGGTAAATTACACCATAGATAATCAATTGTGACTCATCTGCTTAGAAGATCCATCAGTCAGGGTCCTCAGTGGGAAAAAGGTTGTCCCGACGCGTTTCCCCCTGTGAGGTACACATGGTTCATCAGGGGACAGTCAGACCAATAGGCTGGGATTACCGATGTCACATCCCAGGAGCAGCCAGAGTCAGGGTACTTGAGGAATTTTTTTTTTGGTATATTACCTATCATGGATTCCATGTCCCTTAGATTATTTACCCTACACTATAAGAGGATATTGCTTTTGGTGTTGTTTTTACCTTATATTATTATTAAAGGATATATTTTATATGGGGTTTGTTCTTTTGGGTTATACATGACAGGACAGAGTGGCAGAAAAGAGTGACTGAGCAGAACAATCAGGTAGAGTAACGGGGTAGAGTGACAGGGCAGTGTGACATGACACAGTGGCAGGGCAGAGCAGAGTGATGGCAGAGTGACAGGGCAAAGTGGGAGAACAGAGAAGAGTGACAGGGCAGAGTGGCAGGGCAGAGTAAAGTGACAGGGCAGAGTGGCAGGGCGGAGTAGAAGGGCAGAGTGACGGGGCCAAGTGACAGGGCAGTGACAGGGCAGTGACAGTGCAGATGTAGCGTCTACAACTGACTCTGCTTCATCTGACCGTCTCAACTTTGCTACACCTATAATGTTGAGTCTATACAATGTAATGTGGTTTTATATTGTGGTATTATGCTCAATCTGTACAATGCAATCTCTTTAGTAAGGAGATTGCATTGTATAAACCCAGCATAATACTGCCATATAGTAACCACATTGCACTGTATAGACCCAGCAGAATACCTTATCTAACCATGAGATCTGTTTATTATTCTGATCGGCTTATAATAGTGAAAAAAGTCTTACAAATTCTAATGCATTCTTGCTATCCTAGTTATGTACATCTGCAGTAATATACAATGGAGCTTCGTTGTGGAGTTCTTTTCAGGGAGATTATTAACCTGAGCACAGGGTTTAAACACAAGTTTATTTGGAATCTTCTTTGTTATCCACATAAAACAGATAAATTTAGCTTTGAGCTGAATGATTTACTAGAAGTAAATATTTTTCTGCCAAAATACATTGAAATTAAATTTTGCAGACTTATTTATAACGACATAAATGTATTTATTTTGCAGAATTTAAAATAACAGAAAAAACAGATCTGTCACCTGCAAGGTCACGGCTCCAGAACTTTTTTTATCTAAGTTTGGAACTAGTGGAGTTTCATAGCTCTTATGTGGAATTTCAAATGGCTTTGACATGATCCTATACCGTATTCTAAAAGATTAATGATGAAGACTTCAATGCAAACGATTTTAACCAATTTATTATATCGCCTTTCCACATTGGGCTTTTCAATCTCCTATTACCTGACTCTTTATGCATCAGCAAATAGGGAATTTAAATGGTAAGATCACATAAATGAGGAATTTTCTACCTTTATCAAATGCCTTAAAATAGATTTTTTTGCTTACTCAGTGATGAGTTGTTATATTCCTTTTTAATGATTAAATTGCATAATGTTAAAATTTGAAATGTAATTCTTAATAATTTAAAAAATCTGACTGTATGGTACTTAAAACTAAAACCAAATGTATTTACACAAAAGACTAGTACCCCTGATTTATCAAATTGTTTATGCCAGAAATCTGGACTAAAACACTTTGAAAAGTTTCAAAATGTTGAGATTGGGCAAAACTTTTGCCTCTTTTGGCATTTTCATGCTAGTTTAAGGCAGCTTACACAGATATCTTCCGTTATTAGGAGACTTGTGACAGATTTAGGCCCTGAGTCTCACTTTGCCTTGTGAGACTCTGGAGATTAAATGTAATTTCCTTTTTTTTTTCGTGAATCAAGGGTTAATGTTAGTTTTCTTTGTCGGCAGCTTCTCATTACCTCGTCTCATATGTATCCAGTTTGTGACCACTCCCATCCCCTATATATGGTCATATCACTCAGTAGAGGGGGGCAGTTATCCTGATTCCATTCTGAATGTAGGTCTGGACTGGAGGTGGAAGGAGCTACTGGAGCCCTTGTAGTTGAAAGTGATGTAGCCTTCCGTCCTGGTGTCTAGCTGCAGCCATGAAGTTGGACCTTATCCTTTTGTTGATTGCCCTGTCTGTTTTTCCCTCCCTTCCATGTTGATTAGTGCAGCGGTGGGACTAGTGTCTCTCACAGGCCATCTCACTAGCCAGGGTGTTGGCAGGCCTGTGAGGGTTTAGGTATTCGGCTCAACAGCTGGTTGAAACACCTAATATAGGGATATGAGAGAGCTCTGGAAGCAGCTTGAAGTGAGATCAGAAGGTGTCCCCTTACCCCTCTACCTAGCAGCAGGGCACACCATTGTTAAGATGTCCCCTGTGTAATCCTTGTTTTTTGTGTGTTTTGCCATGCACTGGACTTCCCTCTCCCAACCAGTGATGATGATCTGTTCTTCATAGGCTGGGACAAAGAGTCTTAGAATGTCGGGGGACCCCTTTTTGGATTATGGCTGACCTGAATGAGGGATTTTTCAGGGAAATAAATTGGCGAGTGGTGGTGTCTCTTGTCTTTATTTATTTAAAAATTTTGTTTTTTGTGTCTTTCAGGCTCACTTTTGGGGAGCGTCGTGGGACCTCGTTATAGATTACTGCTGATCTTTTTTAAATAAAATGGTGAACAAAAGTAGTTGTTGGGGGGTATTTTGTCAAATAAAATTTCCTTTGATACTTTCAACTACTGGATTAGTAATGGGGGAGTCTGCTAGATGCACGTCTATTACTAACACCAAGGCTTGATGCCAACTGGAAATTCCCACTGGCCTCAACCCCGTATATTATTTCATTTGCCACCGCACTAGTGCAACAGGAAGAGCCGAGTACAGCACCAGAATTGGCACATCTAATGAAAGCTCCACTTCTGGGGCAGCTGTGGGTTGCTATTCTTAGGGTGGGGAGGTCTAAATAAAGAATACCCTTCCCACCGTAAAAATGTCAGCCCCCAGTTATCTGCTGTCCTTTAGCGAATTTTTAAAAAAATGGGGAGACCCCACACTGTTTTTTTAATTTATTTTAACCAGTAATTTAGAAAATCAGGGTGAGATCCCCTCTATTTTTAAAAACCAGCAAAGGTACAGCTGACGGCTGAAGGTTGTAGCCCATGGCTGCTGCTATACCTGTGCTGGTTATGAAAATTGGGGTGAACGCCACGTAATGTTTTATCTTAAATTATTCATTAATTCTGCTGAAGAGCTGTACAAGCTACCTACACGTGCATCTCAATAAATTAGAATATCATCAAAAAGTTAATTAAATCCAGTAATTCAATATAAAAAGGGAAACATATATTATATAGAGTCATCACAAACAGAGGGATCTATCTCAAGTGTTTATTTCTGTTAATGTTGATAATTATGGCTTACAGCCAATGAAAAGCCAATATATATATATATATATATTCATATATATAGATAGATAGATAGAGAGAGAGATATAGCTATATATATATATATATATATATATATATGTATATATATATATATATATATATATATATATATATATATATATATATATATATATATATATATCTATATAAATAGATATATAGACATCTATATAGCTCTGTTGTAGGCAGCATGGTGGCTCAGTGGTTAGCACTGCAGCCTTGCAGAGCTGGGGTCCTCGGTTCAAATCCCACCAAGGTCAACATCTGCAAGGAGTTTGTATGTTCTCCCCGTGTTTGCATGGGATTCCTCCCACACTCCAAAGACATACAGTTAGGGACTCTAGATTGTGAGCCCCAATGGGGACAGTGTTGCCAATGTATGTAAAGCGCTGTGGAATTAATAGCGCTATATAAATGAATAAATATTATTATCTATATATATAGGTCATTACTCTGTGAATACTATACTTTATTCCCACATATTTGCTGTGATGTTGATTAGCTTTTTTTCTTCTTTTTTGCAATAGGTTTAATTGATTACACCGGATTGTGGGTGAGCACCTATTTGGGGAATGTATTTAAGATGTTTATTTAGTCATAAAAACTAAGATATGAGTAAGGATCCCATCTGATCTGAAATGCGTCATCTGTTCTTGTTTTAAAAGTTTATCCATGGAATTTAATTATGAGAAATAAATGTTATCGTTTTGGGCCTTCTGGATCTCTCTATTGAATCTATGGATTGTGCTTTCCGGTGACCAGCTGGACTTTATTCTGTGCATTCCCCTTCTCATATCAGGACTTGCATTCATTTGTGGAGTGGCTGTTAAGTATTTTTTTTCTGCTAACACTAACCAGACAGATTTGCTCATTTTCACATCAACCTCAGCCATACTTGATATTCCTAAATCTATCAGATGACCCGCTACGGACACCGAACAGAACACTTCTCCTATTGCTACTAGGTGCTACTAAAGTACTTCTTCCGCTGCTATGGTGCTCACCCCAGTGCCCTACCATCTCACAATTGTTGCTCCATGTAGATGAACTTTACTATACTGAAGAATTTACAGCATCTGCGTATCATAACCAAAATAACTTCAGGAATACCTGGACCCCTTGGAAATCCATCAGATCATCAAATGAATACCTAGACTTGATAATACCATGACACTTCACCATAGGCTCCCTTGTTACTAGTCTGCCACATGAACATACCATACTCATACATTATTGATAGCCCCACTTATAAGGAACCTAGAATTATGATCCACCTTAGACCACCTTCCTCTCCCCTTATGCTTTACCAGAGTCCTTATTCCGACTATGTCCCATATGATCTCCTATTTTACTCCTACATACTGTTTGTACCTCCCTTTTCATCTAATTTCCCCTTCTTTCCCTTATCCAACCCTCTTCCTTAATAAATGCTCGAACACTGCTAAAGTTTTGGACCATTCAAGGACTTGTTGGCGGCTGAAATCGACCTAGCTCCCTTTTCAGAGTGATCGTTGAATGACTTTTTCCTTGTGCCCTACGGCTGTAAATTTCATTATATCTCACAAGATCAATGTTTAACCAGGCATGCTAGAAACATGCACGTTTTCTTTGTCATTCACTTTTGTTACATATTGGTTCATATTGTTGTATTTGGTTATATGTGATCTAAAATAAAAAGAATGCTAAAAAAAATATGAAGGAAATGCCCTAATTAAAATTATTAACCTTTGTATGGTCTTATTTGATTTGGTTGTTAAAAATTACATTCTGCTATTTCATAATGATCTAGTAAGGCAGGTGTGGTAATGGGATTTAGTGTATATATTGTTCAACATTTATTTTAGCACGTTTTAAAGTAGTTGCATAAGTACTTAAAAAGAAAGAATTTGGCATGTCAATGAGACTGAAAATGGTCATCAATGGCCTAAAAACTTCAAAATCCATTTCTCTATTTAGGTATTTATTGAGAAGCTGTTTGTTTTACCTATCTTTAAAGCCCTATAGTACACTGAGTATAAATAGTAATATTGCTCTTCATGTTCCATTATCGAGATTTTTCTATGATACCCCCACACTGTTTCATGGCAACAAACTCACGTAACAGCGGAAACCTTAATATAGAACTTATATGTAAACATGAATTGCTTCTGGTTTAGCATCAGTGTAAATTGAGACAATTGGTAAAATTTGACATGCTCATTCAAAACATTTCAACTTCTCTCTCTCCTAATCAGTACAATATGTTTGCCTAAATTAGATGTATTGAAATAAAAATTATGCCATTCATCTTACTAAGCAGCTAAAGAATTTTGAGGTATCTTTTATTCTAGCATAAAACATGTGAAATGCCATCAGCTGAAAACCATCCAAATCCAATTTTTAGTTATAGTCTGTACCAGCTGTCCTGCCATCCAGTCTGTACCTGCCACACAATTTGCGTATATATGCTCAGTACCATTTTATAGCTTCTTATCTTCACGCAAGCGCTGTTTACACACTGCCACGTTGCTTAGACTGACATGGAGGTCACACAGCCCGCTATTGGCTCAAACATACCCTCATGTTAACCCATGAATACCTCATATACCCCCCTCCTTGACAAATCAACAGGATACACCATATCACCAGCCACAGCGCTGCGGCGCTGGCTAAACCCAGGACCTTTATCCTCAAGGTATTTATTTACGTTTAACCTCTGTCTATTTGCTTATTGATTTCATGTACAGCTCTTGATTTATTTCAATTATTCTCTATATCATCAGGTATTCTCTACCAAACGCTATTAACCCACTCAAATTTCCATATCCCAGGCACCCATCTTGAAGGTAACTCAGCCGCTGTACCTTACTATTATTGATTATTGATTACTGATTATTTTCCATATTGATCCCTAATTTTGCTTGATCTGTTTTGCCAATGCTCATGTTGAGATCATTCTTTAATATCTATACATATCTAACCCTGCAGATCAGTCAATATTACGTATTTATAGCTTATTGATCAAAATTGACTATTGGATATTAATATACTCTTCCAATTATTACCCATGATATATTTCTCTCCTCTATGTATATATGTATATATTTTGTAAATACCTTGTAAAATTATTGTATATGTTATATGTATATATATATATTCTTATCATTTTGATTTATTGTATGTTCCTTTCACCTAGCGACTCTTGACTAAGACCCAGGCGGGGTTGAAACGTCGGAATGACTTCACAGTCGCCCCAATATATTTGGAAAACTTTTTGCATCACAATCTATGAGTGCAGTGAATTTATTTATTATCTTGGATTGGACCCATTTTTTACTTGCACCACCACCCACTTGTCAGAGTGCAGACCAATTTTTTTGATCTATCCTACTTGTACCTGGCATCCTGTCTGTACCTGCTGTCATTCTGTCCAGTCTGTACCAGTCATCTAGTCTGTTCCTGTTTTCCTCTACTATAGTAGTCAGGGTAATTTTATTTGTACCTGTCCCAAGAAGCTGGGAATCTCTCAAGCCTAAGATCTGTTGGTGAGGCTACCCTGGGAGAGAGCAACTTTTCTCTGCTTCTTACACTGTCGGTGTCAGTGTCCTGTGGCAACACGCAGTTCATTAAGTCAACTTATTTGTTCTCCGGCTTCATAGGAAACTCCATGCAACATGTGGTGGATCAGTACCAGACCATCCAATGCCTTCAAAGTCCTCTGGTGTTGTCATCCATTGGTGAGATAGCCTTATATGAGGCCATCCATTTTGTTATAGAACAAGTGGAGTTTAGGGTGAGAATACTGCATACAAAAAATATTGCCTTCTATTTGCTACCAGGTCTGTCAGATCCATTGATTTTCGGCCTGCTGTGCCTATGAATTCATGAGCCAATTTGCACTGGAGATCCGATGAGTTAATTTGATGGGGTCAATCCTAATACAAGAAATATCTTGTCTCTGTCCAACCACTGGTGACTCCATCAAATCAACTGGGTTTGGCACGTATCTATTGGTCCTATGCAGATGTCTTCGATAAGAATGAAGCAGAGATGTTAATACCACACAGACCGTATGGCTGTCCAATAGACTTACTTTTGGGATCTGCTCCTCCTCGAGGTCGAACCTGCCCTCTTTCCCAGGCAAAGATCCAAGCTATGTCTGAGTACATAAAGGAGAATCTGGCAAAGGGAATTATCTAGAATTCCTGTTCTCTGGCTATTGCTGGGTTCTTTTTTGTCAAAAAGAAAGATGTCTCTCTCTAGGTCCTGTGTCAACTAAATGGGACCTCAATCAAATCCCGATCAAAAACAAATATTCATTAGCTGTTAAGGTACCTTCACACATAACGACTTACCTGCGATCCCGAAAACGATGCGACCTGATAGGGATCGCAGGTAAGTCGCTGGGAGGTCGCAGGTGAGATGTCACACAGTCAGATCTTACCAGCGATGCAGAAAAATACAGATCGCAGTAGCGACCTGTATAACGATCTCAGCAGTCACTGTGATCCTGTCACACAGTGTCTAACACAGCGATGTGTCCTGCCCAGCAGGACATCGCCTTTGAAGAAAATGGCCTGGACCATTCTGCAACGACTAGAGATCTCACAGCAGGGGCCTGATCGCTGGTAAGTGTCACACATAACGAGATCGCTAACGGGATCGCAACTGCGTCACCAAACGGTGACTCAGCTGCGATCTCGCTAGCGATCTCGTTATGTGTGCAGTACCTTTATTCTAGGAGTTGTTTGATCATCTCAGAGGATCCCAGATTTTCACTAAGCTCAATCTGCGTGGAGCTTATAACATGATTCTAAGGGGGATGAGTGAAAGATGACTTTTAATACTCTGGATGTCCACTACAATTATCGTATAATGCTGTTTGGGCTCAGAAATGGCCCTGTGGTGTTCCAAGAATTTGTAAATTACCTCTTCCAAAATCTCTTCTACTTTTAAGTGGTGGTGTACCTGGACGACATCTTGGTCTTCTCTTCCAATCTGCCCACTCATAGGAAATTGTTTGCTTGGTGCTTTATGCCAAGTTCAAGAAGTGCATTTTGTAGCAGACCTTTCATCCTTTTCCGGGTTACATTTTATTGCATAAGGGACTAAAAATGGAACTCTTGAGAAGGTGTCTGCAATTCTGAAATTGCCTCGCCCTGATGGTACAAAAGCTATCCAACAGTTTCTGGGATTCACTAATTATTACCGTCATTTTTTTCACATTTCTCCTTCCAAACTACTCAATTTTTGCACTGATCTACAAAGGCTGAAAGCGGGAAAGATAGTCCTCAATAGGGTCTTAACTGTCTGATAAACGTGATGCGACAAACAGGATTTGCTCACCTGGTGGGGTTGTCCGCACAAAGGCTGTATCTTTGCCAAGCTAGGTGGGTTCTGCTCTTTGCTTGGTTTGCCTTTGTTCTCCATTTCTTTTGGAGGACAAGAATGTCAAAGCTGATGCGCTTTCTAAGTCCTTCTTGTTATCCGACCAGGAGGAGGAACCACAACACATCATTGAGCCCTCCAAGATGCTTATTGTGGCTCACGTTAATTTATCTCAGGTTCCACTCTGAAAGACCTTCCTTGCAGAGGTGTACAGGAAGCTAATTCTTCAGTGGGATCACTCGTCCAAGTTGGCTGGTCATGCCTGGCAGAACAAGACATTTCTTCTCATCTCACTGCATTATTGGAAGCCAACCTTGCACAAAGCCATTTTGGACTTTGTGTCCGAAAGTCCTTCATGTGCTTCTAAAAAGACTCCTAAGCAGCTTCCGTCTGTTCAACTACTACCCCTTCCTGAGCCTTCTGTTCCCTTGCAGCACATCACAATGGACTTCATAAAACATTTTCCGGTGTCCTCTCAGTGTTCCATCATCTGGGAGCTAGTGGACTGTGTCTTTAAGATGGTCCACTTTATTCTTCCTTTCGCTCTCACGCTCGCCAAAAACTTCATTCAGCATACCTTCCATCTTCACGGATTTCCACTCCACAAATTAGCTGATAGAGGCATCCAATTCATGTCCAGGTTCCGAAGGGCCATCTGCAAGCTGCTGAATGTTTCTCTGGATATTTCGTATGCCTACCATCCTCAGACCAATGGTCAAGTGGAGCGGGTCAATCAGATCTTTACTACCTTTGTCCAACACTTTGTCAACAGCAATTGAGTCAAGCAATTGCCTTGGATGGATTTCTCATATAACAACTATGTGAGTGAGGTTTCAACAAGTTCGACATTCTTTTTAGTATATATGTTCAACAGTTCAATATTACTGTTCCTGTGTTTACCACCTTTGGCATTCCTGCGGCGGATACCCTAACCAAGAATTTCTCCAAAATCTGTGAGAACATCAAGAGCACACTGGAAAAGTCATACAAGGGGATGAAGAAGCACGCAGACAAGAGGCGCTAGTACCCACCTTGCTTCCTTCCAGAGGACTAGGTATGGCTTTCTTCAAGGTACGTCCATTTCAGGAGGCCTTTTACAAGTTGGGTCCTCACTTTATTGGCCATTTCAAGGTTCTCAAATAAATTAATGCCATCCCCTACCTGTTGAAGCTCCCAACCTTGCTACATATCCTCAATTCTTTCCCCATGTCCCTCCTCAAGCCTGTCATCCTGAGTTGTTTCTTTAAGGATCCTGGTGCCTTTTCTTCACCTTTCTGCTCAGAGGACATCTTCAAGGTGAAGGACAACCTGACCATGGAGAGAGTTAGAGGGAGAACTTTATTCTTGATTGATTGGAAGTTATTTGGTCTTGAGGAGAGATCATCAGAAACCAGGAGAATATTAATGGTCTCCATCTCCAGAAGAAGCTCCTTTC
Organism: Anomaloglossus baeobatrachus; assembly: GCF_048569485.1. Taxonomy (NCBI): domain Eukaryota; kingdom Metazoa; phylum Chordata; class Amphibia; order Anura; family Aromobatidae; genus Anomaloglossus; species Anomaloglossus baeobatrachus. The sequence goes on along the minus strand of NC_134355.1, from coordinate 344,697,591 downwards.
AGGCTTAAAAAATAAGTTGCGTAAAGGGGGGAACTGTAATGCTGTTTGCATCCCTGAATGTTTCCCTAACCTCCTCCTGGCAGGTATGCCAGCATGCTCACCTTCCAGCTGTGCTGCTATGTCTCCCCACCCTGTTGCATCTTCCTACCCTGGGGCATGCACACCCTGCGCTGGTCTCCCGGGAGTGTGCTTAGAGTGCGCTCCCCGTCTCTTAAAGGGGTAACACAAAAATGTGGAATTCCTCTTAGCCTATGGCAGAGAAGCACTGGGTTCTTAACCCTATAACGCATACCTGGGGCCTCACAGGCCAGCTAGGTTACTTGTTTTCTATTGTAGATTTCTATGGTTGCGCAATCTAGGATTAAGGCATCCTTCCCACATTGGGAGTTGCCTAAGCAATGTATATATTCAGTCTGTCTGCATGTTGGCTAGTTTTCAGGTCTCTTTCACTCTGTGCTAGTCTTGTGTTCCCGAACCTGTGTTCTAGTGGCCGGTACCTACCCAGTGTATGTGTTTCCGAAACTAAGTTCCAGAACCAGAACCTGTCAAGTGTTCTCACAACTGTATTCCTTTACCTGCCACCCAGTCTGTATCAGCTGTCCTGCCACTACCTAACATTCTGCCAGTACCTGCTGTGCAGTCTGTATCAGCCATCCTGCCAGTAACTGCCATTCAGTCTGTTCCAGCCATCCTACCAGTATCAGCCATCCAGTCTATACCAGAGTACTTCGACATTCCTGACCCCTGGGGTCGGCTGCTGCAGAACCGGGGACTGCCCTGAAGTGATACCAGGTGGCTACCTGCAGCAGCAAGCCTAACTTCACCATCAGAGATGTTAACCTCTTAGTAGCCTTTTAGTCATGCCCCTCCAAGGTAAGTCCGGCCCATGTCGCACTGGGTCCACTCACACATGCATGCACATTCATTGGAAAAAAGTTGTCACTATGAAGCACTATTTGTTTGTAAAACTTTGTGTATTTTTTTCATTCTTGGGGGTCATCACTGGGTTTGTACATATGTTTTGCCTTCTCTACAAAGCGAATTTGTATTTTTGACATTTCTTTTATACTTAAATACATAACATGACTTCACATTACTGTGACATTTTCACATACCACAGAAATTTATTTTTATTTTCACATCAAACAATATGAGAAAAGATTAAACACAACAAATGTGAATAACTAGGACGATAAGGTAGTCCACATAGAAATTACAGCAACCAAACTTGGTGGCTTGAGAACACAAAAATATACTTTCTTCTGGAACACTTGAATGTTTTTACATTTAGTTTTATTGGTAGCTTTTCAGTAAAAAACTGTTCTTGTCAGGTCCTACCACAGTATATCCATGGAGCATAAAGTCATATGAAAAAGTTTGGGCACCACTATTAATGTTAACCTTTTTTCTTTATAACAATTTGGGGTTTTGCAACAGCTATTTCAGTTTCATATATCTAATAACTGATGGACTCAGTAATATTTCTGGATTGAAATGAGGTTTATTCTACTAACAGAAAATGTGCAATCCGCATTTAACCCCTTCAGCCCCCAGCCTGTTTTCACCTTAAAGACCCGGCCATTTTTTGCAATTTTGACCAGTGTCACTTTGACAGGTTATAACTCTGGAACACTTCAACGGATCCTGGTGATTCTGAGACTGTTTTTTCGTGACATATTGTACTTCATGTCAGTGGTAAATTTAGGCCGATATGTTTTGCGTTTATTTGTGAAAATTTCGGAAATTTGGCAAAAATTTAGAACATTTTGCAATTTTCAAAATTTGAAATTTTATGCCCATAAATCTAAAAGATATGTCACACAAAATAGTTACTAAATAACATTTCCCACTTGTCTGCTTTACACCAGCGCAATTTTTGAAAAAAAAAAAAATTCCGTTAGGAAGTTAGAAGGGTTCAAAGTTCATCAGCAATTTCTCATTTTTCCAACAAAATTTACAAAAAAAAGTTTTTAGGTACCACATCATATTTGGAGTGATTTGAGGAACCTAGGCGACAGGAAATACCCAACAGTAACCCCATTCTAAAATCTGTACCCCTCACTCTGCTCAAAACCACATCCAAGAAGTTTATTAACCCTTTAGGAGCTTCACAGCAACCAAAGCAATGTAGACGAAAAAATGAAAATGTTACTTTTTTAACACAAAAATGTTACTTTAGCCATAAAATTAGTATTTTCACAAGGGTATCAGGAAAAATGCATCATAAAATGTATTGTGCATTTTCTCCTGAGTACGCAGATACACCATATGTGGTGGAAATCAAATGTTTGGGCACACGGCAGGACTCGGAAGGCAAGGAGCGCCATTTGAATTTTTGAGTGCAAAATTAGCTGCACTCATTAGCGGACGCCATGTCGGGTTTGAAGACTCCCTGAGGTGCCTAAACAATGGAGCTTCCCCATAAGTGACCCCATTTTGGAAACTAGAGCCCTCAAATATTTTTTCTAGATGTTTGATGTGCACTTTGAACCCCTGGGGGCTTCACAGAAGTTTATAACGTTGAGCCGTGAAAAGAAAAAAAAATTTTTTACCACAAAACTGTTGCTTCAACCAGGTAGCTTTTTTTATCACAAGGGTATCAGGAAAAATTGCACCATAAAATGTATTGTGCATTTTCTCCTGAGTACGCAGATACCCCATATGTGGTGGAAATCAAATGTTTGGGCACACGGCAGGACTCGGAAGGCAAGGAGCGCCATTTCACAGCAAAATTGGTTGGAATTATTAGCGGACGCCATGTTGCGTTTGGAGACCCCCCTGAAGTGCCTAAACAATGGAGCTCCCCCACAATTGACCCCATTTTGGAAACTAGACCCCTCATGGAATTTATCTAGCTGTTTAGTGAGCACTTTGAACCCCTGGAGGCTTCACAAACGTTTGTAATGTTCAGCCGTGAAAATATTTTATTCTTTTTTTTACCACAAAATTGTTTTTTCAAACAGGTAGCTTTTTTTCCACAAGGGTATCAGGAAAAAATGCACCATAAAATGTATTGTGCAATTTCTCCTGAGTACACAGGTACCTCATATGTGGTGGAAATCAATTGTTTGGGCGTACGGCGGGGCTCAGAAGAGAAGGAGCGCCATTTCACAGTAAAATTGATTGGAATTATTAGCAGACGCCATGTTTCATTTGGAGACCCCCTGAGGTGCCTAAACAATGGAGCTCCCCCACATGTGATCCCATTTTGGAAACTAGACCCCCCCCATACAAAAAAATTAGTTTGGCGAAATAAAAAATACAGACATCAGTAAAAAAAAAAAATGAATAAAAAAAAAAAAATGAGCGCCTGCCACTAAGACCAGTGCCAAACATGAGAGCAATGCACGAGTCTCGCATCGCATCATCCACTGCAGTCTGGAAGCGAGCAACTGCGCTGGATAATGCGATGTGAGAGGGCTGGGTGGCAGATGAGAAAGGGCGCAGCGGATGGAAAATGGGAAAGTGCGCAGCGGGTGGAGGAGCGGCAGAGGATGGGAAAGGGCGCAGCGGATGGATGATGGGAAATGGCGCAGCGGATGGAGGAGCGGCAGAGGATGGGGGAGGGAGGTGAGATGGGGATACCTACCTTACAGGATGGATCTAGGCAGCAGGATCACAGCAGACAGAAGAGGCAGCAGATGAAGGAGGCAACAGATTGAGGAGGGTGAGAGGGGGCAGTAGATGAAGAGGATGGGAGAGAGCAGGCAGCAGATCGGGGAGGGGGGCAGAGTCTGATGGGAGAGAGAGATGGCACAGGAGGAGGGGGGGCCCCGGGGGGAGGGTGGCTTGCAGAACATGTGGGGGGAGGGTGGCTTGCAGCAGTACATGTGGGGGGAGGGTGGCTTGCAGCACATGTGGGGGGAGGGTGGCTTGCAGCACATGTGCTGCAAGCCACCCTCCCCCCACATGTGCTGCAAGCCACCCGCCCCCCACATGTGCTGCAAGCCACCCTCCCCCCACATGTGGGGGGAGGGTGGCTTGCAGCACATGGAGGGATAGGAGGTGTAGTGGCGATGGAGAAGGGGCAGCCGATAAAGGAGGCGGCGGCCGCCGATCGGGAACCGTGGGGGCCGATTCGGGGGCAGCAGCGGCTGAAAAAGGTGGGTGCGACGGCGGCGGGGACAGTGGCGAGTGTGGCGGCGGGGACAGTGGCGAGCGTGGCGGCGGGGACAGTGGCGAGCGTGGCGGCAGGGACAGTGGCGAGCGTGGCGGCGGGGACAGCGGTGGATCGGGAGCAGCGGCGGGGACAGCGGTGGATCGGGAGCGGCGGCGGGGACAGTAGTGGATCGGGAGCGGCGGCGGGGACAGTGGCGAGCGTGGCGGCGAGGACAGCGGTGGATCCGGAGCAGCAGCGGGGACAGTGGCGAGCGTGGCGGCGGGGACAGCGGTGGATCCGGAGCAGCGGCGGGGACAGTGGCGAGCGTGGCGGCAGGGACAGTGGCGGCGGGGACAGCGGTGGATCGGGAGCAGCGGCAGGGACAGTGGCGAGCGAGGCAGCCAGGATAGTGGCGGCGGGGACATCGGTGGATCAGGAGCAGCGGCGGGGCGATCGGAGCCGCGGCGGGGCTGGCGGTGGCGGGTGGGGGTATCGGAGACAGTGGCGGTGGCGGGCGGGGCGATCAGAGACAGCGGCGGGGGCGGGCGGGGCGATCGGAGACAGCGGCGGGGCTGGCAGGGCGATCGGGGACAGGGGGGACAGGGGCGGGCGATCGGGGACAGGGGCGGGCGGCAACTTACCGATGGGCACCCGCAGAGACCGCTCTCCTCGGCTTCCAGGGACGGTCACAGGCCGCAGATCCACATTGATTGGAGAGAGCGGTCACAAGACCGGTCTCACCAATCAGAGCTGGGGGCAGGTGAAGCACCGATCACCCAGCTCCAGCCAATGGCCAGTGCTACAGCAGCACTGATCAGGGCTGGATTTAAATGTTCCAGCCATTTTCAATGGCTGGAACATTACAGTGACTGTAATTGGCTGAGCGGCGTTTGTCAGCCAATCACAGCCTCTGTAGGTTCGGGGAGGAGGCACCACCCCTCCTGAGGTCAGGCAGAGGTCCCCTCCTTCCCAAATCTACGGTTTAATCAAAGAAATTGGACTCCCCGGGGCTCCGGGACCGCGATTTCGCCATGACGTACTGGGTACGTCATGGGTCGTTTAGCACCATGTCACCGTGACGTACCCAGTACGTCAAAGGTCGTTAAGGGGTTAAACAAAATTTGACCGGTGCAAAAGTATGGGCACCTCAACATAAAAGTAACATTAATATTTTGTAGATCCTCCTTTTGCAAAAATAACAGCCTCTAGTCGCTTTCTGTAGCTTTTAATGAGTTCCTGGATCCTGGATGAAGGTATATTTGACCATTCCTGTTTAGAAAACAATTCCAGTTCAGTTAAGTTTGATGGTCGCCGAGCATGGACAGCACGCTTCAAATCATCCCACAGATTTTCAATGATATTTAGGTCTGGGGACTGGGATGGCCATTCCAGAACATTGTAATTGTTCCTCTGCATGAATGCATGAGTAGATTTGGAGCGGTGTTTTGGATCATTGTCTTGCTGAAATATCCATCCCCTGCGTAATTTCAACTTCGTCACTGATTCTTACACATTATTGTCAAGAATCTGCAGATACTGAGTTGAATCCATGCGACCCTCAACTTTAACAAGATTCCCGGTGCTGGCATTGGCCACATTGCCCCAAAGCATGATGGAACCTCCACCAAATTTTACTGTGGGTAGCAAGTGCTTTTCTTGGAATGCCATGTTTTTTTGCCTCCATGCAAAACGCCTTTTTGTATGACCAAACAACTCAATCTTTGTTTCATCAGTCCACAGGACCTTCTTCCAAAATGTAACTGGCTTGTCCAAATGTGCTTTTGCATACCTCAGACGACTGTTTGTGGCGTGCTTGCAGAAACCGCTTGTTTCACATCACTCTCCCATACAGCTTCTCCTTGTGCAATGTGCGCTGTATTGTTGACGGTTCACATTGACACCATCTGCAGCAAGATGATGCTGCAGGTCTTTGGAGGTGGTCTGTGGACTGTCCTTCACTGTTCTCACCATTCTTCTTCTCTGCCTTTCTGATATTTTTCTTGGCCTGCCACTTCTGGGCTTAACAAGAACGGTACCTGTGTTCTTTCATTTCCTTACTATGTTCCTCACAGTGGAAACTGACAGTTAAAATCTCTGAAACAACTTTTGTATCCTTTCCTTGAACAACTATGTTGAATAATCTTTGTTTTCAGATCATTTGAGAGTTGTTTTGAGGAGCCCATGATGCCACTCTTCATAGGAGATTCAAATAGGAGAACAACTTGCAAGTGCCACCTTAAATACCTTTTCTCATGATTGGATACACCTGCCTATGAAGTTCAAAGCTCAATGAGGTTACAGAACCAACGTAGTGCTTTAGTAAGTCAGTAAAAAGTAGTTAGGAGTGTTCAAATCAAGAAATTGATAAGGGTGTCCATACTTTTGCACCGGTCAAATTTTGTATAAATGCGGATTGCACATTTTCTGTTAGTACAATAAACCTCATTTCAATCCAGAAATATTACTCAGTCAATCAGTTATTAAATATATGAAACTGAAATAGCTGTTGCAAAAAAACAAATTGTTATAAAGAAAAAAGGTTAACATTAATAGGGGTGCCCAAACTTTTTCATATGATTGTATGTGGATTTAAGGTAACTTTTTAAAATCAGACCTTATTTATACGAACTACCCATTATCTGACCAATTTGGTCATTGCATGATTGCAGGCTTCATTTTAATTAACAAATTCAACAAAAAGTTGTGAACTTGTAGAGGAATGGCACTCACCAGTTCTTGCTGTGCAGAAGATTGTTTATTCAAAAGTTGATGTTACATGTGTGGGGGGGCTGGCGGGGAGGGAGCGCACCACCAGACCCGTCAGACGATGGTTGTTTCGTACTTTCACTCAGTGCTTCAACCTTGAGACCAGCTGAAGCACTGAGTGAAAGTGCGAAACGGCCGTCGTCTGACGTTTCTGGTGGTGCGCTCCCTCCCCCCACACATATAACATCCACGTTTGAATAAACAATCTTCTGCACAGCAAGAACTGGTGAGTTCCATTCCTCTACAAGTTCATATCATTATATTCTTTTCTATAATGAGCACCCCAGAGCAGCACCGATTCTTGCCTGTTTGCTATGGACTTTAATTATATAGCAGGTGAACAAATGTGGGCAGCAATGCCCTGGATTCCTTTCTAACTTTCTGAAGTCAACAAAAAGTTGAACTGCTTAGCATCTGTTGCTTCTATCCACTGTAGTGCATAATGTATAGCCAATCACACACCTTTGTCTCCTGTGGTTCATGTGTTCTGAGGGATCATTTAAGTTCAATTTTGAAGAAATCAAAGTTGCTAAGAGAAAAAAAATTATACAGAAGTAGCAAAAATATTTCACAACTGATTAACCCTGCAATGCATATCGGGGGCATTTTTGACCCCGGTGCTTATTTTTTTGCTATTATCTGCAAAATTACTTGAGTTTGAATTTTGAAACTCTAGGTATTCCTCAAGTATATCGTTTTTGGTAATATCCAGTTGTTCATATAATTTTTTTGATAGGCATTTTGGTGTAAGAGTGCTCTTTTGGGGAAAACCACATCTGTACGGAACAGGGGCCTTTTAAGCTCCTGCTATTTTTATCATGTACTGTGATTCTGCAATCATTGAGTGTATTGGGGGACACTCGTTTGGCAGTGGAACTAAAGCACGCAGGAGCGGTTTGTCTTTTAAACAATCCAGTCCGTTTATTCACTTCCGGATAAACCGGTCTGTATAAATGAAACATAAACCATACTTCGGATTTGTATAACATAAGCGATACGCAGTCTGTGCTTTCAGTAGGTGAAATAGCATCCCACTTTGATTCACCTACAGAATTATCCTCACAGTTTATGCACTGGCCTCAGCCACTATAGTCCCCTTTTTCTAGGGGAGGTGTGTGGATGGTCAGTCCCGCCCATCACTTATGACAATCCCATGAACCCAGCTCTGAATGTATACAAAAATCCTCATGGAACTACAAGTCCCAGAAAAACATTCTAGGTTTATATCATAGAGAATGTCCGCCTTTGCGACACATACCAGCCATTTACAATATTGCCGGTTGCTATATCACAGTATTTAGCAGTGTTTGTGTCTAAAGTTACTTTATTTGTAGTCAGTGTTGCTGGTGGAGGGGCTGGGGGGGGATCATGCTATGTGAGGATGTCATATGATTTTTGAAGGGAGTAATAAAGCCATGACATCATCTCAGGTTCTTCTGAACACAGTAATGAGCTGTGTAGAGAGTCCTGAGGACAGTATACACTGTGAGCTAATTGCTGAAGGACCTGTGATGATATGATGTTGGGAGGAAGTCTGACTCATTTTCAATCTCTTTGTTTCTATAAGAATTTTGCAAAGGGTAGAGCTTGTGAGCCACAAAAATCCAGAGAATTGTACACCACCTAAAAGAAAGTATAAAACGTAAGAGCTGCTGAGGGTGAGAGGAGAAAGAGGACACTTTACCCTTACAGTGTGTCACACACAAGCAAATAGTGGACAACCCTGATTGTGTTCATTGTTTTTTCTTTTAGTTTGCTAACATCTAGTCAGCAATAGCACAGTCTTCCTCATGCATCTGACTGACCAAGATATTGAAGCAATTATGTTTCAAAGTGATGATGAAAGTGAACTATCTTTGTCCGATGAAGAGTACCTTCCACCAGGTATCAAACATCCTCATCCAGTGATTCTTCTGATGATTAAGTGGATCCAGTGAATCCTGAAGAAGTCATAAGTAGAACATCCTAAACGAATGTTTTTTGGGACAGTAATCCTTCATTAGTCAGACGTACTCCAATGCAGAATATTGTGAGACATGCTCAAGGAGCTGTGAGAAGTCCCAGGTACATATCCCCTAAAGACATATTCTGTATTTTTTGTTCTGAGAATATTGCAGAAGAGGTCCTTTTATGTTCAAACCTAGAAGGAAGATGTATCACTTCTGCAAAAAATAAGTCCGGGAAAAATATCTTAAAAGAGGAACTTTATGCATATATTGGACTTTTACTGCTGGCAGGGAGTCAAAAATCATATGATGTTCCAATCAGAGAATTATTTCTGGACCCACTTTCTGATCCACACTATAAGGCGGGCTTTGCTCGCTGCGACATCGGTAACAATGTGTTACCGATGCTGCAGCGATAGTCCCGCCCCCGTCGCACGTGCAATATCTAGTGAAAGCTGCCGTAGCGATTATTATCGCTACGGCAGTTTCACATGCACATACCTGCCGTGCGACGTCTCTCTGGCCGGCGACCCGCCTCCTTCCTAAGGGGGCGGGTCGTGCGGCGTCACAGCGACGTCACACGGCAGGCGGCCAATTGAAGTGGAGGGGCGGAGATGAGCAGGATGTAAACATCCCGCCCACCTCCGTCCTTCTCATTGCAGCCGGGAGGCAGGTAAGGTGATGTTCCTCACTCCTGCGGCTTCACACACAGCGATGTGTGCTGCCGCAGGAGCGAGGAACAACATCGCACCTGTCGCTGCACCGGCATTATGGAAATGTCGGAGGCTGCAGCGATGATACGATAACGACGCTTTTGCGCTCGATCATCGTATCAAAAAGGATTTACACGTTGCGATATCGACTGCGACGCCGGATGTGTGTCACTTTCGATTTGACCCCATCGACACCGCACGTGCAATGTCGCAACGTGCAAAGCCGCCCTAAAGCAACAATGGGAGTGGTCACAGATATGAGGACATTAGAAGAAACATTCGATTTGATGATAAGCGAACTCATGCAGCAAGGTTCCAAACAGACAAATTAGCCCCTATCAGTTACATCTGGAACATAGTTATCAAAAATTGCACCAAACTTTACAATCCTAGTACTAATGTTACAGTAGATGAGCAACTTGTACCCTTCAGAGGACGTTGCAAGTTCATACAATACAATGCCCAGTAAACCAACCAAGTATGGAATAAAAATATTCTGGATGTGTGATTCTGCAAATTATTATGGCATAAATGGGCTTTTCTACTGTGGCAAAGAAGTTGATGCACCAGTACAAAAACATCTAGGGTCTAAGATTGTGAAAACACTTGCTGTACCAATATACAATTCAGGTAGAAACATTACCATGGGCAATTATTTTACCAATGTTGAACAGGGCAATTTTCTGCTTGAAAAGCTGTTACACTTGTTGGTACTATGAAGCCAAACCGACGAGAACTTCGTCATGCAATGAAACAATCCACAGCGACCACTTTATTAGTGTATCTTTGGTTTTAACCCCTTAACGACCCATGACGTACTGGGTACGTCATGGATCGTGTGTCGGCAAGCCCCGCCCCCTGCCGCCGGCAAGCGGCCGCGATCCGCGCACATATCAGCTGTTATCAACAGCTGACATGTGTGCCTGATAGCCGCGGGTGGAATCGCTTCCACCCGCGGCCATTAACCCCTTACATTTCGCTGCCAAAATCTGGCAGCGATATGTATATGGGTGCCGCCATGACAGTCACTTACCCCGCCCCCACCGGAAGTCACGTGACATGATCACGTGACTTTCGGCGGTTGCCATGGTAGCACAGGGTCATGTGATGACGCCTGTAGCTAACATGACTCACTTCCTCTCAATTCCGGAATACAGCCGACATTGAAAGTGAAGCAGCAAATCTGCAGTTCTCAGCTCTGTAGCTGAGATCTGCAGATACTGCAGAGCGATCGGATTGCTGATCACTATAGCCCCCTAGGGGGACTAGTAAAATAAAAAAAAAGTAAAAAAAAGTTTTAAAAAATTAAAAAAAAATTAAAAAACCTAAAAGTTCAAATCACCCCCCTTTCACCCCATTGAAAATTAAAGGATTAAAAAAATAAAAAATACACACATATTTGGTATCACCACATTCAGAAATGCCCGATCTATCAAAATATAAAATCAATGAATCTGATCAGTAAGCGGCGTAGCGGCAAAAAAATTCCAAACGCCAAAATTACGTTTTTTGGTCACCGCAAATTTTGTGCAAAATGCAATAACAGGCGATCAAAATGTAGCATCTGCGCAAAAATGGTACCGTTAAAAATGTCAGGTCGAGACGCAAAAAAATAAGCCATAAAAGAGCCTCAGATCCTGAAAAATGAGAACGCTACGGGTTTTGGAAAATGGCGCAAAACGTGCGCCACGTTTTTTGGACAAGCTTGTGAATTTTTTTAACCCCTTAGATACAAGTAAACCTATACATGTTTGGTGTCTACAAACTCACACCAACCTGAGGCATCACATAGATACCTCAGTTTTACCATATAGTGAACACAGTGAATAACATATCCAAAAAACTATTGTACGATCACACTTTTTTTGCAATTGTTCTGCACTTGGAATTTTTTTGCCGTTTTCCAGTACACTATATGGTAAAACTTATGGTTTCATTTAAAAGTACAAATCGTCCCGCAAAAAACAAGCCCTTATATGGCAAGATTGATGGGAAAATAAAAAAAAGTTACGCCTCTCGGAAGAAGGGGAGCAAAAAACAAAAACGCAAAATTGGAAAGTGCCCGGGGGCTGAAGGGGTTAATAACAAAACGACACTGGTATCTTACAAAGTGAAGAAGGAGAAATCAGTTATATTACTCAGTACCATGCATCATGATGGCGGTATTGACAGTAATGACAGGAAATTGAAACCAGAAATCATCCTGCATTACATTAAAACTAAAGGAGGTATAGACAAAATGGAAGAAATGGTGGGAAAACATTCATGCAAGAGGTAAACAAAATGTTGGCCTGTATTAATTATTTCAAATATTCTTGATGTAGCAGCCCTGAATTCATTCATTATTTATACAGAAACTCATCCAAAATTCCATGCAAAGAGGAAGGATAGGAGATGCTTATTCTTGAAGGACCTTTGCCATGAACTTGTAATTCCTCACATGATAGAGCGAAGCAAAATGAAATGCTTGCCAAAGCAAACTAAAGAAGCAATGAAATGGTGTGGCGTACAGTTTCAGGATATTCCATGGCCAGGAGAAAGAAAACAAAAGTGTTGTTTCATTTGTCCAAGAGACTTAGAGAGGAAGAGTGAACGATATTGTACCACTTATGGGGAAAATGTCTGTAAAGAACATTCTTCAGAAAAGATAACATGTGAAAATTGTTTGGAATAACAATAAAATTGAAAAGAAAAAGTTTGAAAAGATTGGATGTTATTTCTATTCCTGGTGGTCCTGATGAAGGGGGCAGTTGCTCCAGAAACGCGTCGACCTGAATATCAATAAAGTGACATTGATCTGAACATCTGCTGAAGTGATCTATTGGCGCGACAATTGAACACCTCTCTCCTTTGCTCTCTGTTATCATATCTTTGCTTGAAATTTTTAAAAAAAATTGCTTTTGGTGTTTTCTGCAAAAAAAATATAATTACAATGTTGTGCATTATTCATATCTTATTCTGCAATGTTTAAATAAACTTGTAAAAGTTATTTATGCAAGTTTATCCATATGATACAAATGATAAAAGGCCCCCGTTACGTAAAAGTGTAGATTTGTGACGTCACGCATTGTTACGGGGGGCTGTCTGATAATAACCTAAATGAGTATCAGACAGTCAGGGTCCACCGTGCAAAGACTCTGCTGCAGACTATGGCAGAGTGCAATACCTCTGTTAACTCACAGAAGGATATAATAAGAAAGTAAAGCAATTCCTCCCTTACTTGGAGGGTGTGTGGAATGATCTCTGTTAATAATCACAGAGACAAAGGCAATGTGTGCGAAATGGCACCTACCTAGGTCCGCTCTTCTAGTGGTGCAAAAGAGACGAACAGCAGTGTAAGCCGCACAAAGCTCCTACCTGCGTTCGCTCCACTAGTGTGCGAGGACACGAACCACTAGATATGGCACCTGCCTAGGTCCGCTCTTCTAGTGGTGCAAAAGAGACGAACAGCAGCGTAAGCCGCACAAAGCTCCTACCTCTGTTCGCTCCCCTAGTGTGCGAGGATACGAACAACTGCCAGACGCAGTATAAGGAACGTTACCCTAGCGGCAACGTCCACCTACGAGTCGAACCACAAGGCCCAGCCAGACCATGTGCCTCAGGCACCTGCCTATGTCCGCTCCCCTAAGGGGTAAGGATACGGACAGCAGCCGAAGCTGTAAGGTATAAGAACGCTACCCTGCCGGTAGCGCTCACCTAGAATAGACAGAGGAATGCCTAGAGGAACGTGCACAGAGCGTCTACTCTTATGCATGAACCAAGAGGACTGAGCGCCATGCGGCATGTGTCAGGGTCTTATATAGACTCTGTGCCTCATCCAAGATGGAGGACACCAGAGCCAATCCGCTGCCAGAACGACAGGAGTGACGTCATGCTGGCCTATCACCGAGCAAGGCATCACAAGCACATGACCAGCGACCAATCGGCATAGAAGGTGTCAGAGACATGTGACCTCGTGTCAGCGATGATGTCACCCGCACATGTGCAATGGCTCCAATATAGGACTTAGTCTCCGGCGCTCGCACATGTGCAGTAGCAAGAAATCTGGACTTAGTCTCCAGCGCTCGCACATGTGCAGTAGCAAGAAATCTGGACTTAGTCTCCAGCGCTCGAACATGTGCAGTAGCAAGAAATCTGGACATAGTCTCCAGTGCTCGCAGCAACCGTAACAGTACCTCCCCCTCAAGGGCCCCCCTCCCGGCGACGCAGGTAATCGGCAACTAAGTCGGGAGCATGGACAGCCTCCTCAGGCTCCCAAGATTGATGTTCCGGGCCGTAACCCTCCCAATCTATCAAGAAGAACCTGCGCCCTCTAACCATCTTAGAACCAACTATGGCTCGTACCTCATAGCTAGAGCGAGAGGAATCAGAGGCAGGAGAGTGCACTTCACGAGCGTGAGGTAAAATAGCCGGCTTTAGCAGTGAGACATGGAATTTGTCATGAATCCTAAGATGGACGGGTAACTTCAATTGGTAGACTACAGGATTTACCTGTCGAAGAACCTCATAAGGACCCAGGAAGCGAGGAGCAAATTTGACAGAGCTCACTCTAAGTCTCACGTGTTTTGCAGAGAGCCACACAAAGTCCCCTGGAGAAAAGACAGGAGCCGGGCGACGAAACCGATCGGACACCGTCTTCATACGGTCCTTAGCTGCTTGGATCAACTCTTGAGTCCGATCCCAAACCTCTCTGGCATTAGTTGCCCAGTCGGCCACAAGAGGAGGAGGTGCAGCAGCGGGAAACGGTACCGGTACCCTAGGGTGTTGCCCATTATTGAGTACGAACGGTGTCTGCCCAGTGGCCTCAGCCAGCGAATTGTTAAGGGCAAATTCTGCCCAGGGTAGGAGGGAGGACCAGTTATCGCGGTTCTCAGCAACAAAGTGTCGAAGGTATATAATCATAGATTGATTGGTACGCTCAACCAAACCATTGGTCTCCGGATGGTATGCCGAAGAGAGATTCAACTCAATTTGCAGAAGGCTACAAAGATCTCGCCAGAAACGGGAAGTAAATTGAGGGCCTCTATCACAAATGATATGATCTGGCATCCCGTGAAGCCTAAAGACATGCTTGAGGAATAGTTTGGCTACTACCCTGGAAGATGGGATTCTCGATAACGGTACGAGATGAACCATCCGGGAGAAATGGTCCGTAATGACCCACACAAATCTATGTCCCTGTGAACATGGAAGATCACCCACAAAGTCCATGCCTACCACCTCCCATGGTCTATTTGGCACTGGTAAAGGATGCAAGAGCCCAGCCGGTCTCTGCCGTAATGGACGGTTGCGAGCACACGAGTAGCAGGAACCGACATATCTCTTGACGTGGCTGGCTAAGTGTGGCCACCAATACCACCTCTCCAGTAACTCTCGTGTCCGCCTAATACCAAAATGCCCACCCACCTTTGAGGTGTGGGCCCATGACAGTATATCATTCTGTCGATCAGGCGGAACAAAGGTCTTGCCCGGTGGGATTTGGTCTAACGTCACAGGGGAGAGCGTATGAAAAACCCTGGAGGGAAGGATAAGACGAGGTTCGTCAATCTCTTCCTGGGTAGAAAGCATAGAGCGAGACAGGGCGTCTGCCTTGTTATTCTTACTCCCAGACAGATAGTTGATGGAGAAGTGAAAGCGGGAGAAAAACAAGGACCAGCGGGCTTGGCGAGGATTCATACGCTGAGCGGTTTGTAAGTACGTCAGATTCTTATGGTCTGTATAGACCTGGAAAGGATGTTTCGCTCCTTCCAGCAAGTGACGCCACTCCTCCAAGGCTAATCTCAAGGCGAGCAGTTCCCTATCCCCAATGGTATAGTTTCTCTCTGCCGGTGAAAAGGTTTTCGCAAAGAAGAAACACGGCCTTTTTCTACCTGCACCGTTCTTTTGATACAAGACCGCACCAGCACCCACTGAAGAGGCATCAACCTCTAAGAGGAAGGGCTTACTCTCATCGGGTCTTTGAAGAACGGGAGCAGTTGAAAAGTGTCTTTTTACTGCCTCAAAAGCCTGAGATGTCTCAGTAGACCAGGCTTTGGGATTAGCACCTTTCTTAGTCAAGGCCACCAAAGGAGCCACCAAAGTAGAAAAATGGGGTATGAACTGCCTGTAATAATTTATGAATCCTAAGAAGCGTTGCACCGCCTTCAAGGAATGAGGTTCGGACCATTGCAGGACAGCAGAGAGCTTCGCAGGATCCATAGCCAGGCCCTCTTGTGAGATAATGTAACCCAAAAAAGGCAATGAGGACTGCTCGAATACACATTTCTCGAGTTTAGCAAACAATGAGTGCTCCCTTAAACGGGAAAGGACACGAACGACATCCTGACGATGAGTCTCCAGATCAGGAGAAAAAATCAGGATGTCGTCCAGATACACCACTACTGAGGATAACAGTAAATCCCTGAACACATCGTTTACTAAGTCCTGAAATACTGCGGGTGCATTACATAACCCAAAAGGCATGACGAGGTATTCATAGTGACCGTCTCGAGTGTTAAAAGCGGTCTTCCATTCGTCACCCTTTCGAATTCGTACCAAGTTATACGCACCCCGCAGATCCAACTTCGTAAAAACTTGAGCTCCTCTCAGTCTGTCAAAGAGCTCCGAAATTAAAGGTAACGGGTATTTGTTCTTTATTGTGATTGCGTTGAGACCCCTGTAATCTATGCAAGGACGCAAATCACCCTCTTTCTTCCGAACAAAGAAAAACCCAGCTCCCGCGGGAGAGACAGACTTACGAATGAACCCCTTCTCTAAACTCTCTCTTATATAGGTCGACATGGCCTCCGACTCAGGTATCGACAGGGGGTAAACCCTGCCTTTAGGTGGAACCGAACCTGGGATAAGGTCTATGGCACAATCATACGGCCTATGGGGTGGAAGAACCTCAGCACCCTGTTTGGAGAACACGTCAGCGAAATCCAGATAGGGTGTAGGTATGGGAGAGAGATCAGTAGATGCAACCGCAATGACCTTAGGTGGTAAGGGAAGACATCGGGACTGACATTTCGAACCCCAACTAATAATGCTGTCAGACTCCCAGTCAATGTGAGGAGCATAAGTCCGAAGCCATGGGAGACCCAGAAGGACGTCGTCTATACCCTCAGGCAAAACAAGAAAAGAAATCTCCTCTATGTGACCCTGAGACAGGGAAAGGCGCAAGGGAACTGTCCTCAATGTAATGGAGTCAGACAACATAGTTCCATTAACAACACGGACAGGAATAGGCGCCTCTAACATGATAGAGGGAATATTGTGTCCCTTTACAAATCCTGAGGACACAAAAGTCCCGTCAGCTCCGGAATCCACAAAAGCCATAATAGGCCATGTATTCTCTGATAACGAGAGCTGACCTGGGATACAACACTTAGAGGGTGCAGAAGACGTCTCTAGTAACCCCCCTCTAATGGTTACTAGACCAGGGAGTTTCCCTGACGACTAGGACACTTGTTGGCATAGTGCCCAGCCTGACGACATACGTAACATATAGGAGGACCAGACTTGCGTAATCTGGAAGACGTATGACCTAACTCCATAGGAGTGGGAGATGTTTCAGATGCTGAGGAAGATGGTAGTGGACCCTCAACAACTGGAATAGCCCGATGCTTAGGGCGTGAGGAAGAGACCTCGAGTCTACGTTCCTTATGGCGTACATCGATCCTCGTTGCTACTGTGATCAAGTCCTCCAGAGAAGCAGGGACCTCACGAGTAGCAAGAGCATCTTTGACATAGCTTGCCAACCCTCTCCAGAAGATAGGAATCAACACCTTCTCTGGCCAATCTAGTTCTGCCACCAGAGTTCTAAAAGCAATGGCATAAGAACTAGTGGATACCGAACCCTGAGATAGATCTAACAGTCTCAGGGCTGCATCATGGGTAACCTGCGGACCCATGAATACCGCCTTAAGAGCATCAAGAAAGTCTTGATGTCTCAGAGTAACCACATCAGAGCGCTCCCATAGGGGAGTCGCCCATTCTAAGGCTTTGTCCTGAAGTAAGGAGATGATAAAGCCTACTCTGGACCTCTCCGTAGAGAAGCGAGAAGAGTTGACCTCTAGGTGTATCTGACACTGACTAATGAAACCACGACATGATCTGGCATCACCAGAATATCTGTTTGGCAGAGCAAGTCGAGGATCATGTGCAGATGTCACCATGGTCTGAGGTTTATCCTCTATACTCTTGAGCCGTGACTCAAGTACTTGTATGTAACGGTGTAACTGCTGATATTCTGCCATAACTGCCAGACCCTTGGCTCAGTCCTAATGTTACGGGGGGCTGTCTGATAATAACCTAAATGAGTATCAGACAGTCAGGGTCCACCGTGCAAAGACTCTGCTGCAGACTATGGCAGAGTGCAATACCTCTGTTAACTCACAGAAGGATATAATAAGAAAGTAAAGCAATTCCTCCCTTACTTGGAGGGTGTGTGGAATGATCTCTGTTAATAATCACAGAGACAAAGGCAATGTGTGCGAAATGGCACCTACCTAGGTCCACTCTTCTAGTGGTGCAAAAGAGACGAACAGCAGCGTAAGCCGCACAAAGCTCCTACCTGCGTTCGCTCCACTAGTGTGCGAGGACACGAACCACTAGATATGGCACCTGCCTAGGTCCGCTCTTCTAGTGGTGCAAAAGAGACGAACAGCAGCGTAAGCCGCACAAAGCTCCTACCTCTGTTCGCTCCCCTAGTGTGCGAGGATACGAACAACTGCCAGACGCAGTATAAGGAACGTTACCCTAGCGGCAACGTCCACCTACGAGTCGAACCACAAGGCCCAGCCAGACCATGTGCCTCAGGCACCTGCCTATGTCCGCTCCCCTAAGAGGTAAGGATACGGACAGCAGCCGAAGCTGTAAGGTATAAGAACGCTACCCTGCCGGTAGCGCTCACCTAGCATAGACAGAGGAATGCCTAGAGGAACGTGCACAGAGCGTCTACTCTTATGCATGAACCAAGAGGACTGAGCGCCATGCGGCATGTGTCAGGGTCTTATATAGACTCTGTGCCTCATCCAAGATGGAGGACACCAGAGCCAATCCGCTGCCAGAACGACAGGAGTGACGTCATGCTGGCCTATCACCGAGCAAGGCATCACAAGCACATGACCAGCGACCAATCGGCATAGAAGGTGTCAGAGACATGTGACCTCGTGTCAGCGATGATGTCACCCGCACATGTGCAATGGCTCCAATATAGGACTTAGTCTCCGGCGCTCGCACATGTGCAGTAGCAAGAAATCTGGACTTAGTCTCCAGCGCTCGCACATGTGCAGTAGCAAGAAATCTGGACTTAGTCTCCAGCGCTCGCACATGTGCAGTAGCAAGAAATCTGGACTTAGTCTCCAGTGCTCGCAGCAACCGTAACACGCATGCTAGGGTTAACTACACTGTTTTTCACTTCACAGCAATTATGTAATTTGGATAAAGCAACCACTCTAATGCAGAATAAATGAATGGCTTCCCACACAAAAGTCATAAGTATTGTATGCAGGAGCATATCTACACAAGGGAAGGCAGAGTATCTGCCCCAGGCTATGCTGGCAGTATGAGGCGGTAGGGCTGCCTGATATGGCAGTCCAAGGAGTCTCCGAGGTGGCTGCATTTTGCCACACTAGGTGTGAGATTTGTTCATTTTCTAAGCCTGCTGTCAAGCTAATCACTGACTCAGAGAAGGAGTAAAATGCAGGCTCCCTGAATTCAGTTGTACTCGCATCTTTCAGGTGCTTGTACAATTGAAGTTCTGATGGCAATTGCAAGTCAAGATGATGTCAGCAACATTACCAGGTCATCTGATGTCACTGTCCTGCGCCACATAGGGGGTGAATGTATCTACAGGAAGCACTCCAATGAAGTTAAGGAAACAGAAGTTATATTATCTTGGCAGAAGGCAGTAAGGGGAAGGGAAAGGTTGTGTAGTTTGTAGGGAAAAAATTATGAGGAAACAGTATGGGGAAGGAAGGGGGAATTGTGAGGGAACAGTATGGGGAGCATGTAGGAAGATGGTGTGAGGAGACAGTATGTAAAAGGGGGAATGTGTGAGGGGACATTATGAAGAAGGGAAATGTGTGAGATAACTGTATAAGGAGGGGGTGCAGAAATGTATGAGGAGACACTATGAGGAAGCTGGGGAGAATGTGTGATTAAAAGTAGGGGAAAGAAATGTACGATGGTTCAGTAAGAGGGGAGCATGAAGGGATAACATTGGAGGATAAAATGTGTGAGGGGCACATTATAAAGACTTAGTTGTCTGTGGGGGGTAATATATAAAGGTAGGAGTGTGAGGGGACAGTGTAATGCAACAGTCATTATAGAGGTGACAGTATGCAAAGGAGGAAGATTGAGAGGAAGGGACACAGTATAGAGGCTGGGCAGTATAACATTAAGTCCAGAAATATTCAGACAGTGGCCACATTTTCATGATTTCAGCTCTGCATGCTATTATTTTTAATTTAAAATAAAACTTTTAGGAATTGCAACCATTTTTCATCAAAACATCCTCATTTAGGGAATCAAAAGTAATTGAACAGAGTAACTTTACCATCTTTACCATAAACTTTGTAGAGAAGTATTTGCAACCAATGACTGCTTTAAGTCTGGAAGCTATGTATGTCAGCAAATGCTTGGATTTCTTGGTAAAGAAATATCTTGATGTTGACAGGTTTTTTTGGTGCAGGGATTTGGTGTATAAATTTCAGCAACAAACCTTCATCTTCTGGTAGAAAATCACAGAAGATCTGCGGCTTTGATGCAGTTTTGGTGCGATTTTCTACCAGGAGATGCAGATTTGGTGATGAAATGTCTGCCCCAGACTTCTGCACCAAATTTACATCTCCAGGCAGAAAGCCACACTGAAATGGCATCAAAACCACGCCAGGAGATGCAGATTTGGTGCTGAAATTTATACACCAAATTCCTGTAGCAAATCTGCATGTTCTGACAAAGAAACACATTTCTGCACCAAGTCAATTTCTGGGTCAAGTTCAGCTGCCGAGGCGGATTTTTTTTCTTAGTCCGTGCTGGTTTGACAACCTAAATATCCATGTGGTCGCTCATCACTACTCATGAGTAAACAACATTCTTTGTCAGCAGTGGGAGTGGCGTCTCCAAAGATGTAAGAGGATTCTTTCTCCATTCACTCAGTGATCTTTATTAATATTTTTTATTGTATATAGGCTCTCCTACTCTCTTTGATTCCTCCAGAATACAACAGGGTAAGAGAAATGACCCCGACCATGAAGTTAGCAATGATCTTGCTGCACTTTTAACCTTGGAAACTGTACTAATAAAGTATGAATGCATTGTCAGTGAAGTTTCTGATTTGATATGGCCCATTTGGGGATGAGATACTTCTATTACCCCCTTATGCTGGCCCTGATTCAATGAAAATGGGGGAAAAAATAAAACCTGGATGGGCTTAATTAGGGGTTTGAAATGTGCAATGCATTGTAGATTTAAAAATAATATTTATTCATTTGTACCAATATAATTTTATATAATTACAAAACGCATATTGTGATTTACGAAATGCCCTATTAACATTGTACAGATTTTTTCTGAATAACACAGAGCCTCACTATTTTTACTAAATAGGAAATTAAATTGTAAATTCATGAACAGTTAACGTACCGTCCTGCTGTCTTGTTTTGATGATACATCTCCCATGTGTAACACAAAATTAATATGTAGCAGGCTACTATTAGTGGTAAAGGAAAGAAGAATGTTGTGATTGTCAAGTACAGCGTATACCTGAAAAACAAAATTGTAAAAGAACACAGAATGGCATTCACTTCTGTTATGCGTTAAAGTAAATCTTCACCTATGAGTTGCTTTAAATTATTAGAATGGAATGTAAAGTCATAAATATATAACTACTAGCCATTAAATGTGCAGAAATAATTAAATTCCAGACAAAATTAGCAGAGTATTATTCCCTGCTGGAACCAAGGTCATGCATTTTTAAATCCAACAAGTCCAATCTCTATTTCTTGCAATGACTGCCAAGATTTGCAGATTCATAAGTATATGATATCGATTGCCAATCAATTGATATTGGACTCATAGGTTCATTTTCTCTCATATGTATAGCCAGCTATCCACGTCAGCTGCAACAGAAACAGAACAAGGCCGAAATTGTAAAATCAAATATCTACATTTTCAGAAATAAGATACATTTTATTTAATGTAGAAATAAAGACCAATCAGCGGCAATATGATTCAGGAACTTAACAATTATAAATACATTTTATAATATATTCATAGAGGGAAATCCAATACTTAGAACATATAGTTTGATCTCCAGGCAGCAATTTATGGAATAGGATTAATTAAACATATTTATATACAGTGCTGTTCTGTATTTATTAATTAAAAGTGACCTTTCACCAGTTTTAGCATGGTAAACTGGCCCCATCATGGAATAGTGGCTACAGAGTTGAATATTTTTTTATTTTTAAATTTCTTATCTCCATTGCAGAAATATTTACTTGTAATGATGAGATTCTAACCAAGGGGACATTAGTAGAGATTCAAAATCTGGGGGTGGCTATTTTTTTCCTGCATGATGTTGACCAATCATAAGCAGGAGGCATCATGAGAGAAGAAGGACAAGACCATAGACGCATATCATTACAAATACCGGCTTCTGCAGCTCTCATCTCACGGCAGTCAGTATAAGGGGATGGTAGTAGAGCAAAGTTGTCTGTTGTTACTAAAGATGAGCGAGCCTCTAGAGGCTCGAGTTCAGTTCGGTTCGTCGAACAGAGGCCGTGTTCGAGTTCGGTTCGGCGAACGACTCGACGAACCTCTCGAGCCCCACTGAAACCAATGGCAGGCAAACACATAAAAACACATTATAAATGTACACATACAGTTAATAAACATTGCCATAACACTTACCTGTACCCGCAACGCGTCCTGCACTCTGTCTGCCGCCACTTTTCCTTCCGATAATCGCTGCGTCCTCCCAGTAACCAGCACTGATGATAGGACCTATCATGACGTCAAAATAGCATGTGACCAGTCACGTGTCTATTATCATATTGGCTACAGACTAGTCACATGGCTAGATGTCATGCTAGGTCCTGTCAGTGCATCTCTCCAGTACGCGGTGATCGTTTGTGCATACCCGTGTATCGGCGAGATGCTCTGGCACATGGGCGGCTTCCCCGTTCTGCTTCCCCATTCCGTTATTCACCGGCTGCCACAATACCGGAGATCATCGTTGGTATAGCAACGTGCCTGTCAGCGGTGATGTCACCGCTTACAGCCAGCAGCCTCAGCTCACTCACGGAGTAAAAAGACTGCATGGGGAGCAGCAGCGTCTTCCTCCCATGCAGCGCTGCTGATGTAGCAAAGCTGCATGGGCTGAAGGAGAAAGAAGAAGAAAACCATGGATCATGGAGGGCTGACAGGGAGTAATAAACATGGAGTCTCTAAGTGTGTCTGTGTATTTATTTCTATTAAAGTATTTTTTCTCTGTGTGGTGACTTTTTTTTTAACCCTTTATTGGAGATTCTTAATGGCCGGGTCAAACTTGCCTGACATTAAGAATCTGTGGCTTAATACTAGATTAATACTAGCTAGTAAAACAAAGCTAGTATTAACTCATTATTACCCAGCAAGCCACCCGTCACCAGGGCAGCTGGAAGAGTTGGATACAGTGCCAGATGATGGCGCTTCTATAAAAGCGCCATTTTTTGGGATGACTGAGGACTGCAGTTCGTAGCAGAGGGGCCCAGAAAGCTCAGGCCAACCTGTGCTGCGGATTCCAATCCCCAGCTGCCTAGTTGTACCTGGCTGGACACAAAAATGGGGTGAAGCCCATGTCGATTTTTTTTTAATTATTTCATGAAATTTATGTAATAATTAAAAAAGGTCTTCCCTATTTTTTGTTCCCAGCCGGGTACAAATAGGCAGCTGGGGGTTGGGGGCAGCCGTAACTGCCTGCTGTACCTGGCTAGCATACAAAAAAATGGCGAAGCGCACGTCATTTTTTGGGTGGGCAAAAATCTCCTGCATACAGTCCTGGATGGAGAATGCTGAGCCTTGTAGTTCTGCAGCTGCTGTTTGCTCTCCTGCATACACTAGTGACTGGAGCATGCTGAGCCTTGTCGTTCTGCAGCTGCTGTCTCCTCTCCTCCATACAGATAGACAACAGCTGCAGAACTACAAGGCTCAACATACTCCATTCAGGACTGTATGCAGGAGGTTTTTTTCCCTCCCCAAAAAACTTACGTGGGCTTCGCCATGTTTTTGTATGCTAGCCAGATACAGCAGGCAGCTACGGGCTGCCCCCAGCTGCCTATTTGTACCCGGCTCGGAACCAAAAATATAGGGAAGCCCTTTTTTTAATTATTTCATGAATTTCATGAAATAAATTAAAAAAAAACAGACGTGGGCTTCGCCCACTTTTTGTGTCCAGCCAGGTACAACTAGGCAGCTGGGGATTGGAATCCGCAGCTCAGGGTGCCCAGACTTTCTGGGCACCCCTACTGCGAATTGATGTCTGCAGCCGCCCCAGAAATGGCACTTTCATAGAAGTGCCATCTTCTGGCGCTGTATCCAACTCTTTCAGCTCCCCTGGTGACGGGTGACTCGCTGGGTAATAATGGGGTTAGGGCTAGCTGTATATTAACAACTGGCCCTAAGCCTGAAATTCATGGTGTCATGCCAATGTTAGACATGGCCACCATGAATTTCTAGTACACATAAAAAAAACACAACACACAGAAAAATATTTTTATTACAAATAAAACACATTATTGAAATAAAGAACCCCCCTCCGCAGTAATCCTGGGTCAAGGGTCCCGCGTCATCCAATCCGGGTCCAATATAATCTGATTGATGTGCTGGAAGGCAAAGCGATCAGATGATGTGTCAGGTTCAAGGACCTGAATCACATGACAGCAGCTGATTGTATAAACGGCTTTTATACAATCATATGATGCATCAGTGCAAAAAAAAACAAAACTACACACTTCTGTGCAGATTCCTGTCTAACAGCATCAACTGATAGGGTAAAAAGCCGGCCTCACTGCTCGACTTATAGTGTCAGCTGATTCCGTCAGGTGACCGCATCAGCTGATCATCGCCAGGTCTGAGACAAAGAGAGAAGAGAGAGAAAAGAGAGAGAAAAAAGAGAGAGAAAAGAGAGAGAGGAGAGATAGAAAAGAGAAAGAGGAGAGAGAAGAGAGAGGGAGAGAGAGAAGAGAGAGAGAGAGGAGAGAGAAGAGGAGAGAAGAGAGAGAGAGGAGAGAGAGAGAGAGGAGAGAGAGAAAAGAGAGCGAGAGGAGAGAGTGAGAGAGAGGGAGAAAGAGAGAGACTGAGAAAAAGAGAGAGAAAAAGAGAGAGAGAGCGAAGAGAGAGAGGGTGGGAGAGAGAGAAGAGAGAGGGAGAAGAGAGAGAGAAGAGAGAGAGGAGAGAGGAGAGAGAGGGAAAAAGAGAGACTGAGAAAGAGAGAGAAAGAAAAAGAGAGAGAGAAAAAAAGAGAGAAAAAGAGAGAGAGAGAAAAAGAGAGAGAGAAAGAGAGAGAGAGAAAGAGAGAGAAAGAGGGAGAGAGAGAAAGAGAGAGAAAGAGGGAGAGAGAGAGGGAGAGAGAGAAAAAGAGAGAGAGCGAGAGGGAGAGAGAGGGAGAGGGAGAAAGAGAGAAGAGAGAGGGGAGAGAGAGGAGAGAGAGAGAGGAGAGAGCAATGCAGCCTCATTTCGTGAACTGCTCCAATTTTAGAGGTGTGTCCCGTGGCTCACAGCTGTTGTCCAGCTCCTCCCTTCAGTGCATAATTAAATTAAATTATAATTATAAATATCTAATAATTATAATTTAAAATTAAAAATATAAAAAAAAATTTAATTCTTTACCGGGACCGGGATTAGAACGCACGACCTAATGCTTCTGAGGCGAGCGCTCTATCCACTCAGTTACTGACTCTATTGATAAAGATAGGCACATTTGGTAATCTTGAAGTCTGCAGTGCTGAAATTTCTGCTGACTGCGCGATTCACTTCATTGCTACGTGGAGCTGATACAGCGCGATGGTGTTCTACGGTGCTGCTGCATCTTCAGAAAGCAGAGCTGACAGTGTCGTGTGGATTACGTCGGACCTGGAGGGGTATTTGGGGATTAATAAAGGGGTGAAACAGGGTGTTTTTTGTCTTTTATTCCAAATAAAGGATTTTTCACTGTGTGTGTTGATTTACTTTCACTTTCAGTTTAATCACGGACGGTATCTCAGGGAGACGCCTGGCACGATTAAACTCATTATTACCCCGATTGCCACCGCACCAGGGCAATTCGGGATGAGCTGGGTAGAGTCCCCCGGGACTGTCGCATCTAATTGGTGCGGCAATTCCGGGCCGGCTGCTGGGTGATATTGTTAGGGTGGTGGGCTCCCCATGACGTGGCGCTCTCCATCCTGACAATACAAGCCTCCAGCCGTGCGGCTTTATCCTGGCTGGTATCAAATATGGGGGGAACAGTATTTTTTTTTTTTTTTTATTACTTATTTATTTATTTTACTGCACAATATAGACCCGCCCGCCAACGGCTGTGATTGGTTGCAGTGTGACAGCTGTCACTCAGCTTGGGGACGTGTCTGACTGCAACCAATCATGGGCGCCGGTGGGCGGGGAAAGCACGGAATAACTAACCCCTTCAGCCCCGGGACACTTTCCGTTTTTGCCTTTTTGTTTTTTGCTCCCCTTCTTCCGAGAGCCGTAACTTTTTTATTTTTCCATCAATCTTGCCATATAAAAGCCCCATCACACACAGAGATAAATCTTTGGCAGATCTGTGGTTGCAGTGAAATCATGGACATATTGTTCCATTTGTACACTGCCACAAACCTGGCACTGATTGTCCATAATTTCACTGCAACCACAGATCTGCCGCAGATTTATCTGTGTGTGTGACAGGGCCTTAAGGGTTTGTTTTTTGCGAGACAAGTTGTACTTTTAAATGAAACCATAAGTTTTACCATAAGGTGTACTGGAAAACAGCAAACAAATTCCAAATGCGGAAAAATTGCAAAAAAAGTGTGATGGCACAATAGTTTTTGGGATGTTTTATTCACGATGTTCAATATATGGTAAAACTGATGTGTGGGTATGATGCCTGAGGTTGGTGTGAGTTTGTAGACACAAAACATGTATAGGTTTACTTGTATCTAAAAGGTTAAAAAAATTCACGAGTTTGTCCAATAAAAGTGGCGCACATTTTGCGCCATTTTCCGAAACACGTAGCGTTCTTATTTTTTGTGATCTATGGCTCAGTGATGGCTTATTTTTTGCGTCTTGAGCTAATGTTTCTAATAGTACGATTTTTGCGCAGATGCTACGTTTTGATCGCCTGTTATTGCATTTTGCGTAAAACTTGCGGCGACCAAAAAACGTAATTTTGGCGTTTGGAATTTTTTTGCCACTACGCCGTTTACCAATCAGATTAATTGATTTTATATGTTGATAGATCGGGCATTTCTGAACACGGCGATACCAAATATGTGTATATTTTTTTTTTTAACCCTTTAATTTTCGATGGGGGGAAAGGGGGTGATTTGAACTTTTTAGGTTGGTTTTTTTTATTTTTTAAAACTTTTTTTTACTTTTTTTTATTTTACTAGTCTCTCTAGGGGGCTATAGCGATGAGCAATCCGATCGCTATTATCTATCTGCTGATCACAGCTATACAGCTGTAAACAGCAGATACAGTCACTTTCTTTTTCCCTCTGCTCTCGGCCGAGGGAAAACAAAAGTGAAACTTCGTAGCTGCAGGCGTCATCACGTAACCCTGTGCTACGATGGCAACCACTAATAGTCACGTGATCACGTGAACCTAACTCAAACTGTCGAGCTTTTAACAAAAAGCTCGAGTTCGAGTTCGATCTCGAGCAGCCCCCAAAATCACTCAAACATGAAGTTGGCGAACCTCGAACATCGCTCAACTCTAGTTGTTACAAACACCTCTAGCTGCTTTCTTCTAACAGTGCTTTCTTTCAACCCTGCTCTAGTCACCCACAACCCTTACTGACAGAAAAGAGATAAGAGCTGAAAGAGGTGTTTGTAATTACATAATGCAGCCACTGGTATGGTATATCAATGTGTAAGACCTGAAATACAGCAATAATACCTAAAATATAACTTTTAATAATTCCTCTAAAAATAGGGAAGGATCACCTTGCCTATGCATAAAAAATCAATGCAGGGAATAAATCAACTGCTGGAATTCTTCCGACTTCAAGGAGAAACCAGCAAGCCCTGTGAAGTAGCAAGCACACCTTAAATGCAATTGGTGTTTAAGCAATATAACTAATCAACCGGATGTATAGTTTACATAACACAGCTGCTTATTCACACTCTGTTGATATCACTAGCAGCAGCGTCATCCATCAGATTATTAACCACCAGTTAAAAAATAGCAAGAAGTGCTGAATAGACCCCAGCCACCAGTGCAATTAAAGATTATTTCACAACCGGTTAATACTGAAAAACAATAACCAGGGATGCAATCTCCATAGGTTAACCTGATACTCTCTATCAGGGAACAATCTCACCCAAATCCTGGTGTCTTGTTTCCCAGAGGGTCAGTGTGTCATCATATATAGCGTAATCCAAAAGACCTTCATCAAGCCGGCCTAGGACCCCTTATGAATAGACCCACTTCTCCTCTCCCAGACTCTCCTCCTCCCGACGCGTTTCCTGTGTATCATTCATCAGGGGAGCATTAAGGAGTAGACCTAAACTGGGTTAATCTATAATGAAATAAGAGGGTTTTAGTTGCGGCCCTCAAAACATAATCCTCCCTCCATATACAAGGAGACATAAAAGAATAAGCAGAGCGACTCACCAGGCGGTCACAGCGCTGGTCCTGTAAGCTGTGCACCGCCATTCAAAAGCAGTATCTTTTTTAAAATGATCACTCTGCCGCCCGGCGTCTGACATCACTTCCGTGGATTTGGGTGAGATTGTTCCCTGATAGAGAGTATCAGGTTAACCTATGGAGATTGCATCCCTGGTTATTGTTTTTCAGTATTAACCGGTTGTGAAATAATCTTTAATTGCACTGGTGGCTGGGGTCTATTCAGGACTTCTTGCTATTTTTTAACTGGTGGTTAATAATCTGATGGATGACACTGCTGCTAGTGATATCAACAGAGTGTGAATAAGCAGCTGTGTTATGTAAACTATACATCCGGTTGATTAGTTATATTGCTTAAACACCAATTGCATTTAAGGTGTGCTTGCTACTTCACAGGGCTTGCTGATTTCTCCTTGAAGTCGGAAGAATTCCAGCAGTTGATTTATTCCCTGCATTGATTTTTTATGCATAGGCAAGGTGATCCTTCCCTATTTTTAGAGGAATTATTAAAAGTTATATTTTATGTATTATTGCTGTATTTCAGGTCTTACACATTGATATACCATACCAGTGGCTGCATTATATATTGTCTACGTGACATGGCCGGTTTTCTGACAGCTGGCATTGACACAAATGGTTGGATTTCGGAAGCAAAAGAGGTCTTTTCTGAAAGGAACTTTGTCCAGAAAAAATATACCCCTACACTCAATGGAGCCTTTAATGATTTAACCAGAATTTATAAAGAACGCACCACCTCTTTGTAGGAGGTGCAATCACTGGAAAATTATTTAAAGGCTAAAATTGTTCCTAGGTATCTTAGGATTTCCCTAACACCTGGCTTTAGGTACAAAAGTCCTGAATTAGCCTTGAAGTGGGAGAAGGAAGTGACAGAGTACTCACTAAGGCTGATGACATATCTATTAGAGGAAGAACAGAAAAATTTAGCGTCTCTAGAAATAGCCTTGAGAGAACAAATAGATATAACAAAAAAATTCTCAGGGGATGGTGAATTTGTAACTAAGGAAGTAACACTTCAAAACACCATCGAAAAATTTCAATATCACCTTAAGGAAAAAAAACATAGGTTTTATGTGAGAGACTTGCAAGAATTTAGAGATAATAAAGCTTATAATTTCTTCTCGAGTAGACCGGTCAGGCAAAGCGAGCCAGAGAGCATCTCCACAGATACGGAAGCGTCAGATGTGGATGGTAGGGCAATAGCTTCTCGTGGTAGGGGTAAGAATAAGGGGAAAGGTCGTGGTGGATATCGTTTTTTAGAGCCAACAAATTATCCACTCAGGAACAAACAGCGACAGAACAACAACCCTCCTGCACCACTGGGACAGCCCAGATAATTAATTTGTCAGGACATGCGCTAACTGATGCTGAAAGGGCAGTCTTGAATAAAGGTCTTGGGTTTGTTCCAACATCAGACTTTGATAAATTTGAGGGGGTCAAGGATCTAAACTTGTTTATCCGCAAATTGAAGTGGAAAAAACACTTTATAAGAGAGAAAAAAAAGCAGACTGCTGAATTGGGTATTTCAGAGGACATTTTGGAAGATGTCAGGCTGCTCTACAGTATTGGAGAAAGTGATCCTAATCTAAGTGGTTTGGGCCCCTTTACAGAGCTAAAACAAAAAAGTGAAAAAATGCCACCACCAACAAGTGATGTGGGATCTATTGATATCTTTTGTAATTTAGTCACCCGTGATATTGAGGAGTTGAGGTTGGGACGCTCTCGGGATTTTAATCTCTCCAAAGTGGAAATGGGGGGCTTACTATCCCTGGAACGGTCACCTGATTTAGTTATAAAAAAATCTGATAAAGGCGGCAATGTTGTTCTGCTGAATATAGATAATTATAGAGACATGTGTCTGGACATCTTGAATGATAAGGGGGGGATACGGTAAACTTACCAATAACCCTATGATAACTTTCTTAGATGAGTTGAGAAGGATCCTGTTGAAAGCAAGAGACAAGGGCTTGATAAATAAAAATGAGTTCGATTTTCTACTCCCTAAATTTCCGGTAACTTCAACCTTTTACTGCCTCCCTAAGATACATAAGGGGTTGAACCCATTGAAAGGAAGACCGATAGTGTCGGGGGTGGGCAGTCTTACTCAGAATTTGGGAATTTATGTGGATGAACTCTTTAAGCCTTTTGTCTCCTCCCTCAACTCATACTTGAAGGATACGACTGACCTCTTGAAAAAGCTTGAAGGTATTACACTTGATGACGATGTCATCTTGGTTAGTATTGACGTAGAATCATTATATTCCTCAATCAAACATGAGGTGGGTCTGAGAGCTGTAGCACACTTTCTAAAGGGTCGCGGAAGACAGTTTAAGGAACACAATGCCTTTTTAATGGAAATTTTGGAATTTTGCCTGACACAGAACTTCTTTACCTTCGGCGGTCAACTCTACCACCAGCTCAGGGGGACTGCAATGGGCAGTCCCTGCGCACCATCATATGCTAACTTAACCCTGGGCTGGTGGGAGGAGACTATTGTTTTTGGAGGCGATTCCAACTTACCCACAGCCAAAATCCTGCTATGGTGCCGGTTTATCGACGATATTTTTGTCTTGTGGAAAGGCACAAAAAATGAACTGTCTTGCTTTGTGAATGAATTGAATAGTAATAACCTGGGCTTGTTTTTCACATTTGAAGCTAGTGAGTCTAAGTTGCCCTTTCTGGATGTCCTTATTGAAAAGGCTAGTGATGGGTGTATTGCCACCAGTACCCACCGTAAAGAGACGGCGACAAATTCGTTGCTACGGTGGGAGAGCAGTCATCCGTTGTCTCAAAAGAGGGGCATCCCCAAGGGGCAATTTTCCAGGATAAAAAGAAACTGTTCTAACAAAGAGAAATGTGTGCTGCAGTTTAACGACCTTGAGGATCGATTTCGCGATAGGGGGTATCCAGTCGCTGTCATAAAAAAGGCACGTGAAGAGGTCAATAAGATCAGCAGGCCAACTCTGTTATATCCACCACCTAAACAGGATGACGCTACCGATTTAGTTCGGTTTATCACAACATTCAACAATGGATCAAGGGCTATGAGAGAGGTATTGGAGAGACACTGGTCCATCTTGAAGATGGACCTTGACATTGGTAATTTGGTGCCAGAAAGACCACAGATCACTTTTAGACGAGCCAGATCACTACAGGACAGACTGACTCATAGCCATTTTTTGGATAATAGGAACATTAGATGAAATTGGCTTAGAACTAGTCTGAAAGGTTGCTATCGTTGTGGTGGATGTGTGGCATGTAGTGTGGTCAAAACGGGCAAGAAATTCTGGAGTACCAATATAGGGAAGGAATATGATATTCGTTGCTTTGTAAACTGCCGCACTAAGGGAGTCATATACAAGGCCACATGCTCTTGCGGATTGGAGTACATAGGGAAGACTAGGAGAGAATTCAGAAGAAGGGTGGGAGAACATCTGAGAGACATAAGAGTTGGAAATGATACCCCCTTGGCAAAACACCTGAATATTTATCGTGAAGGTGACATCAATCAAATTACTTTTCAAGGGATTGATGTTGTTCCTCCATTGAGGCGAGGGGGAGATTGGGATAAAAAAATCCTCCAGAAAGAATGTAGATGGATTTTTCGACTAAAAACGGTCCATCCCCATGGTCTCAACGAATGTATTTCCTATGCACCCTTTTTGTGAGATTAGTCCCATAGTGATAGATAGGAGGGACAGTCACCGGACGAGCGGGGGCGCCGTTCACCGTCCTAACAGGTTGCCGACCTCCGCAGCTAGGCAGGGCTGGAATTATTAGACTGGCATAGCTGGTGATGGAGTTGTTAGTTCTCTTCACTGTCTTTCCATCTTTCATATTCATGTTCTTTGCATCTAATGCCTCATCCATACCTAGGCATCCAGTGTCAATCTCTAAATGCCTCTCTCTGAACCACTAAGGTGATCCATTGCTGATGTATAGAATTAGTTGGTCTAACATCTGCCACTACCTGTTGTTTTTCTTCTATCTGGAGATTCCTTTTTTTATCTCTGCACTGTTATCCATACCAATTTTTTGATTTGCATAATTTTGAAAACAGGACTATCTCATCTGGTACACTAGGCGGTCATGCCCGCTATTAATATCGTTGGTTTTACCAATAATCTCTTGGGGTGATGTGCGGTTATTACCCATCACTCCTGTCTTCATATGGTTGGGTTAGTCCGATTACGGACTTAGCGCATGCGCATTGGTGCGGTGCATACCGCGCTATCCCTACCTAGAAAAAACGGGGGCGGACCGCTGGGCGTCTCGCACGCCCATCCTCGCGTCACTATGCTGACGCGGAGAGCGCGCCGTAAGGTTCTGATGACCACTTCCTGTGGGACGCAATAGCGTTCCACAGATGCGTTCCACCGGGCGGAAGTGGTGGGCGCGGCGACGGAAGTGATGTCAGACGCCGGGCGGCAGAGTGATCATTTTAAAAAAGATACTGCTTTTGAATGGTGGTGCACAGCTTACAGGACCAGCGCTGTGACCGCCTGGTGAGTCGCTCTGCTTATTCTTTTATGTCTCCTTGTATATGGAGGGAGGATTATGTTTTGAGGGCCGCAACTAAAACCCTCTTATTTCATTATTATAGATTAACCCAGTTTAGGTCTACTCCTTAATGCTCCCCTGATGAATGATACACAGGAAACGCGTTGGGAGGAGGAGAGTCTGGGAGAGGAGAAGTGGGTCTATTCATAAGGGGTCCTAGGCCGGCTTGATGAAGGTCTTTTGGATTACGCTGAATATGATGACACACTGACCCTCTGGGAAACAAGACACCAGGATTTGGGTGAGATTGTTCCCTGATAGAGAGTATCAGGTTAACCTATTGAGATTGCATCCCTGGTTATTGTTTTTCAGTATTAACCGGTTGTTAAATAATCTTTAATTGCACTGGTGGCTGGGGTCTATTCAGGACTTCTTGCTATTTTTTAACTGGTGGTTAATAATCTGATGGATGACGCTGCTGCTAGTGATATCAACAGAGTGTGAATAAGCAGCTGTGTTATGTAAACTATACGTCCGGTTGATTAGTTATATTGCTTAAACACCAATTGCATTTAAGGTGTGCTTGCTACTTCACAGGGCTTGCTGGTTTCTCCTTGAAGTCGGAAGAATTCCAGCAGTTGATTTATTCCCTGCATTAATTTTTTATGCATAGGCAAGGTGATCCTTCCCTATTTTTAGAGGAATTATTAAAAGTTATATTTTAGGTATTATTGCTGTATTTCAGGTGTTTGTAATTACACACACTCTCTGCTGTACTCCATTCCCCTACTGGTAATCACAGTAAATGCCAACAGTCAGATTTGTTAGGAGAGCAGAGCTGTCTGTTGGGAATACATTTGGACCTGGTAGGGAAGTTTGCTTGCTGAATAGAAACCAGACAGCTGGGGATGATTAGCAAACAGTCTCTTCTGACTGGGCCTATATAACTGAGTAGTGTTCTCTTGTTCTTGGCCGGTGCTCAATGTTGTCTCCTGAGTGCTAAGGACATTCTGAAGTCAGCTCTTCCTTCTGTGTCTACCAGAACTCCTTTCAGATAAGTTTGGTCCTTGTACCTCCGCTGGTGATTTCCACCTTCTGATTGTTTTTCTGTTTAGGTACTATGGTTTATTCCTATTTTGCCTGTGTGGAGTTCTGGGTGGAGTTGGATCATTCCCTGCTGGGAATGTCTGATTAACTTGCTCCATATTCTGCTATGTATTTTGTTTTGTCATGCTTGGTAGTAATTTCATTCCCTCCACTATGTTATTGTTTTGTTGGGATCCCAGTAACACCAGACTACTGATATAGTGGGGGAGAGTCTGTGTGGGTTTAGTATTTTTCCATATCAGGTGTGTTTGTTCTTTTTCTAGGGTATTGCATGGCAGCTGCAGAAAGTGCTCTTTTCTGTGCTTTCCTATTTAGATAGTTTGGGCCTCATCTTTGCTGAATCAGTTTTCTACCTGTGTATTGGGTTTTCCTACATCACCGTAATCTTTATATGTGGGGGTCTATCTATATCTTTGGGGACTGCTCCGAGGCAGATTAGCCTTTCCTGTATTTCTCTCTGTAGGAATAATTAGTTCTCCAGCTGTGTTGAGGCGACCAGGTCATCGTAGGCACGTCCCATGGCTACTTCTAGTTGTGTGTTAGTGGTAGGTCTGCAGTTCTCTGAGATTCCAACCACTCTGGAACATTCTGGGTTTCCTAGTTTTTGTCCTTTTTCTGATCCTCCTGATTCATAACAGCTGTCTTTAATTACATATTTCACACAGATAAAAGCAAAATTTGATATTCTCTGGTAGGGTACTCTTTTTTTTTTTTCCAACTGCAGGACATATACTGATGAATCAATGTCATGCAGAGGAAAACGTAACTGCACCCAGAGACTAATCCTCTCTAATGCCCCGTTAGTCTTAGCAGAAATTAACATCTCAACTGTACAATCTAATGTCTCCACATAGGAGATATTAACTTGACCCCTTCACAAGATTGGATGTAACGGTATGTCCTACTTTGAAGTGACCTCACAAATGGAAGCGAGAACATTCACTGTATCAATCGACAGTAGTTGAGTGAGAAAGGCTGCTGTACCTGAGAGTAGGCCCTTTTGCCTTGCCTCAGTGCCCAGGTGGATTTTGTTACCCCATGGCATCAGCGATTGATGTGATTGGCCAGTCAAATGCAAGTGGCCAGTAGCAGCAGTAAAGATTTTAAACAAATAAAAATGCTTTGACATTTGGTGGTCAGTGCTGATTGGTGCTGTCCTACTGCTGCTAATTCATTTTTGTGATTAGCATAATATCTTCTCATAAATTTCACCTCCCCTTTTCCACTCCTTCCCAAAAGGTCAGCAACACAGTATTTTTTTTTTTTTTTTGCAACACTTCAGTGTATGGGTTTTGTGTGCTGAGCGCTGATCAGTGTTGTACATCATCAATTGGCATCCCTGCTCATTTTGTGGTAATAACGATTTTTGTTGAGTTAATTTGTGCTCTCTCACCACTTCGATGTGTGCGCTTTGTGAGCTGAGCGCTGAACAGTGACGCTCATCAATGATTGGTATCTGTGCTAATTTTTTCTTGAATTTTCTTTTTTTTAAAATGGTTGTAATAAAGGCTAAGCGGCTGCAAAAGGAACCTAAATGGGGTAAGAGCATGTCAATTGCCAGTCAATTAAATGTGGGTAGGTAAATGACTTAAAGGGCTTCTGCCACCCAAGTAATTATGGTTGCATAGCAAGTAAATGAAAAAACTCAAAATTTTCACAGTTACCTCACAGAGATAGATTTCAGACATTCTCCACAGACCAACAATTTAGAAAAGGGCCCTTACAGAACCCGTATTCCCAGTTCACCCTCACTGTCAAGATTGCCAATTTTACCGAAGAGTGTAAATATCAAATTTAGGCCACAACAGAGCCTCTCTAAACAGTTGCCCAACATAGCCATAATTGCCAGACTTCCTCCACAGAACAAGAAGTTTAACAAATTTGCCCTATGTAGCCAGCATTTTCAGTTGCCTACAGAGCTACGATTGGCTGAGTTCCACTACAAACCACCGAATTGTAATTAAGGCCCCTAAACAGTCTCTTTAACAAGTTAACTCTCACAGCCAAGGTTGCCCAAGAGCCAACCAATATTTTAAAAGGTCCCTAAACAAGCTGTTTACCCGGTAGACCCCCTCACAGCTCTCATTGCCGGAGATCCACAGCACCCAATTAAAACAGAGATGGGCCATGGAAACCCATACAACAGAGTGCTCAAATACCTGAAATAACAGGTGCCTGACTTGTTGAAGTTTCCACTGGTTTACTCATTTTTAAGTGAGTGACATTGACAAAAGATGACCATGCTCCTAAGGTGCCAACTCTGTGCTTTCAAAAAGGTGCCGATTCTTTGATTGCCTGTTTTAACAGTTCCCACACTGGACCAATTTTCTGCTCCAGTGGTGGACAGTCTAGTTACTTCATTTAAAAAGCTTGTAGTTAGACTTGGAATCAAGCCGGAAGTATGCCAGCTAGACTTGCTACTGCCAGTAACATCTATTTATACTTGAAGTGGCTTACACAGGCTGCTCAGTGTCTATCCTGTGAATCCAAAGCATTTATTTTGGCAAAATTATTGTTCAAAGCAGGCAGCTCTGTCTGAATACGACAGCTTTGAATAATGGACTAAAGCTGGGTTCACACATAGCGACAGCGACAACGACATCGCTGTTACGTCACCATTTTCTGTGACGTAACAGCGACCTTGTAAGTCGCTGTT
Organism: Anomaloglossus baeobatrachus; assembly: GCF_048569485.1. Lineage (NCBI taxonomy): Eukaryota > Metazoa > Chordata > Amphibia > Anura > Aromobatidae > Anomaloglossus > Anomaloglossus baeobatrachus. The sequence continues at coordinate 344,660,939 of NC_134355.1, read as the reverse complement.
ATGATCGCTGCTTAGCTGTCAAACACAGCGACGCAGCAACGATCATAATGTTGCTACATGTGCAGAGAGCAGGGAGCCGCGCACACTGCTTAGTGCTGGCTCTTTGCTCTCCTAGCTACAGTACACATCGGGTTAATTAACCCGATGTGTACTGCAGCTACATGTCACAGTGCAGAGAGCAGGGAGCCACGCACACTGCTTAGCGCTGGCTCCTTGCTCTCCTAGCTACAGTACACATCGGGTTAATTAACCCAATGTGTACTGCAGCTACATGTCACAGTGCAGAGAGCAGGGAGCCGCGCACACTGCTTAGCGCTGGCTCCTTGCTCTCCTAGCTACAGTACACATCAGGTTAATTAACCCGATGTGTACTGCAGCTACATGTCACAGTGCAGAGAGCAGGGAGCCGCGCACACTGCTTAGCGCTGGCTCCTTGCTCTCCTAGCTACAGTACACATATGGTTAATTACCGGATGCGTACTACAGCTACATGTGCACAGAGCAGGAGCCGGCACTAGCAGCAAGAGCGGCGGAGGCTGGTAACGAAGGTAAATATCGGGTAACCAGGGAAAGGTCTTCCCTTGGTTACCCGATGTTTAGAGTGGTTACAGCTTTCCGCAGCTGCCAGATGCCGGATCCTGCTCCCTGCTCGCTTCATTTCATCGCTCTCTCGCTGTCACACACAGCGATATGTGCTTCACAGCGGGAGAGCGACGACGAAAAAATGAAGCAGGACATTCAGCAAGGAGCAACGACCTCACAGCAGGGGCCAGCTCGTTGCTGGATGTCACACACAGCGACAGCGATGGGACGTCACTGCAACGTCACAGAAAATGGTGATGTAGCAGCGACGTCGTTGTCGTCGTCGCTGTGTGTGACACCACCTTAAGACTCCATTTCCATGTTTGTTTTGGTGATACTGTGGCCACTAACAGATTACGCTGCCTGTGCGCAGCATTTTTGGATAGCTACGCAAAGCTGCATGATGCAACGTAGTATCATATTTCACAGATATTCACAAAGCAAGGCATGCTGTACACAAACTGTTTTGTTTGTTTGACTTGAACCGGCCAACCCACACTACTGTATCCCGAACGAACAGCACTAGGGTAAGAACAACGAAAATGTACTGCCCGCACTTTCAGCAGAAGCTCTGACATGTGGAAACTTTTGAGAAAGCTCTTTGTGATGACTCAGGGCTTGGTCACTTGTGTGAAATTGAAGTGTTCTTAATTAGGCAAATGTATAGGTCCTATTATTAGATAAACCAAGAGAAGTTAACCATTGTCTCTTCCCAGACTGATTGGACTCTTATTGTCTAAAAATGTGTATTGCCTCAGCCCCTTTGCCTGCTTAGTTCAGAGGAAAATTGTGCAGTCAGATTGAACTTGCGACCAATGAGAGAGCAGCCATCTCCACCAATCCTTTAAGAAAACTGAGTGGTATAAAAGGATCTTGCTTTTGCAACCAGGATTAGACTCTAAATGACCTCCAGCTTTGGTTCCAGCTGGGGGAGTCCCTGAACTGCTTCCATTGTAGAAGGATACATCATCCCAGCTGAGGAGCTTCAGTTCCAACTGAGGAAACACAGAATTACTTCACTTTGAATAATCTACAGGATTTAAGTTTAGTATACTTGGTTCCAACTGAAGGTTCACAGATCTGCTTCCTAAGCTTGCCGCTATCGTTTCTCATTTGATGGTCACTTAAAGTGGGGCGCTGCCTTGGAAGCCCAGAAGTCATGAAGACTCTACTCGTTGCCAGGTCAGAGGAAGGGTGAGATTCTATTACTTGCACCATTTTGTGCTCTTGCTGGGAATGTACAATACGTTTTTGTCTGTTGTTGAACCAATAAAGTCTTACCAATGTGTGGTTCATGCACCCTGTGTTGTCTGAGTAGGGTTTTGCCCACGTGACAAGAGTGCGAGCAATCAGTGGGATGAGCCCTGGTCTATTCAGTCTTTATAAAGACATCCAGGCTAGTGGACGAGAGTTCCCATTTTCCCTCGTGTCTCCACATTCTGCACCACTAAATTCAACACATGCACATGCACCAGGTAAGAGATTTGTGTCAAGCTCCTAGGGCCAGAGCTGTGATGAGATTTCAGACATTATCCCACACCATTAGGCCGAGCTATAGGTTCAGCTTCAACAGACACTCATCTGTTTGTTGTTTTGTGCCCCTCTACAGCTCCCACACAGTGTGAGGTTTGTCCCCAAGGCAGATGAGTTTAAGAATAGCTTGCTGTCATTTTCCATTGCTGTGCTAACCTTGGTGGTGCAGGTCTTATTCTGACCAGATGAGAAGGTGATGGAGGAGGTGAAGGAACATTGACTGAAAAACATCCAGCAATCCGAGGGTCATAGGACATGCCCTTGAACACTATGAGTTTCATGCCCAGTTGCCACAACATTTATCCAGTGTGCAGTTAGAGAGATATACTGAACGTGCTTACTGGTCCAAGTATCATGAGTTACGTGGACCTTTCCACTTATGGCATTGCTGAGTGAACAAAAGATTTTTTCTGCCACAGATGTGTGCAGGGCAGAGATGTCACATCTGGAAAAATAGTGGCGGCTGGGAACAATGTACAGACACAGACATCATTTGGTGGAAACTGTTCAACTCCACCAGCCTGAATGGCAGAATTTCAAAGGCAAGCATTTTGAAAATGCTGTCATTCAGGGCCAGGGTTCATGGGTGGCCTGGGTGTATTTTCTATTTCTATCAAGGGTTTGGAGGATCTAGAGTGGCAGACTACCATTGGATTTTGTGAATATAGTAAGTGATGCTGGTGGTGTTGGTGGCGATAGTGCTGTTGCTTATACATTATCTGCTTGTGGGAAGGAAGATGGCTCTGGTAATTGTGAGTGGATGCAAGATGCCAACACTGCAGCTTAAAAGGCTAGCACTGCAGCAGAAAAGGGAGCAGGAGCAGCCAGAGTTCTTTTCTCATTTCTAAGGAAACTAGTTCATTGCAGTTCATTCTTGGAACTCAGATGATGCATCATGGAGGTGGTGCCATATGAGGATCTTCCTTTCGTTTCAGAAGATAGTCATCAAGACCCCAACACTTGCAAGTCAGGAAGGAGAGGGACACAGTACCTCTGGAACTGAAGGTGCACATATTGTACCAGGTGAACATTTACCAGGTGAGGTCCCTCAAACTGCAAAGAAAGGAGGGTCACAAAAAGTGTGTTACAAAAAAGGAATAAGAAAGAACACCACTTTGCAATGCGGCACCTGCCCCTAAAACCTTGCCTATGCATAAAAGGCTGTTTTGAAGCCTACCACTTATTCATGGATCACTAAAGCTATTACTGATGTTCTCTAACTAACTAACTGTTCTCTAGCGCAACCTGATCTTCTTTACACAACTCTCAGATGCCAACCTGATGTACTCTACACAAGTCACATGTCAACACATTATCAAATTCAATTCACATACCAGGGAATCACCAGATCAATTCCAATATAGGGTCACCTGTGTGGCGTTTCTATTATTTTGGCATGTTAAATTCTCTGCAAATCCTCTGCAAATGTGACATGGCGACTGCACACAGTTCCATCCAAGTCTGCGCTCCAAAACAACACTTCTTCCTTTTAGAGCTCAGCAGTCTGCCCAAATAGTAGTCTTCTACCACCTATCTGATATTGGAGCACTCAGAAACAATTACACAACACATTCTGTGGTCTACTTTTTCCTCCTTTTACCCTTGTGAAATGAAAAATTTGGGACTAAAATGAAATTTTTGAGGGAAAACCGTGATTTTTTTTTCAAGGCTCAATATTATAAAATTCTGTACATTTTCAAGGATTCAAGGTGCTCACCACACATCTAGATAAGTTGCTTGAGGGGGTTCAGTTTCAAAAATGGGGTAACTTGTGGGGGGTTTCTACTTTTTAAGCACATCAGGGACTCTACAAATGCAACACAACATCCGCTATTCATTCCAGCCAATATTGCTTTCCAAAATTCAAATTATGCTCTTTCCCTTCCAAGCCTTGTCATATGCCCAAACAGTTGTTATCTACCACATATGGGATATCTGTGTAATCAGGAAAGATTGGTCGACAAATTGTAGAGTCCATTTTCTCCTGTTATCCTTGATAAAATATAAAATGTGGGTATAAAACCACATTTTTGTGGAAAAAAGTATACTTTAAAATTTTTCCCATTCCTTTTACTTTCATTCCTGTGAAGCACCTAAAGGGTTGAATGTGGTTTTGAGCATTTTGCGTGGTGCAGTTTTTAACATGATGTCACCTTTGATTATTTTCTACTATAAATGTCACTCAAAGGCAGTTCAAATGTGTAAGTGTTGTTGGAAAAACGAGAAGTTGCTGACAATTTTTTAACTCTTCTAATTTCCTAACAGATATTATGTTTAGAAAATGATGCTGTTGTAAAGTAGACATATGGTAAATGTTATTTATTAGCTATTTTGTGTGACATAACTCTATGGTTTAAGGCATATACATTTAAAATTTGGAAACTGCACAATTTTCAAAACGTTTGCCAACATTCAAACATTTTTACAAATAAATGTAAAAAAATTCCACCTAAATTTACTAGTACCATGAAGAACAATCTGTCATGAAAAAACAATCTTATAATCATTGGAATTTGTTGAAGCTTTCCAGAGTTAGTAACATATAAATTAACACTGGACAAAATTGTAAAACTTGGCCTTGTTAAAGGGAACCTGTCAGCAGAAATGTCCCCTAAAACCTAACAGATTCCCCCTCTGCAGCTCCTGGGCTGCATTCTATAAAGGTCCCTGTTATGATTGTGCCCACTTTCTGACCGAAAAAAAGAGTTTATAAAGTTGTACCTTTTTGGCTTCTGATTCTGTAAATCCGTCACGGGGGCGGGTTGCCTGATGGCCGTTATTCTGCCCCCTGGTCCTGTATGCCGCCCCCATCGCTGATTTCAATACTTCTGGACGCCGCCCACTGCTCCAGCCATCCCCGCGCATGCCCAGTGCCCATCTCTCGGGGATGAGCACTGTGCCCAGCGTCACCGCTGGTGACGTGCACGCAGGGTTAAGATTATGGGCGGTGCTGTGATGTTTATTCCTAAGCAACCGCCCATAATCGCGGGACCGCGCTTTCCCCCTCGGCCTGCTTCTTTCTGCGCAAGCGCGCTGCTGCTGACCTCACTTCGCCTCCTTCCCATCTTGCCCCGAGGCAGGAAATAGATGGGAAGAGCGCGGAGCAGTGACTACACCGAAAGCGCGGTCCCGCGATTATGGGCGGTTGCTTAGGAATAAACATCACAGCACCGCCCATAATCTTAACCCTGCGTGCACGTCACCAGCGGTGACGCTGGGCACAGTGCTCATCCCCGAGAGATGGGCACTGGGCATGCGCGGGGATGGCTGGAGCAGTGGGCGGCGTCCAGAAGTATTGAAATCAGCGATGGGGGCGGCATACAGGACCAGGGGGCAGAATAACGGCCATCAGGCAGCCCGCCCCCGTGACGGATTTACAGAATCAGAAGCCAAAAAGGTACAACTTTATAAACACTTTTTTTCGGTCAGAAAGTGGGCACAATCATAACAGGGACCTTTATAGAATGCAGCCCAGGAGCTGCAGAGGGGGAATCTGTTAGGTTTTAGGGGACATTTCTGCTGACAGGTTCCCTTTAAGAAGGTGAAAACAGGCTTCGGCTGTAAGGCTTAAAAAATATAAAGCAGCAAGTAGTGAAAATTCCTTTCCCAATACAGCAACACGCCCGAGATAAATGTGAATTAAAAATTCATTTTATTGAAAAATTATTAAAATAACAATCATCAGAAGGACATCAAAAACATTATTTTGTTAAAAAGAAAGCGTCTTAAGCGTTTCTGCCCATTGTGGCCCTTAGACATAGACATATGTTATCCAACTTACACTGATTTTCACAACAGAGTGCCAAACCCGCAGTTTTATCCTTTGGCTTCAAGATCTCCTGCCATGGATGATTATCAACATGTGGTGTTCAAGGAGCTCAAAAAGCTGCATGCGGTTAATAGTGGAATCCTGGATAATGATAACATGACTGTCCAGGAACGAACAGCCTTAAATAAATTGAAATCCAACAATAGGATCATCATTAAAAACTCAGATAAAGGTGGCTCAGTGGTGATCTTGGACCGTGGCCTCTATGAGGGACAATTGCAGCTTATGTTAAATGATGAACGTACATACAGCAAAGTTGATGGTGATCCAACTATTGGAATACGGACAGATTTACAACTATTATTGCAGAGAGGTGCAGACATGGGGTTATTAACTGAGAGGCAATTGGAGTATATGGTTCCTGAAATATCCAGGATCCCTTTATTCCATGCACTGCCAAAGACCCATAAGGGTGTATTTCCACCACCATTTAGGCCAATCGTGTCTGGCATAGGGTCCCTTTTTGAAAATATCGGAACATGGCTGGATGAGAGACTCCAGCCCCTTATGAAGTCCTCTCCAGCATACATCAGGGACTCTAAACATTTTCTTACTGTGATGTAGGAAATTGAATGGCAAGAAGGCTACTCATGGATAAGTAGTGATGTTACTGCTTTGTATTCGTCTATACCCCACAACTTGGCTTTAATTGCGTTGCAGGAGCAGATGCTGATTTGTACAAACTATTCAGAAGAATTACAAGATTTTATCTTGGACATAATTTCCTTTTTGCTTAAAAATAATTATTTTATTTTTTTGAATCAGTTTTACATCCAGTGACAAAATTTTCACCATTGCTTTCCAATATTTACATGAATTGTTGGGAGAAGCAGTTCATTTATAATTCTTAGAACCCTTTTCTTTCTGATGTATTCTGGTATGGTCGCTTCATAGACGATATTTTGATAATATGGCGCGGATATGAAGCGGCCATACCGGAGTTTTTCAGGTACATTAATTCTAACACGTTCAATCTGAACTTTGTTTCTTGCAGTCAGCGGGAGTCTATTTCCTTCCTAGATCTCACTCTTGTTGGTGACTCAGTGAATAAATGAGTTAACTCTGAGCTCTACAGGAAAGATGTATCAGGGAACTCCCTTCTTTATGCGACTAGCCACCATCCTAAACAAATAGTAAGGAATATACCTGTAGGAGAATACGTTACGGCCAGGAGATCTTGCAGTAATGAGACAGCCTATATAAGAGAATGTGTGGCGCCCCTGACCTGGTCAGGCACCACTGAGTACTGCACCCATGCTGGGGACAGTACAAACAGGTAATCCAGAAGGCTGACCGAGGTGTGATTACACAGGCGCATAGTGATCAGGTCTCACACATGTACCTTTGAGAGGACCCCTGGGGATCCCAGGAGGGGGCAAAGCCTTCACCTCCACTGGAATAGTGGAGGGGGTAAAAAGCCTCCATCTCCACTCAAGGGGTGTGGTGGAGAGCCTGGTTGCTAGGTGGCGTAGGCAAGAACAGGAGAGGAGGGGCAGTGAGCCGGTTCAGTGTGCAGTTCAGGGGGAGCAGACGTCAGGAGAAGACCCCTGGGGCTGTGGCAGTCTGACAGCGTCCGCGCAGTGGCTACCGACGGGGGAGAACGGTCACCTAGTAGTGCTACCCGAAATCCATCTTCAGCTAAAGAGAGAGCAACGGAGTGGGAAGTAAGGAGACTGCTAGGGAGTTACCAGGCCCAAACGGGTAGTAGGTCCCAGTGCAGGGATAGATCCACCTTTCCTTGCCAAACCTGCTTGAGGGGGTACTTTACACCCCCAAGAACACACTAAAAAGTCCGCAGCCACGTCGCCACAGTTAGGGCCCATAGTTCACAGGAGGCAAGCAGCCGGAGTGTCCTGGTCCAGGCTACAAGCAAACGGACAAAACGAAGGGGAGAGAGGCTTCAGCAACTTCCCTGGGTGACCCCCATAGGGACTAAAAGTCGGGGTTACCCCAAAACGCAAAGGGCTAAGGAAGGCGAGTCGGTAGTCACCCTCATCAGTCAGCCTGAAGGATACCTGGTTCCAGCCTGGTTCATCCCAGCTACGCCCGGGTTACTCACTCTGCCACCTTCTGTGAGTAAAACCCCTGAAAGACATTCTGCTTGTGTGGAGTTATTCTGCGCCTTGTGGTCCTACACACCTACACAGGGCCCTGGGGCTTGCCTCACTCTCAGGAGGCTACTACAACCGACTGCACCCACCATCAGCCCCAGGCATCCCTTAATTTGCAGTGGCGGTCCCCACTGACCGCAATTCTGAGAGTGGCGTCACGACAAATAGAAGATTTCCTACCTGTGACAAGATCCAGCCGAGTGGAGTCCCTGAAGGTAATGCACCGACACTGCACCTGTGGGGCTTCACATCTGGCGTCACGAACAGGATAAGGACTAGACCTGTTCAGACAGGTGACCATGTGCCTGGGCGGTCCGCTTGAAAAATTGGAAGCGCCGCCATATTGCCACCATGAAAAGCGCGCTGAAAAACAACAGCAGCCCGCGCTGGGAGAAGTTACCGCCCACGAAGAGGTGTGGCTACCCAGAGATCCCCTGCAGAGTCCTGACCTCGCCAGTGAAGAAAGCGGAGGCGTTCAGAGACGTCGGGACAGAAAGGGAGCCAGAAGCCTGCTGTTAGAGGAAATGGCGTCTGGATGCAGAGATCCCGAGCCAGGCTCCGCTGCCTGGTGGGCCCGAGAGCTTGCTCAGTGCTGCAACCAACTAGAAACCAGGGTTCTACGGCAGCTCAGCGAGGGACGCAAGGAGCTCCTGGGGATGGCTACGGCGGTACAGGCCTACGAGGAGAGGGCCACGCGACGAGTGCCAGACCGAGCGGCGACGACTCAGACCCCGATGCTGCTACCGATGGGTCCAGTGTTGCCCCTGCCAGCACGAGTGCCCCGACCCCTGCTGCCACGCCCGTAGTCCCCGAAGAGGCGCCCGCCGCGGCGACGCTGAACCAGGCCGCAGCCACGCCAGGTGCGGCCCGCCAAGCCCAGGCCGCCGCAGAGATGCCCTGCCCGGCCCGTAAAGATCCGGCTGCCACCGCGACCCTCATCCACGCCGCAGGCGAGGTGCTGAACCAGGCCGCAGCCACGCCAGGTGCGGCCCGCCAAGCTCCGGTCGCTGCAGCGGCGCCCAGCCCAGCCTGCACAGATCCCATCGCAGCTGCGACGCCAATTCAGGCCGCCGCAGCGATGCCCTGCCCGGCCCGCCAAGAACCGGCTACAGTAGCGATGCCCGCTAAGACTTCAGCTGCAACAGCGACGCTGATCCAGGCCGCCGCCATGCCAGGCGCGGCCCGCCAAGACCAGGCCGCCGCCATGCCAGGCGCGGCCCGCCAAGACCAGGCCGCCGCCATGTCAGGCGCGGCCCGCCAAGACAAGGTTGTATCACCATTTACCCTGGCCTGCCAGGCCAGAGCAGACACCGCTCCCCAGTCCAAGGAGGTCCCTGCTAGGAAGTCTACGCTGGGGGAGGACCCCGAATACCAGAAGCTGAAGGCTGACCTAGAGGCCCAGTTCCCAAAGGAGATGGTGGACCGTTATCTGCTCCCTCCACATACCCCTCAGAAGACTCTGGAGATGTCCACGCCAAAAAGTCCACCGCCCGGGCCAGCTGATGAACACTCATCCCCAGCGCTGCCACCAAAGGAGTGCTCAGAAGAACTAAGGGGGAGAGGAGGCCAGGAAGCTGAGGAGCTGACCCCGGAGCCATCAGCAGTGGATCCATGCCCAGAGCCAGAGATGCTGCCGTATTCCCGCTGGGATGAAGAGGAAGATTTGTCCAGCAACCTCACCTGGGAGCCTGCCAGCAGTGAAGTAACAGCCCAGCAGAATCCAGCCCGTAGGACACGGCGCCGCAGTAGAACCAAGTTTTCCCCTGCACCGCAGTCTCCAGAGAATAGAGATGAAGTCACGGCCAGAGATCTGGAGGAGAAACGGTTTCTGAGGAGAGCCAAATCCCAGGTTAGAGGTCCACTTTGTCGTGGAGTTGTGGAAGACTTCAGTTTGAAGAGTGGATATGGTTTTATAGTAGCTCCTGGTATGAAAGAAGGCATATTCGTGAATAGAAGAGACGTTAGAGCCCATTTGCCCAGAGGACATCCGGGAAGGAACTTACAGATGGGAGATACAGTGGAATTTACCATGCACCAGGGAGAAAGAGGCTGGTATGCATTGGATGTTACCCCATGTACCAGAAAGCCTTACAGCAGTCCTGCAAAAGAAACAGACACCGAAGAAGAAAGGAGAGATAAAGAACCCACTGATGAGACCACCACGGACGATGAAAGAGATCGAGAAACCAACAGGTGCCGCAGCCCTACAGGCCCAAGCCCTGGTATGGAGGAGTAGAGGAAAGTAAAGTCAGAAGTACAACAAGTTACTGTTTTGACCAGTTTGAAGTTTTTGCAACGTTTATAAGTTTAAGCATGTGCCCACATAAACTAATGTGAGAAATGGACCTTAAGGCTATGAACTGGCTATAGCCACAAACTCTCGCAGTGTAAATAGTTACACCAGAGGGTACCACCACCAGGGCCAGCCTGTTTAGGGGCCTGGCTCGCCTGCAACCAGGGAGCACGTCCGTTATGGGGCCTTGGCTTACCTGCAACCAGAGAGCATGCCTGTTTATGGGGCCTGGCTCTCCACAACAAAGAGGGTACCTGGTCAGCACCAACTGTGGAGGCCGCCTCTACATCCTGCCAGAAGAGGCTGAAGGCGCGGATCTACCAGGCCAGGTATACCCTGAAAACCACCAGACCCTGGAAGCCGCCTCTACATCCTGCCAGAAGTGGCTGAAGGCGCGGCCAACGGGAGAGGCAGATTGGAGGAAAGGTCTGGGGAAGTAGATGGCCCAGATCTGGTTACCAAAAGGACCGGTGACCTGCCTCCTGAAAGGGTTTGGGTGGGTTAACGGACTTGTGGGTGGAGGGTGGTGATGTATGGTACCTGGTGGTTTTAAAATGTTTTACCATGTTTTACTGTTTTATGCATTTTAAAATGTTGTCTTGCAGCCCGAGGACGTGCTGGTGATAACTAAGGGGGAATTTGGCGCCCCTGACCTGGTCAGGCACCACTGAGTACTGCACCCATGCTGGGGACAGTACAAACAGGTAATCAAGAAGGCTGACCGAGGTGTGATTACACAGGCGCATAGTGATCAGGTCTCACACATGTACCTTTGAGAGGACCCCTGGGGATCCCAGGAGGGGGCAAAGCCTTCACCTCCACTGGAATAGTGGAGGGGGTAAAAAGCCTCCATCTCCACTCAAGGGGTGTGGTGGAGAGCCTGGTTGCTAGGTGGCGTAGGCAAGAACAGGAGAGGAGGGGCAGTGAGCCGGTTCAGTGTGCAGTTCAGGGGGAGCAGACGTCAGGAGCAGACCCCTGGGGCTGTGGCAGTCTGACAGCGTCCGCGCAGTGGCTACCGACGGGGGAGAACGGTCACCTAGTAGTGCTACCCGAAATCCATCTTCAGCTAAAGAGAGAGCAACGGAGTGGGAAGTAAGGAGACTGCTAGGGAGTTACCAGGCCCAAACGGGTAGTAGGTCCCAGTGCAGGGATAGATCCACCTTTCCTTGCCAAACCTGCTTGAGGGGGTACTTTACACCCCCAAGAACACACTAAAAAGTCCGCAGCCACGTCGCCACAGTTAGGGCCCATAGTTCACAGGAGGCAAGCAGCCGGAGTGTCCTGGTCCAGGCTACAAGCAAACGGACAAAACGAAGGGGAGAGAGGCTTCAGCAACTTCCCTGGGTGACCCCCATAGGGACTAAAAGTCGGGGTTACCCCAAAACGCAAAGGGCTAAGGAAGGCGAGTCGGTAGTCACCCTCATCAGTCAGCCTGAAGGATACCTGGTTCCAGCCTGGTTCATCCCAGCTACGCCCGGGTTACTCACTCTGCCACCTTCTGTGAGTAAAACCCCTGAAAGACATTCTGCTTGTGTGGAGTTATTCTGCGCCTTGTGGTTCTACACACCTACACAGGGCCCTGGGGCTTGCCTCACTCTCAGGAGGCTACTACAACCGACTGCACCCACCATCAGCCCCAGGCATCCCTTAATTTGCAGTGGCGGTCCCCACTGACCGCAATTCTGAGAGTGGCGTCACGACAAATAGAAGATTTCCTACCTGTGACAAGATCCAGCCGAGTGGAGTCCCTGAAGGTAATGCACCGACACTGCACCTGTGGGGCTTCACAAATGCGAGGTCATTGATGGTAGAATGCGGAATAGGGGTTATGGTAGAGCAATGATTAATAGGGCCAAGAAAAAAGTAAATCTTGAGTCCAGAGCACACTATTTGAAGCAGAAAATCCCCATGGAAGGAACAAATCAGAACAGTGCCCCAGTATTTTCTACCCAATATAGCTTTTGGAAAATCACTGAGATTGTACGCAAGTTTTTGCCCATTTTATCTGTAGATAAAACTCTTAAAAATATTCTGGACACAGGCTGCAGATTTGTTTCTAGACGTGCCCCCACAATCGGCAGTCTCATCTCTCCTAGAGATGTATATCTGGTAAAACCTGCATGTAGTTCAATAAAAAACTGGTTACCTACATGCGGCTCCTATAAGTGCGGCAAAAAGCAGTGTGGGACATGCTCTCATATGTATAACACCAAAGAGAGTGTCAGTTCCACTACTGGGAAATGCTATAAAATCAATTCTTTCATCAACTGCAGTTCAGACCACTGCGTTTATGTTATAACTTGCGAAAAATGTCGCAAACAGTATGTAGGCTCCACAAGTCGCACTTTAAGGAGATGCATTGGGGAACACTTATATGATATCATGAATCCCACTTCAAGGAACCTGTCAGGGGCTTCACAGCATTTTTTATACAATCACAATGGGGATGTTAGTTCCTTTAAAGTGAATGCTGTGGAGCAGATTTCAGCCCCTAGAAGAGGTGGTGACCGTATCCAGATACTGCGGGACAGGGAAGCCAGGTGGATTTTGACATATAACACTTGCATGCCAATAGGCATGAACATCAAAAGTGATTTAATGTATATATATTAATATATTGATTATTGTTTTAAATGCTTCGGGTATTTATTGCATACAGTTAGGTCCAGAAATATTTGGACAGTGACACAATTTTCGCGAGTTGGGCTCTGCATTAGAGATGAGCGAACCGGTCCCGGTTCGGCTCGAGGCGGTTCGCCGAACGGGGGGTCTGGCTCGAGTTCGGCTCGTCGAACGTTCGACGAACCGAACTCGAGCCCATAGGAAACAATGGCAGGCAATCACAAACACAGTAAAACACCTAGAAAACACCCTCAAAGGTGTCCAAAAGGTGACAAACAACTCACAACACAACACAAACACATGGGAAAGTGACAAGGACATGTACTCATGCGAAAACAAAACAGCTGGACAAGGAAAAAGAGGAGGACACACAGATATAGGCATGGCACGCCCTTCTAAAGTCATGTAAAACACCGCAAGGTGACTCCAAGCGGAGTCTCCCTTTTTTCCAAAAATTGGGCCCCACACACCCACCCCTTCAGTGGCAGCAGTTGTGCCCCAGTTGTACACTTCACAGCTAGATTTGCATCAAGCACATTCAAAAATACGCCATTCTTATCCGTCCCCAGGATGACACCGGGGTAGGTAGCAAAGTCTTTCCTGATCCCAGCTCTGTTCATCTTGGCTTCTTTTAAAAACACAGCAAGCAAGGGTTACTCCAAGCGGAGTCTCCCTTTTTTCCAAAAATTGGGCCACACAGACACCCACCCCATCAGTGGCAGCACTTCGGCCCTAGTTGCAAACAGGATGTTTTGATTTGCATCAAGCACATTCAAAAATACGCTATTCTTAGCCGTCCCCAGGATGACACTGGGGTAGGTAGCAAAGTCTTTGCTGACCCATGACTTGTTCATCTTGGCTTCTTTTAAAAACAATGTAAGCAAGGGTTACTCCAAGCGGAGTCTCCCCTTTTTTCCAAAAATTGGGCCCCACACACACCCACCCATTCAGTGGCAGCAGTTGTGCCCCAGTTGTACACTTCACAGCTAGATTTGCATCAAGCACATTCAAAAATACGCCATTCTTATCCGTCCCCAGGATGACACCGGGGTAGGTAGCAAAGTCTTTCCTGATCCCAGCTCTGTTCATCTTGGCTTCTTTTAAAAACACAGCAAGCAAGGGTTACTCCAAGCGGAGTCTCCCTTTTTTCCAAAAATTGGGCCACACAGACACCCACCCCATCAGTGGCAGCACTTGGGCCCTAGTTGCAAACAGGATGTTTTGATTTGCATCAAGCACATTCAAAAATACGCTATTCTTAGCCGTCCCCAGGATGACACCGGGGTAGGTAGCAAAGTCTTTCCTGATCCCAGCTCTGTTCATCTTGGCTTCTTTTAAAAACACAGCAAGCAAGGGTTACTCCAAGCGGAGTCTCCCTTTTTTCCAAAAATTGGGCCACACAGACACCCACCACATCAGTGGCAGCACTTGGGCCCTAGTTGCAAACAGGATGTTTTGATTTGCATCAAGCACATTCAAAAATACGCTATTCTTATCCGTCCCCAGGATGACACCGGGGTAGGTAGCAAAGTCTTTCCTGATCCCAGCTCTGTTCATCTTGGCTTCTTTTAAAAACACAGCAAGCAAGGGTTACTCCAAGCGGAGTCTCCCTTTTTTCCAAAAATTGGGCCACACAGACACCCACCCCATCAGTGGCAGCACTTGGGCCCTAGTTGCAAACAGGATGTTTTGATTTGCATCAAGCACATTCAAAAATACGCTATTCTTAGCCGTCCCCAGGATGACACCGGGGTAGGTAGCAAAGTCTTTCCTGATCCCAGCTCTGTTCATCTTGGCTTCTTTTAAAAACACAGCAAGCAAGGGTTACTCCAAGCGGAGTCTCCCTTTTTTCCAAAAATTGGGCCACACAGACACCCACCCCATCAGTGGCAGCACTTGGGCCCTAGTTGCAAACAGGATGTTTTGATTTGCATCAAGCACATTCAAAAATACGCTATTCTTAGCCGTCCCCAGGATGACACTGGGGTAGGTAGCAAAGTCTTTGCTGACCCATGACTTGTTCATCTTGGCTTCTTTTAAAAACAATGTAAGCAAGGGTTACTCCAAGCGGAGTCTCCCCTTTTTTCCAAAAATTGGGCCCCACACACACCCACCCATTCAGTGGCAGCAGTTGTGCCCCAGTTGTACACTTCACAGCTAGATTTGCATCAAGCACATTCAAAAATACGCCATTCTTATCCGTCCCCAGGATGACACCGGGGTAGGTAGCAAAGTCTTTCCTGATCCCAGCTCTGTTCATCTTGGCTTCTTTTAAAAACACAGCAAGCAAGGGTTACTCCAAGCGGAGTCTCCCTTTTTTCCAAAAATTGGGCCACACAGACACCCACCCCATCAGTGGCAGCACTTCGGCCCTAGTTGCAAACAGGATGTTTTGATTTGCATCAAGCACATTCAAAAATACGCTATTCTTAGCCGTCCCCAGGATGACACCGGGGTAGGTAGCAAAGTCTTTCCTGATCCCAGCTCTGTTCATCTTGGCTTCTTTTAAAAACACAGCAAGCAAGGGTTACTCCAAGCGGAGTCTCCCTTTTTCCAAAAATTGGGCCACACAGACACCCACCCCATCAGTGGCAGCACTTGGGCCCTAGTTGCAAACAGGATGTTTTGATTTGCATCAAGCACATTCAAAAATACGCTATTCTTAGCCGTCCCCAGGATGACACTGGGGTAGGTAGCAAAGTCTTTGCTGACCCATGACTTGTTCATCTTGGCTTCTTTTAAAAACAATGTAAGCAAGGGTTACTCCAAGCGGAGTCTCCCCTTTTTTCCAAAAATTGGGCCCCACACACACCCACCCATTCAGTGGCAGCAGTTGTGCCCCAGTTGTACACTTCACAGCTAGATTTGCATCAAGCACATTCAAAAATACGCCATTCTTATCCGTCCCCAGGATGACACCGGGGTAGGTAGCAAAGTCTTTCCTGATCCCAGCTCTGTTCATCTTGGCTTCTTTTAAAAACACAGCAAGCAAGGGTTACTCCAAGCGGAGTCTCCCTTTTTTCCAAAAATTGGGCCACACAGACACCCACCCCATCAGTGGCAGCACTTGGGCCCTAGTTGCAAACAGGATGTTTTGATTTGCATCAAGCACATTCAAAAATACGCTATTCTTAGCCGTCCCCAGGATGACACCGGGGTAGGTAGCAAAGTCTTTCCTGATCCCAGCTCTGTTCATCTTGGCTTCTTTTAAAAACACAGCAAGCAAGGGTTACTCCAAGCGGAGTCTCCCTTTTTTCCAAAAATTGGGCCACACAGACACCCACCACATCAGTGGCAGCACTTGGGCCCTAGTTGCAAACAGGATGTTTTGATTTGCATCAAGCACATTCAAAAATACGCTATTCTTATCCGTCCCCAGGATGACACCGGGGTAGGTAGCAAAGTCTTTCCTGATCCCAGCTCTGTTCATCTTGGCTTCTTTTAAAAACACAGCAAGCAAGGGTTACTCCAAGCGGAGTCTCCCTTTTTTCCAAAAATTGGGCCACACAGACACCCACCACATCAGTGGCAGCACTTGGGCCCTAGTTGCAAACAGGATGTTTTGATTTGCATCAAGCACATTCAAAAATACGCTATTCTTAGCCGTCCCCAGGATGACACCGGGGTAGGTAGCAAAGTCTTTCCTGATCCCAGCTCTGTTCATCTTGGCTTCTTTTAAAAACACAGCAAGCAAGGGTTACTCCAAGCGGAGTCTCCCTTTTTTCCAAAAATTGGGCCACACAGACACCCACCACATCAGTGGCAGCACTTGGGCCCTAGTTGCAAACAGGATGTTTTGATTTGCATCAAGCACATTCCAAATCCACAAGCATTTACTCTCCCCAGGATGACACAGGGGTAGTAAATTCCTTCTGGATCCATGACTTGTTCATTTTGATGAACGTCAGTCTGTCCACATTGTCACTGGACAGACGCGTGCGCTTATCTGTCAGCACACACCCAGCAGCACTGAATACACGTTCAGAGACAACGCTGGCAGCTGGACACGACAAAATCTCCAAGGCGTAACTGGAGAGCTCTGGCCATTTTTCTATGTTTGAAGCCCAAAAGGAGCAAGGCTCCAGTTGCACAGTCATGGCATCGATGTTCATTTGGAGATACTCCTGTATCATCCTCTCCAGCCGTTGAGTATGTGTCAGACTTGTTGTCTCTGGTGGCCTTGCAAAAGAGGGTCTAAAAAAATTATGAAAAGATTCCATAAAATTGCTGTTACCGGCACCAGAAAAGGTCCTACTGGTACGGGTAGACTGTTGAAGATGACGAGACCGTCCCATGTTTGTCAAGTTGCAACTGGGAGATTCACTCCCTGCACCTGCACGGTTGTTTGGTGGAAAAGCCGAGCTAAGATCTAGTAACAGCTTCTGCTGATACTCCTGCATACGTGCGTCCCTTTCTATGGCTGGAATTATGTCACAAAATTTGGACTTGTACCGGGGATCTAATAGTGTGGCAATCCAGTAGTCATCATCACTTCTAATTTTGACAATACGACTGTCATGTTGGAGGTAGTGCAACAAAAAGGCACTCATGTGTCTTGCGCAGCCATGCGGACCAAGTCCATGCTGTGTTTGTGGCATAGAGGTGCTACCCGTTCTTTCTTCCTCTGACATCTGACCCCAACCTCTTTCAACTGAAATTTGACCAAGGTCTCCCTCATCCGCTGAGTCTTCCATGTCCATGGACAGTTCGTCCTCCATTTCTTCATGTTCTCCTGCACCTTGCTCAACATTTCGCCTGCTACTATGCGCCCTTGTCGATCCCTGTCCCCCATGGTCCCATGCCTGCTGCGTTGGTGATGATGAACGTCTGGACCTTCGTGATGTTGTTGTCCCTTGCGCATATGAATCCTCCTGTAGTTCCTCCCCTTCATGTTGTCCCACCCCCTGACTCCGAATAGTGTTTAGCGTGTGCTCCAGCATGTAAATGACTGGAATCGTCATGCTGATAATGGCATTGTCAGAGCTAAACATATTCGTCGCCATGTCGAAACTGTGCAGAAGGGTGCATAGGTCCTTGATCTGAGACCACTCCATCAGGGTGATCTGCCCCACCTCTGCATCTCGTTGGCCCAGGCTATACGTCATGACGTATTGCACCAGGGCTCTGCGGTGCTGCCACAGTCGCTGTAACATGTGGAGAGTTGAATTCCAGCGTGTCGCCACATCGCATTTCAGGCGATGAACCGGCAGGCCGAAAGACTTCTGGAGCGATGCAAGTCGCTCTGCTGCGGCGCTTGAACGGCGGAAGTGAGCTGACAGTTTTCGTGCCCTGTTCAGAAGGCCATCTAGGCCGGGATAGTGTGTTAAAAATTGCTGCACGACAAGGTTCAACACGTGAGCCATACAAGGTACGTGTGTCACCTTGCCCAGGCGAAGTGCCGCACCCAGGTTTGCAGCATTGTCGCACACGGCCTTACCAGGCTGCAGTTTGAGTGGAGACAACCATTTATTAAACTCGGACCGCAAAGCTGACCACAACTCCTCAGCTGTGTGACTCTTATTACCAAGACATGTCAAGCTAAAGACCGCCTGATGCCGTTGCGCTCTGCTGCCAGCATAGTAATGAGGGGTGCGTGATTCCTTCTGCGCAGTGAGAACGCTGGTGGCCTGACCAGGCAGGCTTGGGGCGGAGGTGGAGGACCCAGATGAGGTGGAGGATGCAGAAGCAGTGGCGGAACTTGGACAGACAGAGGATTGACACACAAGTCGTGGGGACGGCAAGACTTGTGCAGCAGACCCTTCACCATCTATCACCATAGTTACCCAGTGCCCAGTCAGCGACATGTAACGTCCCTGTCCATGCTTACTGGTCCAAGTATCGGTGGTGAAATGCACCCGTTCACACACAGAGTTTCTCAAGGAAGCGGTGATGTTGTGTGCGACATGCTGGTGTAGCGCGGGCACACCTTTCTTAGAGAAGTAGTGGCGACTAGGCATCTGGTACTGGGGCACAGCGACAGACATAAGGTCTCTAAAATCCTGTGTGTCCACTAGGCGGAAAGGCAGCATTTCGGTAGCCAACAGCTTACAGAGGGATAGAGTCAACCTCTTAGCTTTGTCATGGGTCGGAGGAAGTGGCCTTTTATTTGACCACATCTGAGGGACAGAGATCTGGCTGCTGTGTGTAGACGGTGTTGAGTAGGGTGTCCCTGGAAAAATGCAGGTTTGTGAGGAAAGTGCAGGCGGAGACATGATGTTGCCTTCATCCAACGTTGGTGCTATCGATGTCTGAGAGAGCTGTACACACTCACTTGTTTCCCCTTCCAAACCAACTGACGACCTTACAAGCAAACTGCCTGTTGCGGTTACAGTGGTGGAAGTTTTGCGTGGAAAAACAGGTGTGGCAGCTGTCCCCACAGTCCTAGAAGATGAAGAGCGCGCGGATGCAGTGGAAGGGGCGGGCGGTGGATGGTTCGCTCCACTAGGCCGCATTGCAGCACGGTGAGCTTCCCACCGGGACTTATGATATTTAGTCATGTGACGATTCATGGAAGAAGTTGTCAAACTGCTGAGGTTTTGACCTCTACTAACAGAATCATGACAAATGTTACATATCACATGAGTTGGGCGATCTTTTTCGATGTGAAAAAAGGACCAGGCTAGGCAAGGCTTAGAGGCCATGCGACCTGTTGATCCACCACGAATAATGCTCATAGGCAGAGTGGTGGCTGAGGATGCAGTTGTAGACGTGCTACCAGTGCTCCGACTCTGTCCAGGAAGGCGCAAGGTAACTTCGTCGTCGGTTGCATCCTCCTCCACCGCCTCTGTTGACCTCCTCGAGTGCCTGACTGGGGGTTGACAGTAGGTGGGATCTAGAACGTCATCATCAATTGTTGTGTTTGCACTCCCCTCCCCCTCAGACCGAGCCTCTTCTTGCCCTGAACGAATATTTAAGTTGTCATCCCAATCGGGTATCTGCGTCTCATCTTCATCAGTATGTTCCTCATTGTCTATAACCACAGGTGTTACAGTTTGTGACAAAGGGTCAACATTATGCTCAGAAACTTGGTCCTCACGGCCTGAATCTGAGTCACAAAGGTTCTGGGCATCACTGCAGACCATTTCCTGTTCTGTACTCACTGTAGCTTGGGAGCAGACCTCTGATTCCCAGGCTATAGTGTGACTGAACAGCTCTGCAGACTCAGCCATCTCAGTTCCACCATACTGTGCAGGGCTGATGGAGACTTCAGAGCTGGGAGAAAGCAAGTTTGATTGGGATGACAACTCAGAGGACTGGTGTTTTTTGGATGCGGTACTTGAAGTGGCAGAGAGGGCACTTGTTGGACCACTTGAGATCCATTCAAGCATTTTCCTTTTTTGCCCATCATCTACCTTTGTTCCTGTTGTTCGTGTCCGTAACAAAGGGAGCACATCGGATTGTCCACGGTAAGTAGTAGACATCTTACTTTTGCTGGTAGATGGTCTATCTTCAGCAGATGATAATGGAGCTTTGCCACCTTCCCCACGGACAAAACCTTTTTTGCCTTTTACACCACGCCTCTTCCCCTTTCCACCAGCATCTGTCATTTTGCCACTCATGTTGATTGCGACAAGATTGTGGACTGAAAATGTGGTAGTAAAAATTGAGAGGTGGTGAAGATTGCAGTGGTGGTCTAGCTTTATTAACAGCAGAATAATAAAGAATAAATATCCCTGACAATGCAACTTAGTTATAATTAGTTGGAGTGTGCAACGCAGGCAGACGTGCTGCAAATGTCTTTGCACTAGTGGGACTATAGCAAAGTCCAATAGCCACGTATAGGATGCCACTAGGTACACTGAGTGTTTGCTAGTATAATGGCTTGGTTAGAATGAGTTGTAGTGTGCAACGCAGGCAGACGCGCTCTGCAAATGTCTTTGCACTAGTGGGACTATAGCAAAGTCCAATAGCCACGTATAGGATGCCACTAGGTACACTGAGTGTTTGCTAGTATAATGGCTTGGTTAGAATGAGTTGTAGTGTGCAACGCAGGCAGACGCGCTCTGCAAATGTCTTTGCACTAGTGGGACTATAGCAAAGTCCAATAGCCACGTATAGGATGCCACTAGGTACACTGAGTGTTTGCTAGTATAATGGCTTGGTTAGAATGAGTTGTAGTGTGCAACGCAGGCAGACGCGCTCTGCAAATGTCTTTGCACTAGTGGGACTATAGCAAAGTCCAATAGCCACGTATAGGATGCCACTAGGTACACTGAGTGTTTGCTAGTATAATGGCTTGGTTAGAATGAGTTGTAGTGTGCAACGCAGGCAGACGCGCTCTGCAAATGTCTTTGCACTAGTGGGACTATAGCAAAGTCCAATAGCCACGTATAGGATGCCACTAGGTACACTGAGTGTTTGCTAGTATAATGGCTTGGTTAGAATGAGTTGTAGTGTGCAACGCAGGCAGACGCGCTCTGCAAATGTCTTTGCACTAGTGGGACTATAGCAAAGTCCAATAGCCACGTATAGGATGCCACTAGGTACACTGAGTGTTTGCTAGTATAATGGCTTGGTTAGAATGAGTTGTAGTGTGCAACGCAGGCAGACGCGCTCTGCAAATGTCTTTGCACTAGTGGGACTATAGCAAAGTCCAATAGCCACGTATAGGATGCCACTAGGTACACTGAGTGTTTGCTAGTATAATGGCTTGGTTAGAATGAGTTGTAGTGTGCAACGCAGGCAGACGCGCTCTGCAAATGTCTTTGCACTAGTGGGACTATAGCAAAGTCCAATAGCCACGTATAGGATGCCACTAGGTACACTGAGTGTTTGCTAGTATAATGGCTTGGTTAGAATGAGTTGTAGTGTGCAATGCAGGCAGATGTGCTCTGCTAATGTCTTTGCACTAGTGGGACTATAGCAAAGTCCAATAGCCACGTATAGGATGCCACTAGGTACACTGAGTGTTTGCTAGTATAATGGCTTGGTTAGAATGAGTTGTAGTGTGCAACGCAGGCAGACGCGCTCTGCAAATGTCTTTGCACTAGTGGGACTATAGCAAAGTCCAATAGCCACGTATAGGATGCCACTAGGTACACTGAGTGTTTGCTAGTATAATGGCTTAGTTAAAATGAGTTTGAGTGTGCAATGCAGGCAGACACGCTATGCAAATGTCTTTGCACTAGTGGGACTATAGCAAAGTCCAATAGCCACGTATAGGATGCCACTAGGTACACTGAGTGTTTGCTAGTATAATGGCTTGGTTAGAATGAGTTGTAGTGTGCAATGCAGGCAGATGTGCTCTGCTAATGTCTTTGCACTAGTGGGACTATAGCAAAGTCCAATAGCCACGTATAGGATGCCACTAGGTACACTGAGTGTTTGCTAGTATAATGGCTTGGTTAGAATGAGTTGTAGTGTGCAACGCAGGCAGACGCGCTCTGCAAATGTCTTTGCACTAGTGGGACTATAGCAAAGTCCAATAGCCACGTATAGGATGCCACTAGGTACACTGAGTGTTTGCTAGTATAATGGCTTGGTTAGAATGAGTTGTAGTGTGCAACGCAGGCAGACGCGCTCTGCAAATGTCTTTGCACTAGTGGGACTATAGCAAAGTCCAATAGCCACGTATAGGATGCCACTAGGTACACTGAGTGTTTGCTAGTATAATGGCTTGGTTAGAATGAGTTGTAGTGTGCAATGCAGGCAGATGTGCTCTGCTAATGTCTTTGCACTAGTGGGACTATAGCAAAGTCCAATAGCCACGTATAGGATGCCACTAGGTACACTGAGTGTTTGCTAGTATAATGGCTTAGTTAAAATGAGTTTGAGTGTGCAATGCAGGCAGACGCGCTATGCAAATGTCTTTGCACTAGTGGGACTATAGCAAAGTCCAATAGCCACGTATAGGATGCCACTAGGTACACTGAGTGTTTGCTAGTATAATGGCTTGGTTAGAATGAGTTGTAGTGTGCAATGCAGGCAGATGTGCTCTGCTAATGTCTTTGCACTAGTGGGACTATAGCAAAGTCCAATAGCCACGTATAGGATGCCACTAGGTACACTGAGTGTTTGCTAGTATAATGGCTTAGTTAAAATGAGTTTGAGTGTGCAATGCAGGCAGACGCGCTATGCAAATGTCTTTGCACTAGTGGGACTATAGCAAAGTCCAATAGCCACGTATAGGATGCCACTAGGTACACTGAGTGTTTGCTAGTATAATGGCTTGGTTAGAATGAGTTGTAGTGTGCAATGCAGGCAGATGTGCTCTGCTAATGTCTTTGCACTAGTGGGACTATAGCAAAGTCCAATAGCCACGTATAGGATGCCACTAGGTACACTGAGTGTTTGCTAGTATAATGGCTTAGTTAAAATGAGTTTGAGTGTGCAATGCCGGCAGACGCGCTATGCAAATGTCTTTGCACTAGTGGGACTATAGCAAAGTCCAATAGCCACGTATAGGATGCCACTAGGTACACTGAGTGTTTGCTAGTATAATGGCTTGGTTTTAATGAGTTGGAGTGTGCAATGCAGGCAGACGCGCTCTGCAAATGTCTTTGCACTAGTGGGACTATAGCAAAGTCCAATAGCCACGTATAGGATGCCACTAGGTACACTGAGTGTTTGCTAGTATAATGGCTTGGTTAGAATGAGTTGTAGTGTGCAATACAGGCAGACGCGCTCTGCAAATGTCTTTGCACTAGTGGGACTATAGCAAAGTCCAATAGCCACGTATAGGATGCCACTAGGTACACTGAGTGTTTGCTAGTATAATGGCTTGTTTAGAATGAGTTGTAGTGTGCAATGCAGGCAGACGCGCTCTGCAAATGTCTTTGCACTAGTGGGACTATAGCAAAGTCCAATAGCCACGTATAGGATGCCACTAGGTACACTGAGTGTTTGCTAGTATAATGGCTTAGTTATCAGTTGGAGTGTGCAGAGGACAAGAGGGTACAGTGGCAGGATTGTGGTGCTCTGGGTAGAGGAATGGAAGCCTGCCTTTCTATTCCCTCCTAATGGTGAAATGCAGGTAGGAAATCCCTGACCTGGGCTACACAGACGCTGTTGCTGTTTGCAGGACCTGTCACCTATGGCTCTCTGACCCTGCCGGTTGGAGCCCTTAAAAGGACTGCTATAAAGTGCTCTCCCTAAGCTGTCTAACGCTGTGTATGCAGCGCATACAGCTGTATCGGCTATAGGACTCAGGAAGACGGAGCTGCGACAGTGATGTCTGACACCAAAGACGCAGAAGGCAGATAATGGCGTCCGTGAAGAAAATGTCCAGTTTTATAATGCAGGGACATGTGACATGCAGATCCTATCACACATGCCGTTGCTTCTCTGGCTCAAAGTCCACTTAGCTGTGTGTGTGTCTGGGATTGGCTGACATGCTGGCCCGCCCCACAAGACGCGCGCACTTAGGGAAGGAAGACAAGAAAAAAAAAAAAAAAAAATGGCGATCGCCATTATAGAAACAGCAGTGATCTGAAGGCGCTGTTCACGCACACTATACACTGAAATGTGATAATAGTTTGATTCACAGAGTGACTTACACTATTACAGCAGAAACCAAGCTATGATTTAGCTGTTTTTTGGCTGCTAGAACCGTTCTCGAACGTTTCTAGAACTACCGAGCTTTTGCAAAAAGCTCGAGTTCTAGTTCGATCTAGAACATGCCCCAAAATCACTCGAGCCGCGAACTGGAGAACCACGAACCACGAACCGCGCTCAACTCTACTCTGCATGCCACCACATTGGATTTGAAATGAAATCTCTACAACAGAATTCAAGTGCAGATTGTAACGTTTAATTTGAAGGTTTGAACAAAAATATCTGATAGAAATTGTAGGAATTGTACACATTTCTTTACAAACACTCCACATTTTAGGAGGTCAAAAGTAATTGGACAAATAAACCAAACCCAAACAAAATATTTTTATTTTCAATATTTTGTTGCGAATCCTTTGGAGGCAATCACTGTCTTAAGTCTGGAACCCATGGACATCACCAAACGCTGGGTTTCCTCCTTCTTAATGCTTTGCCAGGCCTTTACAGCCGCAGCCTTCAGGTCTTGCTTGTTTGTGGGTCTTTCCGTCTTAAGTCTGGATTTGAGCAAGTGAAATGCATGCTCAATTGGGTTAAGATCTGGTGATTGACTTGGCCATTGCAGAATGTTCCACTTTTTTGCACTCATAAACTCCTGGCTAGCTTTGGCTGTATGCTTGGGGTCATTGTCCATCTGTACTATGAAGCGCCGTCCGATCAACTTTGCGGCATTTGGCTGAATCTGGGCTGAAAGTATATCCCAAAGGAAGAAACTTCAGCTCTCCAGTCTTCACTCCCAAATCTTACCTCCGGTGCACGAAAACACCCTGACCTGGGTGAGAACACATGAAGAGAAGGAGAAATTCCAGCAACTTCAGGAGAAAGTAGAATTTTCTTAAAAACAGATTCTTTATTAATCATAAAAATATTAATATTCCATCCAAGCAAGACAAAAAATAGAGAGGCAAGACAGAGGAGCTGTTTCCTACGCGTTTCAACCTGAATAGGTCTTAATCATGGAATGCCATGTCTCTGTCTTGCCTCTCTATTTTTTGTCTTGCTTGGATGGAATATTAATATTTTTATGATCAATAAAGAATCTGTTTTTTAAGAAAATTCTACTTTCTCCTGAAGTTGCTGGAATTTCTCCTTTTCTGAAAGTATATCCCGGTACACTTCAGAATTCATCCGGCTACTCTTGTCTGCTGTTATGTCATCAATAAACACAAGTGACCCAGTGCCATTGAAAGCCATGCATGCCCATGCCATCACGTTGCCTCCACCATGTTTTACAGAGGATGTGGTGTGCCTTGGATCATGTGCCGTTCCCTTTCTTCTCCAAACTTTTTTCTTCCCATCATTCTGGTACAGATTGATCTTGGTCTCATCTGTCCATAGAATACTTTTCCAGAACTGAGCTGGCTTCATGAGGTGTTTTTCAGCAAATTTAACTCTGGCCTGTCTATTTTTGGAATTGATGAATGGTTTGCATCTAGATGTGAACCCTTTGTATTTACTTTCATGGAGTCTTCTCTTTACTGTTGACTTAGAGACAGATATACCTACTTCACTGAGAGTGTTCTGGACTTCAGTTGATGTTGTAAACGGGTTCTTCTTCACCAAAGAAAGTATGCGGCGATCATCCACCACTGTTGTCATCCGTGGACGCCCAGGCCTTTTTGAGTTCCCAAGCTCACCAGTCAATTCCTTTTTTCTCAGAATGTACCCGACTGTTGATTTTGCTACTCCAAGCATGTCTGCTATCTCTCTGATGGATTTTTTCTTTTTTTTCAGCCTCAGGATGTTCTGCTTCACCTCAATTGAGAGTTCCTTAGACCGCATGTTGTCTGGTCACAGCAACAACTTCCAAATGCAAAACCACACACCTGTAATCAACCCCAGACCTTTTAACTACTTCATTGATTACAGGTTAACGAGGGAGACGCCTTCAGAGTTAATTGCAGCCCTAAGGGCGGCTTTGCACGTTGCGACATTGCACGTGCGATGTCGATGGGGTCATATCAAAAGTGACGCACATCCGGCGTCGCAGTCGATATCGCAACGTTTAAATCCTTTTTGATACGATGAACGAGCGCAAAAGCGTCGTTATCGTATCATCGCTGCAGCCTCCGACATTTCCATAATGCCGGTGCAGCGACAGGTGCGATGTTGTTCCTCGCTCCTGCGGCAGCACACATCGCTGTGTGTGAAGCCGCAGGAGCGAGGAATATCCCCTTACCTGCCTCCCGGCTGCAATGAGAAGGACGGAGGTGGGCGGGATGTTTACATTCTGCTCATCTCCGCCCCTCCACTTCAATTGGCCGCCTGCCGTGTGACGTCGCTGTGATGCCGCACGACCCGCCCCCTTAGGAAGGAGGTGGGTCGCCTGCCAGAGGAACGTCGCACGGCAGGTATGTGCGTGTGAAACTGCCGTAGCGATAATAATCGCTACAGCAGCTTTCACTAGATATTGCACGTGCGACGGGGGCGGGACTATCGCTGCAGCATCGGTAACACATTGTTACCGATGTCGCAGCGTGCAAAGCCCGCCTTAGAGTCCCTTGTCCAATTACTTTTGGTCCCTTGAAAAAGAGGAGGCTATGCATTACAGAGCTATGATTCCTAAACCCTTTCTCCGATTTGGATGTGAAAACTCTCATATTGCAGCTGGGATTGTGCACTTTCAGCCCATATTATATATATAATTGTATTTCTGAACATGTTTTTGTAAACAGCTAAAATAACAAAACTTGTGTCACTGTCCAAATATTTCTGGCCCTGACTGTATAGGTATATTTATGATTGTAATCATTATTTATAATTGATCTATTTTTTTGAGAAGTGTTTAAACATGGAGAGTAATGGATATAAATATTTCCTCTATAGGATATTAAGGAATTTAATGAATTATACTTAGCACATCCCAAAGGGTTAAATTGATTCTGGAAGTTCTCCTTTTGCAATGTATTAGGCTGCTCCCTTGCTGACATGATTAGGTGAACCTGTGTATGTTTGACCGGATGTAGCTCTCTGGGAAGTAAAGAGGTTTTTTTCTATATATTATCTGTTTCATTTGGATAACATATGTCTATGACTAAGGGCCACAATGGCCAGAAACGCGTAAGATGCTTTCTTTTTAAGAAAAATTTTTTTGTTTGTCCTTCTGATGATTGTTATTTTAATAATTTTTCAATAAAATGAATTTTAATTCACATTTATCTCGGACGTGTTGCTGGATTGGGAAAGGAATTTCCACTACTTGCTGCTTTGTATTCCTGAACACGGAGTTCATGTCCTTGCACCGTTCTGGGTCCTGGAGCCAGGTGAAATGATCTTGTGGGTGAGCTGAAAAAAACTCCTTTTCCTTGCTAAAAAATATAAACACCATTTTTGCTGCTGCTATTCTATGATGTGGCCAGTTTTGCATGTTAAAATTTGTGAAAGGTCCTCTAAAAGGGACCATTCTACTGTTTCAAAACCATGTAGCAGGATTGTTTTCTACTGGAATTTTATTTTTGTTTCTCATCTCTGTGAATCTAGAATGCCTATTTTTCTATTTTCTAATAAGTTTGTACCAGCAATATTTAGCAAAGATATGTTCTTAAAAGCCAATCTCTAATTGAAAAATTACTTTTTTGACAGTGTAAAGTGAGGTCCCAGCACTTAAATTTATTGTTCCAGTGAGACTTTTTGAAGCATGATTTTCCATTTTTAACTATTAAACTACATCCGCACTTTATTTTTAATAATTTCAGTACCATTTCAGGAGAGTGTGCAAGCTTAGATCAAGGACATAAAAAATAAGTCAAACACTCCAAGTTTCATGATATTTGTTCTAAAAAATGTTTTAAAAAAGGTGACAAAACTACCAAAATGATTGCAATTTAACACATCTTTTTATCTAGCAAATTTTAAAAAGGTTAATGCTTAGGGATTTATAATTTTATTTAAATAAAAGTCAGACTAGGTAAAAAATTAGAAAACATAATTTCTCTCATTTAAAAAACATTAAACATTTAAACAAATGCTGATTTGCTTATTAAATGTATTCATACTTACCAGAGAACATCATTTGGAGTTGTGAGATCGAATGCACAACTTTCCAACCCATCTTTGAATTGGATAACCTTAGAATAGACCCAGACAGGAAACACAACTACAAAAGATGCTGCCCAGAGAAGTATGTTAACACGGATTGTCTTTGATATTGTCCTCAAGCTTGTAAGACGAAAAGGCTGGACAAGAGCCATATATCTGAAACATAAAATGATGATGCTACTATTAAACATAATGAAAAAATATACTACTTGTTCAATACATGCAACAAAAGTGTGTACTTTGAAATATACGTATTTGATACACTGACAATTTTGCAAGTTTTCCCAATTATAAAGAACGGAGAGGTCTGTAATTTTTATAGTAGGTAAAGTTCAACTATGGCAGACAGAATCCTCCGAAAAATCCAGAAAATCACATTGTATACATTTTAAATAATTAATTTGCATTTTAAAATAAAATAAAAATAAAAATAATAAAATTGCATTAAAATAAATATTTGATCATCTATCAACCAGCAAGAATTCTGGCTCTCACAGACGTGATATTTTTTCTTCAAGAAGCTCTCCTACTCTGCACTCATTAGTATTAGGCTAAGTTCACATTTCCGCTAAAATCTATCAGTCACAATCCGCTGCTCTTGTAAACAGCGGAATCCGTTTAGCGGATTCCGCTGCTCCCATAGACTTGTATGAGCAGCGGATTGTGACTGATGATGCTGCGTTGCACCCTCCGCCCGACTGATCAGTCGTGGAACGACTGACCGCCGGGCGGGGGGAACGCAGCATGTAACGTTTTTTGAGCAGCGAGATCCGTCGGATTTCGCTGCACATGCTCTCTGGCTCCCTGCACACGTCACCAGCTTTGGTTGGTTACCCGATATTTACCCTGGTTACGGTGCAAGGAGCCAGCGCTAAGCGGTGTAGGCCCGTAACCAAGGTAAATATCGGGTAACCAAGGTAAACATCGGGTGCTTTGCTGTTACCCGATATTTAGGCTGGTTACGTGTGCAGGGAGGCCGACACTTCCCCGCTCGGCCCCGCCCCCTCCCGCACTTTGCATGTGCACACACATACATACATACATACATACATACATGCACATACACACACTCACAGATACACTCACCTGTCCCCAGCCATGCAGACCGCAGCACTTCCACTGACATCCTCAGCGCCTGGCCCCGCCCCCCGCTCGGCTCTGCCCCCGAACTCCGCCCCCCGCACACAACGGAATCCGACAAAGAATTCTGTTCTTTGTCATCCGTTGTACAGCGTTGAACAGCGCATCAGTCACATGCGTCAAGCGACGCATGTGACTGATACAAATCAACGGAAATGTGAACTTAGCCTTAATTGTAACTATTTGAATCCATTACCTGCATAAAAGACACACAGGATACACACCATTTACCAGGATGGGGGTATATCATGAGCAGGATGGATGGGGGCATTTCATGAGCAGGATGGATGGGGGCATTTCATGAGCAGGATGGATGGGGGCATTTCATGAGCAGGATGGATGGGGGCATTTCATGAGCAGGATGGATGGGGGCATTTCATGAGCAGGATGGATGGGGGCATATCATGAGCAGGATGGATGGGGGCATTTCATGAGCAGGATGGATGGGGGCATTTCATGAGCATGATGGATGGGGGCATTTCATGAGCAGGATGGATGGGGGCATTTCATGAGCAGGATGGATGGGGGCATATCATGAGCAGGATGGATGGGGGCATATCATGAGCAGGATGGATGGGGGCATTTCATAAGCAGGATGGATGGGGGCATTTCATGAGCAGGATGGATGGGGCATATCATGAGCAGGATGGATGGGGGCATATCATGAGCAGGATGGATGGGGGCATTTCATGAGCAGGATAGATGGGGGTATATCATGAGCAGGATGGATGGGGGCATTTCATGAGCAGGATGGATGGGGGCATTTCATGAGCAGGATCGATGGGGGCATATCATGAGCAGGATGGATGGGGGCATATCATGAGCAGGATGGATGGGGGCATTTCATGAGCAGGATGGATGGGGGTATATCATGAGCAGGATGGATGGGGGCATTTCATGAGCAGGATGGATGGGGGCATTTCATGAGCAGGATGGATGGGGGCATATCATGAGCAGGATGGATGGGGGCATTTCATGAGCAGGATGGATGGGGGCATTTCATGAGCATGATGGATGGGGGCATTTCATGAGCAGGATGGATGGGGGAATTTCATGAGCAGGATGGATGGGGGCATATCATGAGCAGGATGGATGGGGGCATATCATGAGCAGGATGGATGGGGGCATTTCATGAGCAGGATGGATGGGGGCATATCATGAGCAGGATGGATGGAATGTATATCATGAGCAGGATGGATGGAAGGTATATTATTAGCAGGATGGATGGGGGGTATATTATTAGCAGGATGGGGGGTATATGAGCAGGATCATATACAAGGCAGGAGGATCCTTATCAGAATGGGGTACCTTAGTAGAGAATTTGGGGACATTAACCCCATAACAGTGTCAGCAGCAGATCCTCGCCCCATAACAGTGTGTCATGACCATATTTTTTGGTTAAAATTTTATTTTCCTATTTTCCTCCTCTAAAACCAGGGTGCGTCTTATGGTCAGGTGCGTCTTATAGTCCGAAAAATACGGTATATGGGAGGATCTGGTCAATGACCTGAATAGAGCTGGGACCACAGTATCAAAGATTACCGTTAGACACACATATCCTGTAGGGCATGCAAGATCCTTCTGTTCGTACCATCACATGTCCATGAGATTTGAAGTTCGCAAATGACAATCTGGATGATCCAGAAAAGGCATGTGGTCAGAAGAGACCAAAATAAAACTGTTTGGTATCAACTTCACTTGATTTGTTTGGAGGAAGAAGGATGAGTAGATGCTCAAGAACACTATCTCAACAATTAAACATAAGGATTGAAACATCATACTTTAGGGGTGCTTTTCTGCTAAGGGGACAGGATGACTACACTGTATTGAAGGGAGGATGGATAGGGTCATGTATCATGAGATTTTGGCCAATAACCTCCTACCCTCTTTAAGAGCAATAAAGATTATTCATGTTTGGGTCTTCCTGCAGGACAATGACCCGAACCACACAGCCAGGGCAACTAAGGAGTGGTTCCATAAGAAGCAGTTCAAGGTCTTGGAGAGGCCTAGTCAGTCTCCACACCTGAACCCAATAGAAAATCTTTGGAGGGTGCTGAAACTCAATATTTTTCATTGGCAGCACCAAAACCTGAAAGATCTGGAGAAGATCTGTATAGAGGAGTACACCAACATCCATGCTGACGTGTGTGCAAACTTGGTCAAGAATTACAAAGAACGTCTGACCTCCGTAATTACAAACAAGGGTTAATTGTACCACATATTAAGTTTTGTTTTTTTTCTATTGTATCAAATACTTATGTAATGCAATAAAATGCACATTAATTATTTAAAAGTCATACAATCTGATTTTTGAGATTTTTTTTTTTATTTTGTCACAGTTGAAGTTTACCTATGATAAAAATTACAGACCTCTCCATTCTTTGTAAGTGGGAAAACTTGCAAAATCTTCGGTGTATCAAATACTTATCTTTCTCACTGTATGTTCTTTTTAAACTTACAGATATATTCAGATGTGTCCTTGAAACCTGTTAGACAATAGCCAAAAGCTGGTGTCACACTAAGCGACAGCGACAACGACGTCGCTGTTACGTCACCATTTTCGGTGACGTAACAGCCACCTTGTAAGTCGCTGTTATGATCGCTGCTTAGCTGTCAAACACAGCAGAAGCAGCGATCATAACATCGCTACATGTGCAGAGAGCAGGGAGCCGCGCTTAGCGCTGGCTCCTTGCTCTCCTAGGTACAGTACACATCGGGTTAATTAACCCGATGTGTGCTGCAGCTACATGTCACAGTGCAGAGAGCAAGGAGCCGCGCGCACTGCTTAGCGCTGGCTCCTTGCTCTCCTTGCTACAGTATACATCGGGTTAATTACCCGATGTGTACTGCAGCCACATGTCACAGTGCAGGAGCCGGCACTGACAGCAAGAGCGGAGGCTGGTAACCAGCGTAAACATCGGGTAACCAGGGAAAGGTCTTCCCTTGGTTACCCGATGTTTACGCTGGTTACAGCTTACCGCAGCTGCCAGTGCCGGCTCCTGATCTCTTCATTTCGTCGCTCTCTCGCTGTCACACACAGCGATGTGTGTGTCACAGCGGGAGAGTGACGACCAAAAAATGAAGCTGGACATTCAGCAACGACCGGCGACCTCACAGCAGGGGCCAGGTCGTTGCTGGATGTCACACACAGCGACAGCGACGGGACGTCGCTGCAACGTCACAGAAAATGGTGACGTAGCAGCGACGTCGTTGTCGTCGTCGTTATGTGTGACACCAGCTTTAGTGGGGCTCAATGAGCTAATTTGAAAGAAAGGTTAAATCTTGCTCCTACGAGATGTGGAGTCAGTCAGTTTTAGGTGGATTTGAAAAATATATTCACTCAAACTCTAAAGGCCGCTTTAGACGCTATGACATCACTAATGCGATGTCGTTGGGGGTCACTGAATTTGTGATGCACATCCGGCCGCATTAGCGATGTCATTGCATGTGACACCTATGAGTGATTTTGAATAGTTGCAAAAACATTCAAAATCGCTCATCGGTGACATGGGGGTCCCTTCTCAAATATCGCTGCTGCAGCGTGTACGATGTAGTTCGTTACTCCTGCGGCAGCACACATCGCTCCGTGTGACGCCGCAGGAACGAGGAACCTCACATTACCTGCCGCCGCCCGCAATGCAGAAGGAAAGAGGTGGGCGGGATATTACGTCCTGCTCATCTCCACCCCTCCTCTTTGATTGGGCGGCCACTTAGTGATCTCGCTGTGATGCCGCACGGACCGCCCCCTTAGAAAGGAGGCGGTTCGCCGTCACCGCGACGTCGCAGGGCAGGTAAGTAGTGTGACGGGTCCATGCGATGTTGTGCGCCACGGGCAGTGATTTGCCTGTGTCGCACAACCGATGGGGGCGGGTACCCACGCTAGCGATATCGGTACCGATATCGGTACCGATATCGCAGCATGTAAAGTGGCCTTAACTTTAAAGTGATAATATTAAATACTATATATTAATAGTACTGTATAAATGATGTATTAAATGCAAAGCTTGATGCAGATTTACTTTTATTAGAAAATTTAGAAAATTTAGACTTTTAATCACAAAAAAAATTTGTTAAGATCTATCAAATTTAGGCCTCTGTTTACCATTTTAAAATACCAAATTTGTTATTACGAACTATTACACATGACCTGAGCTATTTTTGAAAAGTCAGAATCAGAGATAGAGTCCAAGTGTGGAAAACTGATCCATCAATTTATTTATAGTGAGATTTCTCCATCTGCAAACCATAGGAGATATGTGGGAGAAATAACATATAGACAGATAGATAGAAAGAAGCCGTCCAATAAAGATGCAAAAAAGTGTTGACTTTATTAGCCCAGTAGTAAAGTTTTGCTTCAGAAGAGCCTTTCCTTTTTCAAGCATACACAGGTGTGACAGGAAAGTCTTTATAGCCATATCCATTAATTATTCAGTTAATTTATGTTTAACATATTCATAAATATATAGACAAAGCAACAAGTGAAATTCAGTTATATAATAGATATTTCTGGGAGTGACCAATATAAATGTAAATTAGTGCATTTACATCCAATAGTACGTGGTGTAATGTTATAAAAAGGTGGATAGTGCTAGAAATAGGTAATCACATGTGCATTTTATAATTAGGAGGGATAATTCACAATACATAGAGACATTTTTTACATACTATACCTAATAAGCTAGGGGCCATAGTTGGCATTCATTGCATTCCATTGCACGTCATTGTGCATTCCTGTGAATAGTAAGCATTTGGCCAATAAAAGAATGCACTTGCATCATACAGAAAGAGCACATGTGCTCTACAGATCGTGAATTTATGGGTGCCATCTTAAACGTGGTATATATTCTAATCCATCAGGTAATGCATCACTACATGATATTTAAATATTATTTATAAAAAAAAAATATCACAATATACTTGAAGCTCTTCTAACAAATACATGAAGGAGACACTGGAGATATAGTTATCATATACGTAAATTTATATATTAGGTTCACACCATAGTTCACATGGGTTTTCCAATTGTTAGGTGTACCCAAAGGTAGAGGATATTGGGGGGTAGTCGCTGTGCTGTCATATCACATCCTGCCCCATATTTCAAATATTCCACATATACATATGCACACCTGTTTATAGAGTCTGAACATCAGGTACAACTTTCTCATTTGCATCTCCAAGTACAGCACAAGTAATCCAACAGAGAATAACTGTGGCAGATGCGGGGAAAAGCACTTCATGTCTTATGTGTTGGGTGAGTTGAGGGAAGGGGTAGAATCAACAAGGCGGAAGTTTGCTTCATTTAATGAAGTAATAGAATGCAGTCACACTGGATGTCAGTCTTTACAGAAATCGTCAGCTTACTAGCTAACACAGTACAGCAATCACATCCAAACAGAAACTCATGCTACTTATCATACTCAGTTTTCTTGCAGTCTGTCACTAGATGGTCTCTGTTGTCACTTTAAAACTCAGCAATGTGCAACAGATGCAGGGAACTCTGGGAAGTAAAGTCAAAACAGTCTGAAGGAAGTCATGTGATGCTGGGCTGTGGACAGGCAAATACATGAATCTTCTGTTGACTGCGTCCTGTATAAACTAAAATATGTGGTAGGAAAATACATAGCATGCTTTGAAGTGCATATGGCTCCCATATAGGCTATTTTTTTATTTTTCAATTTTCATGAGAAATTTCCTTTGAAGCCATTGCTCATTATTTAGCAACAATTACTAATATACCAATAGAGCAAAAAGTTTTCTTTTTGGAAAGGCAGGAGTTTATTTTAAAACATAATCTCTTATTTTTTCAGAACAAGCTGTACAGACAGCTACTTGGAACTGCAAAGGGGACTCTGGTCAAGCAAGTTGTGCAAATCTGTTTGTGGTGTGTGTTGAGTTCTCATAACCCCCTACATGCATCCATTTATGTAACTAACATTAAATATTAGCTTGATTTTATTGACGATTTATTTATAATTTGGTCTGGTAGTGAAATAGCAGATTTACAATTTGAAGAAACCCTCAATAAAACAAGTGTAGCATTTCATTTACAGCACAAATAGAAAAAGATAAGACAACATTTCTTGACCTACGCATCATAACGCATCATAAGAACAAGATCTTTACTAAAACAAACATACTTCAAACCAAGGGTTACACATAGGTATCTAGATTTTCATAGTGCACATTTTAGTAAATGGAAGAAAAATATACCCAGAACTCAAATTTGGCAGATTAGAAGAAACTGTACCTTAGAAGAGGACTATATTCAATAATCGGTCATCTTAAAAGAAAGGTTCATGGAGAAAAAATATCCAAAGGAATTTGTAGAAGCAGCTTGTGCTAAAAATTAGAAACTGATCCAAGAAGAATGTTTAAGTAGAGACAAAAATTATAACAATGAGAAATACAATGAGAAAAAAGGAGAACATTGGAAATATAATTTCTTCACCACATACAATTTGGGAAATAAAATTATACGTAAAATACTCAGAAAATGCTGGTATCTCCTTGAAAAAGATACCATCTAAAGAAGATTTATTCCAAATTCATCTAAATCACATTTCGAAGGGGAACCACTGTAAAGAATATCATTGTGCCGAGTAAATTAAACAGATGTGAATTACCAGGGAAATAGAGAATCCACTCAAAGAACAAAACAAGGTGGAGTTGCCAAATGTAGAATTAAGAAATGTTATTATAAAATTATAAATCACTGAGCTAGTGATATCAAATCAAATAGTACAGGTGAAAATAAAAATTCATCAGAAAAGATCATATAGCTCTGACTGTGATATATGTTGTTAATTGCTACTGAGGTTTACATAATGTGTTGGTAGCTCTACCCAACATATGAAAAGACACAGCCATAATGTAATTTTTTAAATTTATTTTGTTTTTTTTTTAAAAAAAAACAAAACAAAGTTTTGTCTAGAATCAGATTGAAGGCATCTTTATGGATGATTAGACAAACAAAATTGGACAGGCACCAGCTATAATAATGATACCAATAAACAGAGTATCCATGCAATGTACCAAAAATCATAAGAACAAGGAAAAAAGAGAAATACACATACAAGCACCGGAACTCTAATAAATGAGATGTGCTACTCCTGTATATCTAAAGTGATACATATTTTATTAAACACAGTGCAAGTATAAAACCATTAAAACATAATTCCCCTTTACAATAAATAGGGGATCCTCTCCCACAATCCCTATACAGAATCAGAAGGGAGCTGACTAGGTGTAATAGCCATACAGGGTAATCATCAGTACAAAATTTCACAAACAGTGTATGAGAAACACAATATATAACGAGCGATAATTACCATAATGGTGGGTAAGTCAAATTACCAAAGAAATAACCCCAAAAGTATAAGCGGTCAAAAAGAGTGAGGAGGTGAGGAAGTGCATTGACTTCCTAGATATCAATATAGGGGTTGATTCTAACCATCTGGTGCAGACAAATGTATACCGCAAAAGCTCCATCAGTGCCCTGCTACATGCTTCTTCTGCCCGTACTCCATCCACCATATGTGCCATTCCGACTGGCCAATTCCTAAGGGCAAAGTGTATTTGCTCTTCTGACCTCTCTTTTGAGACACAAATCGCTTGATCGCTTAAGAAGGGTTATCTGCATGCTAAGAGAACCCCTCGCTCCCAACTACTCAGATATACCCCCAAAAAATATCTGTCTGACTCTAAGGTTTGCTTCATAAACACCTATAATAGCTACGGTACCTGAGCTGTGACCTCAGGTAAATTCATCTGAAGTGAACTCATTGAACTCAGTAAACTAAGTAAACTCAACTCAGGTGAACTTATTGAAGTCAATGCTGAATTACTGGATTAGGCTATGTGCATACATTGAGTATTTGGTTGCAGAAATATATGCACCTAATCTGCATCTCATAGCAGAAAACGCACCAAAAACACATCAAAGACACATCGCGTTTTGATGAGTTTTTCTGTCAGGAAATGCAGATTTGGTGCAGACATTTCTACAACCAAATATTTATTGTGCGCACATAGCCTAATTTGGTAATCCAGCATTGAGTTTAATGAGTTCACCTGAACTCACTGATGTCACTGCTCTCACAGCAGTGGCTCCATCAGTATATCCCAGACGCTGCAGTGATCTGCCACACTTTCTAATGTGATCATGCACTACAACCTCAAGATGCAGCAGAGTCGGGATTTTCGTGGGTTGGTGTGGTGTGGATTAATTAAGACCTGCAGGGGTGTTTTGGAGGTTAATAAATTGGAGAAAGAGGATTTTTGCTTAAATTAAGTATTTTCTCTGTCTTTTTTTTATTTACATGATTAGTAATGGGGGCTCTATCAGACCCCTACCCATGACTAATCCATGGCTTCATGGCAGGTGTGATTTTCTGACAAATCACAAATGTCATTAATCCTTTATCTTACTCTCATTGCCACCACTCCAGAGCAATCGGGATGAGCCGGGTAAGCGGCAGGATTGGTATATTTAATGGATCGGCCTAATCTGGGGTGGCCGGAGGCTGGGGAGGGCCCAATATCTATGGGCCTCCCCAGTCTGAGAATACAGCCCACAATTGTCTGTTTTATTTTGGCTGGGTATCAAAATTTGAGAGACCCCATGCCGTTTCTTAAATTTATTTATTTATTTAAATAATTTTAAAAAAGCCCATTGGGATCATATCTTCAGTGTCAAATTGTCATAGCTTAAATGTTGTTCCATGAAAAGATATCATAAAACATTTACAAACATCTGAAAGGTGTACTTACTTTTGTGATAAACTGTTGTGTGTGTATATATATGTATATATACTGTATGTATATACTGTATCTATAGATATAATTGCCTTATTCTGTCTGTCTGTCTGTCTGTCTGTTTGTCTTGCTCCAAAATTGTGTCCTTACGGTGACACAAAGCTGATTGGCCGCTGGGCTCGCCATGGCCCCGCCCGCCCGCACGGATTGGCCGCTTGCCCAGGCTCAGCCCACACACGGATTGGCCAGCCGCTCGCCCAGGCTCCGCCCCCCCCACGGATTGGCCTCTTGCCCCGGCACCCTGCAGGCATTGGCAACTCGACCACGCCCCACCCCCCTCACGCAATGCATGCTCGCTCTGGCCCCGCCCCCCGCACGCATTCCCCGAACCGACACGGAGCCACGACTCCCAGGTGAGTACTGTACCCCCGGGAGCCCACATCAGCGTACGCCGCCAACCCAGCCGACACATACCCTCGCATTGCTGGGGCTGCCGGCGTATGCTGGTGTGGGCTCCCGTGCGAGCGGGGGACGGGATACGCTGGTAACCATGGTAGCATAGTTACCAGCGCATCAAGGTCCTGCAGCGGCGGAACATACACACACGCACACACATAACAACACACACACACACACATCAGATCACACTCACTCTCACACACACCTCACACACACATCACATCACATCCACACACTCACAATATCCTGGGATATCGCTTGCTTCTCGGCGGCGATACTGTGCAGTGAACTTCCAGGACCTGCCGGAGGATCACATGGCCAGAAGCATGTGGTATCTCCGGATGTTGTGAGTGTGAGCGCGTATGTGTAATATCGTCAATGTGTGTGTGTGTGAGTGTATGCGATCGGGTGTGTGTGTGAGTGTATGCGATCGGGTGTGTGTGAGTGTATGCGATCGGGTGTGTGTGAGTGTATGCGATCGGGTGTGTGTGTGTGAGTGTATGCGATCGGGTGTGTGAGTGTCGGCAGAGGAGCACGGCGTGCTGGAGGAGGCTGGGAGGAGAGAGGCTGATCCTGGGGGAGGCTGAGGCTGGGGTAGGCTGGGAGGAGAGAGGCTGATGCTGGGGACAGAAAAGGCTGATGCTGGGAGGAGAGAGGCTGATGCTGGGAGGAGAGAGGCTGATGCTGGGAGGAGAGAGGCTGATGCTGCGGGCAGAGAGGCTGATGCTGGTGCAGCATGGGGGATGGAGCACGATGGGGGGTGCGCAGCATGGGGGATGGAGCACGATGGGGGTGCGCAGCATGGGGGATGGAGCACGATGGGGAGTGCGCAGCATGGCGGATGGAGCACGTTTGGGAGTGCGCAGCATGGGGGATGGACCACGTTTGGGAGTGCGCAGCATGGGGGATGCAGCACGATGGGGAGTGCGCAGTATGGCGGATGGAGTACGTTTGGGAGTGCGCAGCATGGCGGATGGATCACGTTTGGGAGTGCACAGCATGGCGGATGGAGCACGTTTGGGAATGCGCAGCATGGGAGATGGAGCACGATGGGGAATGCGCAGCATAGGGGATTGAGCTCGATGGGGAGTGCGCAGCATGGGGGATGGAGCACGATGGGGGGTGCGCAGCATGGGGGATGGAGCACGATGGGAGGTGCACACCTCCCCCCAACACATACACACACACGCACGCACTGCACAACACACCACACACACACACTGGGAACCACAAACACCGCCCTACACAGACACCCACACACACAGACAACGCTGCACACACACAACACCCAACACCCAAACACCGCAGCATACATAAATATACGCACATACCGCACAACACACATATTGCACAAAACATAGCTCCCCAAAACACACCACACACACACAAACCGCGCAACACACACACACACACACAATGCTACAGACACACAGCGCTCCACAAACAACGCAACACACGCAACACACATACAACACCGCTCTCACCCCCCGCCACACCCAGAAAACAACCAGAACATGTACAGCGCCCTACACAAACACTTGGTAACTAGACACAACAACATCTATATATATATATATATATATATATATATATATATATATATATATATAACAAAAATCATACATGAAAATTACACCAATAAAATGTACACCAAAAGCAAGCCCAAATACACTTCTGTAAGCAGGAAAATGTAACGTTTCTTAGAAAATAATGACCCTAAAAATGTTGTTTCTATATGTGGTGAGCTCAGGTAACATTATTGCTTTGTATAGACATCAGCCCCATCAAGCTCACTGTGTATGACAGAGGCATTTTCAGCTTGGACCCTATAAGAGTATGCATTGGATTTCAAAGACCGCTACGTCAATGTCCCCAGACTGGAGTGATCAATCAAAGGAAATAGGCTCTTTTTCAAAAGATGACTTAGTGACTCAGCCAAGATACCGTACCTCCTCGTTGACTGGGAATAAAAGTTTACATACAAAGAGGCAAGTTTTTAATTTATAACAATGGCAAAACCACAAAAAGAATCATTTAGCTACAATCCCCATTTCATTATCATGTGCTTGCCTGCAGGAGCATTTTGTTAGGATAATAAATAGGGATAATCGAATACCTCAAATATTCGGCTTCGCGAATATTCGACGAATAATTTGCCGCTATGCGAATATTCGATGCACAATGTAAGTCTATGGGAAGCCCGAATAGTTCTGAATAGTTGTTATTTGGGTTTCCCATAGACTTACATTGCGCATCGAATATTCGCGAATAGCATCAACCTATTTGGCAAATATTCACAAAGCCAAATATTTGAGGTATTCGATCATCACTAATAATAAACACTTTTCTCATGTAAGGTATCCTTTAAACTGAACTAACTCTTCATTAAAACTATTAAAATGATAAAACTGTTACTCGGCTCCATTATTCTATTTTATTTATTTGACCAGATCATTCATCTTTATATGTAACCAATAAACTAACATAACAATGGCAGGACCAGATACTACAAGTGTGCTTCACCTTTTGTGTCCCCCTCCTTCCTCATAGATTGTAAGCTTTCGAGCAGGGCCTTCATTCCTACTTTAGTTGCTGAATCATGTGCTATTTTGTTTCGTTTTTGTCTGTACAAGCCCCCACCTAATTGTAAAGTGCTTCAAAATATGTTGGCGCTATATAAATAAACTTTAATATTATTATTACTTTATTACAGGAGAATTTGAAAGAAAATAATACAAATATAAATACGAGCTTCTGTGCATTCTAGTTAGTGGCAGAGCTACTCCGTTGGCGATTAGTGCTCAAACTTCAGACATTTAGAGAATCCGTTAACTAGCAAACAGGAATTAAAGATGAGACACAAATTTGGACTTACAAGCAGGGAAAGGTTGACACAGTGAGAGGATACATTTGCTGTTTGTTTGGTTCTTTTTACTTATACTTGCTTTCCACAACATATACATCAATGATTTATGAAAAACATAGATTAAAGTAGTTGAAATATTGACTTCTGAAATAGTTAGAATAGTAGTCTAATTAAATGTGGAACAGCATCAGTAATGGAACAAACATAATAAAAAAGAGAAAATGAAGCCATTTTTTTCTTCACTGATAGATACATTTACAAAGGATTATAATCACTGTACCTATTCATTTAAGACTATTTCCATACAAACTCTTCTGAAATATTAAGAAAAAAGACTTGGAAAGTCCAGGGTCTACTTCTAAAACACAGTAAATGAGCAATTATAGTTTATGCTACAAGAAAATCTTATTTCTGGAATAAGTATCATTTTGCTTTTTAAGCCTTACCTTAATTAGATAGACTGCACATATTAACATTTCTGTGGTTTCAGGTCAAATCATTAACTTTTGAAATATAATGACTTTAGGGGGAGGCCCCAATTATAAAAATTGAGATACAAGAGCAATACCATAGAATAATTTTGAAATGCTTCTAGGGAACTTTATGTCTATTTTCACATTTATTAGAAAAGTTATACTGTGAAAATATTATAAAGCAATAGGATTCTGCAGGCTAAAGAGGAATTTAATATTTTCCTTTAGTGTTTATTTTGCTCTGACACTGACAGTAAAAGCTCTTATTCAGAATCTCTGAAATGATATCTCCCATTATGCACTGTTGATTATATCCATACACATTTGGAAAATATGCACATATGCAGGTTTATATATATTACACACATTTGAAAAAATTGTGTAAATATATATTTCACACAATTGAACATACCGGTATGCCATGGTGATCATGTGGGCAGAGGAGCTATACCTGCATGATCATCCACAGGAAATTGAGTTTAATGATAGCTGAGCTCTAGCCCACTCCACTCCTGACTGTTTAACCCTCTAAATATCAAGATCAATAGCAATCACAACAATTAGATGGCTGGGTTATGAAGGGGGCTCCCTTTCCGCTCAATTTGCACCCCCGCAACGTAATAGAGGAATAAAACCGCATAATCACTTATACTACAAGGTGAATGATGTAAATAATAAATAAATACAAAAAATCTTTTACTGCTGTTAGTAAGTTAATTCTGCCTCCCAAAGATTGTTATATGGCTTGACTCACAATTGTACTGTGCTTTACGCTCAGGATTTACATGTAAATCTTTGAAAAATGTAATGCAGACAAAATTCCAGATGGAAATTCATGGTAATCAGGCAGATGAAATCATTTTGAACTCGTGTATGGACTGTATTCCTGTACTCCGGGGTTTGACCATCTTTTTACACATATGTTCAGGCATGCACAAAAACGTGGTCAACAATGGTTTTTTTCCACCTTTGAAAAAACAGACACTGCTGAAGAGAGGACAGAGACTAGAGTAAAGGCCCCGTCACACACAGAGATAAATCTTTGGCAGATCTGTGGTTGCAGTGAAATCATGGACATATTGTTCCATTTGTACACAGCCACAAACCTGGCACTGATTGTCCACAATTTCACTGCAAATGTGGCGCCCCTGACCTGGTTAGGCACCACTGAGTACTGCACCCAT
The DNA here is from genome assembly GCF_048569485.1 of Anomaloglossus baeobatrachus. Taxonomy (NCBI): domain Eukaryota; kingdom Metazoa; phylum Chordata; class Amphibia; order Anura; family Aromobatidae; genus Anomaloglossus; species Anomaloglossus baeobatrachus. Next base: position 344,617,508 of record NC_134355.1, on the reverse strand, counting down.
GCTGGGACAGTGCTTCCAGGTAATTCCAAAGGTCAGAATGAGGTGTGTATGCACAGACACATAGCAACCAGGTCTCCCACACCATTATATGGGACCCTTGGGTAGTCCCTGGAGGGGTCAGGCCTTCAATTCTCATCAAGGGGTGTAGTGGAGGGGCTGAAAGCTAAAGTTGCAGAGGCTGTCAGGAAAGTAGGAGGAGAGGCAGTCTGGGAGTGGATTGCTGTGGTTGCTAGGAGACGCAGGCGCACGCACACTCTAGTGAGACCCTGCACGTGAAGTAGCCATTAGCGGGGGAGAACGGTTACCATAGAGTCAGTCAGAAAGACACCTGAAGAGAGGCAGCCGAGTACGGGGACTGCTGGTGACTAGGCACGCATGGGGAACAGGTCCCTAGAGTAGACATCCATTTATTGATCTGCTAAACCTGTCAGTGAGGGGACTGGAGGTACCTCACCAACGATCTAGAGTCCGAGCCTCAGCAGCAACAGGGGGACCCATAAGGAGACAGAGCCAGAAGCCATCTCACCTGGTCCACGCTGCCGGCAAACAGGCCAAAAAGGGGAGAAAAGGCAGTAGTGACTTCCCTGGATAGACCCCACGGTCCTTCAAGTCAGGGGTTATCCAAAACAAGAAGTGCTAGGAAGGTGAGTTAATGGTTACCCTCAGATCGGCCTGAAGGAGTTCTTGGTTCCACCTGGTTTAATCTCAGCATCGCCTGGGTACCTCACAAAACAGCAAAAGTGAGTAAAAACAAGTTGAAAGCCTTCCCAACTGAGACTGAGTTATTCTGGGACCTGTTGTTCTACACACCCGAGCCCTTGGGGACTGCCTCACTCACGGGAGGCCACAACATTCGACTGCAGACTCCATCAGCCCAAGACGCTCGTTAAATTTGCAGTGGCGGTCACCCATATCCCTGACCGCAAACCGTGAGTGGTGTCACGACTCATATATAAATAAACCTGACATACCTGTTGCCAGATATACCCAAAAGAAGACCCTGTGGTGTCCATGAAGGCAGAATGGTGTCCCTGGGGCGACTACCGCGGGTGGGCTCCACACAACCACAGATCTGCCGCAGATTTATCTCTGTGTGTGACAGGGCCTTAAGTATGCTGCTTTATTACTGAATGGATCTGAGGAGGGGTTTTGTGTAAATCTCATATTTTAGATATATAGATGCAAACCTCAATTTAAGTGCTCAGTGTGGAGCATAGGATAAATATGAACTGATCCAAAATGTTCTGTACCCAAAATGCTATCAATAGTATTGAACATAATCCACAAAAAAACAAGTCCCTATCCCCACTCAGGTCCGTCATCTGTTAATAAAGAGGCTTCCATGTTACTGATGTGCCCAATCAATAGTTGTCCCACACATGTGGGGCATCGTCGTGCTTAGGAGAAACGGCACAATAAATTGTAGAGGAAAAAATCCAGCTTCCGGAGTTGTAGTAAAACTATTGCAAAGTTTTATTGAAGGACATCAAAATTAATGTGATGACAAGGACAAAAATAGGGAGCCCATACGCGGCATAAGGCTACGTGTTTCGAACGCTGCCTTCGTTCTTTGTCAAGCCTGGCTTGACAAAGAACGCAGGCAGCGTTGGAAACGCGTAGCCTTATTCCGCATATGGGCTCCCTATTTTTGTCCTAGTCATCACATTAATTTTGAAGTGCCTCAATAAAATTTTGCAATAGTTTTACTACAACTCCAGAAGCTGGATTTTTTCTTCTTCTATTGGACCCTTGCACTGCCAGAGTGTTATCCGTGCATGCCGGACCTTGCCTCAGTTGAGCTGGATCACCTTCCTTCTTTCACAATAAATTGTGCATTTAATTTTTTCTTGTTACCCTTGTGAAAATAAAAAATGTTGGGCTAAAGTATCATTTTTATGCCAAAAAACAAATTTTTAATTTTTTTGTTTCCACTTTGTTTTAATTCATATTAAGGAACTTCCATAAACGTGGGTAGAATTTAAGGGTAGAATTTTTAAAATAGGGTCACTTTTGGACTTTTTTACATATAGGCCCCCAAAAGTCAATTCAATTATGAAGTAGTCCCTAATAGAGATGGGAAATCCCGCACATGTTCGGGTTCAGCGTGTGCGACTTAACTTAAAAAAAGAAAATCCGGTTCAGGACCAGACTTGAACCCAAATATATGCCTGGATGCCAAACGCCTTATAAGCATATGGGGATTCAAACATTGTGCTGTAAAATGGTGGTAGAAAGGATAAGTGAGATTGGAGTAGGACAGTTATACTTACCGAGACACCTGCGTGGCTGTAACACTGCTTCTGGGTCTGCTCATTAACAGTCATACATATTCATTGCTTCCCCCACCCACCATCAGTCTGCGACGTCTGTAAGTTGTTGCAGTCAGATTGCCCCTCTCCCTGTGTGACAGCATCTGCGATTGGCTGGAATCACATAGACTGTCTACATCTCTATAGTGGTGTAAAAATAAATAAATATTTAAATAAAGTTGGCGTAGGGTCCCCCATAATGTGATACTCAGCGAAGGTAAAGCAGATGGCTACAGGTGGCAGCCCCAGCTATGTGCTTATCTTGGCTGTGTATCAAAATAAGAAGGACCCTATAAATTTTTATACATAATTAAAAAAAAATAATTTTAAAAAATGGTGTGCAGCCCCCCACAATTTTGATACCAAGGCAAGAAAAAGCCTAAAGTTGGAGGCTGGTTTTCTCAGACTATTCTCATGGTTACTGGGCACTCCAGCCTAAAAATGCCTACCTGCAGCCACGTAGAATTGTTGCATCCATTAGATGCAATACTCACAGCACTTTACCCAGCCCATCCTGATTGCCCTGGTGGGGTGGCAATCGGGGTAATATAAGGCGTTAATGACAGCTCACAGCTGCCTCTAAGGCCTGTATTAGTAATGGGTAAGGTCTATGAGACCCACTTTACTAATCCTGTAAGTGAAAAGAAGTAAACACAAACACTCCAAAAATCCTATATTTTATATGAAATACAACAAAACCAACCCTCTTTCTCCAATTTAGATTTGGTGCAGGAAATGGTGTATAAATTTCAGCACCAAAAGGGTGATTTTTTTATGTATTATATTAGTCAGATTGCCATCGCACCAGGGCAATGGAGATGAGCCGGGGAAACTGTCAGGATTGTCACATCTAAATGGTGCAACAATTCTGGGCAGCTGCAGGCAGCTATATTTAGGCTGGGGTCCCAATAACCATGCGCCTCCCCAGCCTGATAATGCCAGCCCCCAGCTGTTGGCTTTATCTTGGCTGGGTATCAAAATTGGTGGGGTGTGACCGCACGCTGTTTTTTAAAATGATTTATTTTATATTTTAAAAAAGCCGCATGGAGTCCCTCTTATTTTGATACACAGCCAAGATAAACACATGGCTGGGGGCTGCAGGTTTTAGCTGCATGCTTTATCTGCGCTTGATATCACATTTTATGAGGGACCCTACAGTAATTGTATTTATTTATTTTTACATCACTATAGTGATGCAGACATACATAGGGTGGGGGCACGGTCTGACTTCAACCAATCACAGATGCTGGGACTGACGATGGGTAGAGGACGCAATGAATATGTATGAGAGGTAATGAGTGGACTCACACATTTGCCACAACCCAGGACGGGCCAGCACTACATGACAGAGGTTGTACCAAACAGCTCCTCTAACTAATTCCAAGGGGAAGAAATCACACGAGTCTCCACTGCATTATAATGACCTTACAGGATTAAGGAAAGACTTTCCAAATCCCTCACCAGATATTCATTTATTGTCTAAAAAACACGCTGAGATTGCTGACTACTTTGGTGCTAATCCCCACTTAATATATTCTGTCTTCAAAAAAAAATCCTAGTAGCGACTAGTGAGCAAGGCCTAATAAAAGGCCGAAAGGTTTGTTCGGTCGCAAGACTCACAATAAAAGCACAATTTTGATTTCAACTTCTTGAGAGTGCAGTGATTTCTATTGTTGTCTGGACTTTGAGTTTACTCAATTCACTGGCACCTCAAAATATTTATTACAGTGTGCACGCCTAAAAAAATTGTTTGGGAAATTTTAGTGATACACATGGCCATGACTGTTTGAAGGAAAAAAACAGTGGCAGTGGAAGCATAACTTATTTTTACTTAAGTATCATGTAAAGGTTTTTTTTATTCCTGTGGGATGAGCTGTATTTTTAAGTGCCATTTTGCCATACTGATAGATATTACATTTATACGAGGGGCTGCTGATAAGTCTTTGGATTTGTGATTTTTTTGTTTCTATGGTAACGAATGTTACATCACATGAAAGCCTTATGTGTCTAATATACGTTTTCAAAATTTTGTGTTTGTTGATTATGGCAACAGTTTTCTAAGCACGCGGGAAAACAAAAAAGCGGAGTCTAATGCGATATTCACAGCAACTGAGAGTAGAGGAGTGATAAAATTCTTGCTTCTGCAAAGAAAGTCCACGAAGGATATTCATGGTGATATGTCGCAGACATTAGGGGATCAATGCTTTCATATTCCACAGTTAAAAACTGGGTTTCCAAAATTAAAACGGATGATTTCAGCACCAATGATGAGGAATGTCCTGGACGGCCAAGAGTGGTTGTTGTACTGGAGATTGTCGATGCTGTGCACAAGCTCATACTGGAGAATCAACAAATTTTAGAAAAAGCAATAGCAGACATCATGGGGATTTCCCGTGAATGTGTTTGTGTCTTTATCCATGAACATTTGGACATGAGGAAGCTATCTGCAAAGTGGGTCCCCAAATGTTTGACAACAGATCAGAGAAGCATGCGAGTGAAAACCTCCCAGTCCATTTGTCAGCGTTTTCAAACTGATAAGAACTTCCTGGATCAATTGGTCACTATAGATGAGACCTGGATTTATTTGTATGAACCTGAAAACAAGGAGCAGTCAAAAGAATGGAAGCACAGTGGTTCTCCTCATCCAAAGAAGATCAGGGTACAAAAATCAGCCACTAAGATGATAGCATCTGTGTTCTGGGATAAGGAGGGCGTGCTGCTAGTGGACTACCTTCAAAAGGGTTCCACCATCAATGCAAGGTATTACATTGAACTTTTGGACCAATTTAAGGCAGCTCTGAAGGCCAAAAGGCCTCTGCTCACACTGCACAAGCAACCATGGCAAAACTAGCATAGCTGGGCTTTCAGCTGGTTGACCATCCACCATATTCACCAGATCTAGCTCCCTCTGACTATCATCTGTTTCCAAACCTGAAGAAATACCTCAAGGGTACCAAATTTTACACCATTTCTGAGGTCATGGCTGCTTCGGATGCCTGGTTTCAATCACAACCGAAATCCTTCTTTTTGCTAGGCTTACAGAACTTGGAATACCGATGTAAGAAGTGTGTTGACATCAGTGGAGAGTATGTGGAATAAATAAACTTTTATGAGTAAACTGCAGAAAACCCCTAATAATATAATTTACACTAATTACTGATCACCATAAATAATGAGTTCAATGTATTGTATGAGTTTTTATAATTATATAATAAATAATGCTGCATATCTGTTTTAGGCTGGTTTGTGATGATTCTTTTTTCACTGGTATTTTTTAGCAACTTTGTAGAAAAAAAGTCTCTATTTTTGCAATATTTTGTCTATAAATATTTAGGGCATTATTAACTCCTTCACATTATCCACCATACATGTTCGCCTCTTCACATAAAAGCGGATGACTAATGGTCTGCTATGTCAATCGTTGTCTGCTGAAGCCCTCCATGCTTGTAATAGCAGTGCTCATTTGAAACCCGGCATGTTGCCGGGCTTTAAAGGAGTGATTTTTTTGTATACACAGCAATGCTATGGCATTGCTTTATACTGAAAAATAAATAAAATGTTTTAAAAAAATGAAAAACATATAAGTTCAACTCACCCCTCTTTTGCCCCATAAAAAAATATAAAATAAAAAATACACATATACGGTACTTCTGCATTCAGAAATGTCTGATCTATCAAAGTATAAAAATAATTAACATGATTGATAAGCAATGTAAAAAAATTAACGCCAAAATTAAGTTTTTTTGTTGCTGCAATTCCACAAAAAAATGCTGTCACGAGCAATTATAGCTATCCCAAAAAAGTATAAATATAAACATTATCTCGCGTCTCAAAAAATAAGCCATTACACGATTCCACCGACCAAAAAAATGAAAACGTTTCTTTTTTTTTGGATAATGGTCACAAAATACCCCAATTTGGTTTTGCAAACTTCAGATTTTTTTCACCATTAAAATAATGAAAAAACTGGACATGTTTGGTATTTCTGTAATCACACTGATGAGGATTAACATATTGCATGGTAGTTTTTATAAAAAAAATGTACAGCATAAAAACAATTCCCAAAAAAACATGTCAGAGTTAAATTTTTTCACAATTTTACCACATTGGAATTTTTTAACTGTTTTACAGTACACGATGTGACAAAATGAATGGCGTCATTCAAAAGTACATCTCACCTCACAAAACAACAAGCCTTCATATGACTATGTGGAAAGAAAAATTAAAAAGTTATGGCTCTGGGAAGAATGGGAGGAAAAAATTAAAACGTGAAATGAAAATTTGGCAGCTTTGCAAAGGGGTTAAACTAGCTAGAATGCTATTTGCCTGAATGGGTGTGTCTTCATTGGGTATGTTAACATAGAAAACTGAAATATGTGCATTTTAGGAAGTATCCTATTATCTTAAGGCTGCTTTACACGCAGCGATATCGCTATCAGGTGTACCCGCCCCCGTCGGTTGTGCATCACGGGCAAATTGCTGCCCGTGGCGCACAACATCGCTAACATCCGTCACACTACTTACCTGCCTAGTGATGTCGCTGTTGCCGGCAAATTGCCTCCTTTATAAGGGGGCGGTTCATTCGGCGTCACAGCAATATCACTAAGCGGCTGCCAATAGAAGCGGAGGGGCGGAGATGAACGCAACAAACATTTCACCCACCTCCTTCCTTCCTCATTGCGGCCGGCCGCAGGTACGAGGTTGTTCCTCGTTCCTGCGGTGTCACACATAGCGATGTTTGCTGTCGCAGGAACGACGAACAACCTGCATCCTGCTACAGCAGCGATATTTGGGAAATGGACAGCGTGTCAACGATCAACGATAAGGTAAGTAAAATTGCTCGGTAACGGTCGTTCGTGCGTTTCACACACAACGACGTCGCTAACGAGGCCAGATATGTGTCAAGAAATCCGTGACCCCAACGACATTGTGTTAGCGATGTCGTTGTGTGTAAACCGGCCTTTAATAAATAGTATTAAGAACAATTAGGAGTAGAAATGTGAATACTTTATAGTATATTGTGTTTCATTTTTGATGTCGAATTAGCATGGTAGCACTAGCTGATGTACATATCCTTCATGAGCACATGTAATTCTATGTTCTATGAGAAACAAGTTCATCATGCTGATCACATATTACAGCTATTCTACTGGGGCTATCAGCTAAAGAAGACTTGACTGATATGCATCGCTACACACATTCAGTACAAACCAAAATTTTGGACACACCTTCTCATTCAAAGAGTTTTCTTTATTTTCATGACTCTGAAAATTGTAGATTCACATTGAAGGCATCAAAACTATGAATTAATACATGTGGAATGAAATACTTAACAAACAAGTATGAAACAACTGAAAATATGTCTTATATTCTAGATTCTTCAAAGTATCCACCTTTTGCTTTGATTACTGCTTTGCACACTCTTGGCATTCTCCTGATGAGCTTCAAGAGGTAGTCACTGGAAATGGTTTTCATTTCACAGGTGTGCCCTGTCAGGTTTAATAAGTGGGATTTCTTGCCTTATAAATGGGTTTGGGACCATTATATGTGTTGTGTAGAAGTCTGGTGGATACACAGCTGATAGTCCTACTGAATAGACTGTTAGAATTTGTATTATGGCAAGAAAAAAACGGCTAAGTAAAAAATGAGTGGTTATCATTACTTTAAGAAATAAAGGTCAGTCAGTCTGAAAAATTGGGAAAACTTTGAAAGTGCCCCCAAGTGCAGTGGCAAAAATCATCAAATGCTACAAAGAAACTGGCTCACATGAGGACCACCACAGGAAAGGAAGACCAAGAGTCACCTTTGCTGTGGTGGACAAGTTTATCTGAGTCACCAGCCTCAGAAATCGCAGGTTAACAGCAGCTCAGATTAGAGACCAGGTCAATGCCACACAGATTCCTAGCAGCAGACACATCTCTAGAACAACTGTTAAGAGGAGACTTTGTGCAGCAGGCCTTCATGGTAAAACAGCTGCTAGGAAACCACTGTTAAGGACAGGCAACAAGAAGAAGAGACTTGTTTGGGATAAAGAACACAAGGAATGGATATTAGACCAGTGGAAATCTGTGCTTTGGTCTGATGAGTCCAAATTTGATCTTTGGATCCAACCACCATGTCTTTTTGCAACGCAGAAAAGGTGAACGGATGGAATCTACATGCCTGGTTCCCACCGTGAAGCATGAAGAAGAAGGTGTGATGGCGTGGGGGTGCTTTGCTGGTGCCACTGTTGGCGATTTATTCAAAATTAATGACATACCGAACCAGCATGGCTACCACAGCATCTTGCAGCGGCTTGCTATTCCATCCGGTTTGCATTTTGATGCACCATCATTTATTTTTTATCAAGGCTGTGTAAGGGCTATTTGACTAAGAAGGAGAGTGATAGGGTGCTATGCCAGATGACCTGGCCTCCACAGTCACCAGACTTGAATCCAATCGAGATGTTTTGGGGTGAGCTCGACCGCAGAGTGAAGGCAAAAGGGCCAACAAGTGCTAAGCATCTCTGGGAACTCCTTCAAGACTGTTGGAAGACCATTTCCGCTGACTACCTCTTGAAGCTCAACAAGAGAATGCCAAGAGTGTGCAAAGTAGTAATCAAAGCAAAAGGTGGCTACTTTGAAGAACCTAGAATATAAGGCATATTTTCAGCTGTTTCACATTTTTTTGTTAGGTATTTCATTCCACATGTGTTAATTCATAGTTTTGATGCCTTCAATGTGAATCTACAATTCTCAGAGTCATGAAAATAAAGAAAACTCTTTGAATGAGAAGGTGTGTCCAAACTTTTGGTCTGTACTGTATATACTATATATATATATATATATATATATATATATATATATATATATATATATTATATATATATATATATATATTTTTTTTTTATATGTTTGTGAAATTCAAGGTGAATTTACTGACCTTGAAACATTTTACGCATCTTTTATTAATATCTATAGATAACATTTGAAAGTACAATGAGCTTTATAGACGTATGAGTTTCTGTTTTGGCTTGCATTGTAAAGTGGAAAAAAGTGGTGATGTTTTGTACTCTGACAAAGATTGCTGATTTCATATGTAATTCATTGAGCACTAAGCTTTTCTACCAGTTATACTAAAGAAGACTGCAGTATAGTAATGTATGAGCCCTCATTTTTAACCATGGATGCATAAAATTACATTTGAGTTGAGTGTTTTAGAATTAGATGATGCAATAATAAATCATATAATTACAATACAATACTTTTGAAATAAATAAGCCAATACCACCTGTAAAATTACTGCAAGGCTTAACATTCACTGGAATAAGTACTATTTGTGCTTCTCTTACAGAATAATATTTCTAAAGGGCTGAAAAAAGCCTGAACACATTTTGTTACTTGCTGAGTTGGTTGCATCTATTCCTTTTTTGTCCTGTATTAGTTCTCTTTCATCTCTCCTTATTCTTTCTAAATAAAAAAAACAATAATCTTGGGCAGCTCCAGGAGATCACTGATTCCATAAGTTTTATAGGCAAGTCTAAAAGCCTTTTATTTCCTTGAATTCTAGGTCTGCTTGTTTCTAGATCACCCAGAGAATTTCTGTCTTTTACTTTTGAAGTTTTTAAGACATTCTGATTTCTTTGCCTCCAATTTGCAAATGTAATGAAGAACAACTGACTTAATGAACTCATGACATATCTTATCTTACAAAACAACTTGTCTTTTGTTATCAAAGCTCATAGAGAATGGTAACAAAAGGGTTTGTATGGAGAATATTTTTAAAATGCTTTTTTTTCTGCAGTTTTGTCACAAAACTGCATGCAAATCCTTATACTAAAAAAGTCAATGAGAATCCTGAACGTTTGTGCACTTTGCTTTTTTTCCCTTGCAGATTTGGTGCAGAAATAAATCTGCAGCATGTCAATTCCTTCAGCAGTTTTTGCAGTGTTCCCCCCCCCCAGAATGCAAAGAAAACGCATGCAAAAAACACAAAAAATGGGAAGCAAAAACACTTTTTTTTGCCAAAAGATGCAGGTTTGAAGTAGGCATTTCTGCAACCAAATATTCAGTGTGCGTAAATAGACTTAGAATGATAGCTTGAAGTGTTTCCATAGTTTTATTAATATTGTATTATCATTTCATAATACAAACTAATGTTACTTGCTAGTATACCCTCTGTCACTATTTCTCATCATTTTTACCTTCTTTAATTGAATTTCTAACTGTGTCACTTTTACACATCTTCTTGGTTTACTACAGTGAATGAGACTACAGCCGCCAATGTATGAGAAAATACAATCCTGCTGCATTTTTTAATCACATTAAATGGGTGTCCACTAGAGCTGGTCAGACTTGCAAAAAACTGGGACCGGCTTGTCGCTGCTCAATTAAAAAAAAAAACATGATCCGCTCCGGAATCCGGTACCCATATAAGTCTATGGGGACCAGAATCCAGAGATTAAAAACATTGGAGGTAGAGATAGGGGGGTAGGAACACGTGCAGTGTACTCACCGAGGCTATGTCATGGTGGCAAGCTGCTTCTGGGTCACGCTTTCTCTTCTGGAGCCGACAATTGACAATTCACTGCTTTTCCCGCCCACCAGCATGTGTAATTAGTTGCAGTTAGACGCGCCCCCACCCTGAGTGGCAGCATGTCAGCTGACTGCAACCAATCACAGGCACAAGGATGGCCGGTGGGTGGGAGAAGCAGTGCAAGTGTCTACGGGTCAGTATGGTGAGCATGCATGTATATAGAAACACATGCAGCTTGCTCCTGTCAGAAGAGTGTGAGGCTGTGCTGAGTGATGCGATGCTAGACTCGTGCGAGTCTGGCATGACATCACCCGGCACAGCCTGCCCCTCTCTGAACATAAGTGTGCATGTACAGTGCCTACAAGTAGTATTCAACCCCCTGCAGATTTAGCAGGTTTGATAAGATGCAAATAAGTTAGAGCCTGCAAACTTCAAACAAGAGCAGGATTTATTAACAGATGCATAAATCTTACAAACCAACAAGTTATGTTGCTCAGTTAAATTTTAATAAATTTTCAACATAAAAGTGTGGGTCAATTATTATTCAACCCCTAGGTTTAATATTTTGTGGAATAACCCTTGTTTGCAATTACAGCTAATAATCGTCTTTTATAAGACCTAATCAGGCTGGCACAGGTCTCTGGAGTTATCTTGGCCCACTCCTCCATGCAGATCTTCTCCAAGTTATCTAGGTTCTTTGGGTGTCTCATGTGGACTTTAATCTTGAGCTCCTTCCACAAGTTTTAAATTGGGTTAAGGTCAGGAGACTGACTAGGCCACTGCATCACCTTGATTTTTTCCCTCTTGAACCAGGCCTTGGTTTTCTTGGCTGTGTGCTTTGGGTCGTTGTCTTGTTGGAAGATGAAATGACGACCCATCTTAAGATCCTTGATGGAGGAGCAGTGGTTCTTGGCCAAAATCTCCAGGTAGGCCGTGCTATCCATCTTCCCATGGATGCGGACCAGATGGCCAGGCCCCTTGGCTGAGAAACAGCCCCACAGCATGATGCTGCCACCACCATGCTTGACTGTAGGGATGCTATTCTTGGGGTCGTATGCAGTGCCATTCAGTCTCCAAACGTCACGTGTGTGGTTGGCACCAAAGATCTCGATCTTGGTCTCATCAGACCAGAGAACCTTGAACCAGTCTGTCTCAGAGTCCTCCAAGTGATCATGAGCAAACTGTAGACGAGCCTTGACATGACGCTTTGAAAGTAAAGGTACCTTACGGGCTCGTCTGGAACGGAGACCATTGCGGTGGAGTACGTTACTTATGGTATTGACTGAAACCAATGTCCCCACTGCCATGAGATCTTCCCGGAGCTCCTTCCTTGTTGTCCTTGGGTTAGCCTTGACTCTTCGGACAAGCCTGGCCTCGGCACGGGTGGAAACTTTCAAAGGCTGTCCAGGCCGTGGAAGGCTAACAGTAGTTCCATAAGCCTTCCACTTCCGGATGATGCTCCCAACAGTGGAGACAGGTAGGCCCAACTCCTTGGAAAGGGTTTTGTACCCCTTGCCAGCCTTGTGACCCTCCACGATCTTGTCTCTGATGGCCTTGGAATGCTCCTTTGTCTTTCCCATGTTGACCAAGTATGAGTGCTGTTCACAAGTTTGGGGAGGGTCTTAATTAGTCAGAAAAGGCTGGAAAAAGAGATAATTAATCCAAACATGTGAAGCTCATTGTTCTTTGTGCCTGAAATACTTCTTAATACTTTAGGGGAACCAAACAGAATTCTTGTGGTTTGAGGCGTTGAATAATAAATGACCCTCTGAATAAACTTTTCCCAATTTAAAAAAAAAAATAAAAAAAGAAATAACATTCTTTTTTGCTGCAGTGCATTTCACACTTCCAGGCTGATCTACAGTCCAAATGTCACAATGCCAAGTTAATTCCGAATGTGTAAACCTGCTAAATCTGCAGGGGGTTGAATACTACTTGTAGGCACTGTATATATTATTATTATTATTATTATTTATTTATAGAGCACCATTAATTCCATGGTGTTGTACATGAGAAGGGGGTTACATACAAAATACATATACAAGTTACAGTAGACAGACTAGTACAGAGGGAAGAGGGCCCTACCCTTGCGGGCTTACATTCTATAGGATTATGGGGAGGAGACAATAGGTGGGGTGTAGGTCAGACGGCAGCTCCGCATGGTGGTCGGGCGACAGATCCGCACGGTGGTCGGGCGGCAGCGAGTTCATTGTAGATTGTAGGCATTTCTGAACAGGTGCGTTTTCAGGTTCTGTTTGAAGTTTGCAAGGGTAGGGGATAGTCTGACGTGTTGAGGCAGCGAGTTCCAGGAGACTGGGGATGCTCGGGAGAAGTCTTGGAGTCGGTTGCGTGAGGAGCGAATGAGAGAGGAGGAGAGAAGGAGATCTTGGGAGGACCGGAGGTGACGTGTTGGAGTGTAGTGGGAGAGTAGTTCGGAGATGTACGGAGGGGAAAGTTTATGCACAGCTTTGTAGGTCAGTGTTAGTAGTTTGAATTGGATACGGTGGAAGATTGGAAGCCAGTGGAGGGACATGCAGAGGGGAGAAGCGGGGTGGTATTGAGGAGAGAGGTGGATCAGTCGGGCAGCAGAGTTAAGGATGGACTGGAGAGGGGCGAGCGTGTTGGCAGGGAGGCCACAGAGGAGGATGTTACAGTAGTCGAGGCGGGAGATTATGAGGGCATGCACTAGCATTTTAGTAGATTGCAAATTGAGGAAGGGGCGGATTCTGGAAATATTTTTGAGTTGAAGACGGCAGGAGGTGGTGAGGGATTGGATGTGTGGTATGAAGGATAAGGCAGAGTCAAAGGTCACTCCGAGGCAGCGAACTTTGGGTACTGGCGAGAGCATGGTGTTATTTATTGTAATAGATAGATCAGGTGGAGAGTGTAGGTGAGACGGAGGAAAGATGATTAGTTCAGTTTTGGCCACATTGAGCTTTAGGAAGCGAGAGGAGAAGAAGGAGGATATAGCAGATAGACATTTCGGGATTTTGGACAGCAGAGATGTGGCATCTGGGCCAGAGAGGTAGATCTGGGTGTCGTCGGCATATAGGTGGTATTGGAAGCCATGGGAGTTTATGAGTTGTCCCAGGCCAAATGTGTAGATAGAGAAAAGTAAGGGTCCTAGGACAGAGCCTTGAGGGACGCCAACAGAGAGAGGACGGGATGAAGAGGTTGTGTGGGAGTGGGAGACACTAAAAGTGCGGTTGGAGAGGTATGAAGAGATCCAAGAGAGGGCGAGCTCTCTGACACCAATAAAAATACATGCGGCCCACTCATGTCAGAAGAGTGTGCGGTTGTGTCGGGTGATCTGATGTGACACTCGTACGAGTCTGGCATGACATCACCCAGCACAGCCTGCCGCTCTCTGAACATGAGCGTGCATGTATATAGAAACACATACGGCACGCTCCTGTTAGGAGAGTGTGTGGCTGTGCTGGGTGATGCAACGCGAGACTCGTGTGAGTCTCTCACAAGTGTGACTCAAGCCTAAGAGAAACTACATGTGGCTTTTTTTATTATTTAATAATACCAACTTGAGTTGAGTGAGTAGCGCGATCAGCTGCTGTCAGTCAGGTAACTCACGGCCACCGCTGGATCCAGCGGTGGCCGCGATTAACCTCAGTGACAGCTCAGCTGATCGCGATACTCACCTCAGTTGCTGCGTGGAGCTGACCGGTGCGGCGGTGAGTAGCGTGATCAGCTGAGCTGTCACTGAGGTTACCCGCGGCCACCGCTGCATCCACCGCTGGATCCAGGTAACCTCAGTGACAGCTCAGCTGATCGCGCGGCTGTCTTCAGTTGCTGTGTGAAGCTGACAGGAGCGGCGGTGTATTCTGCAGCTCCTGTCACCTTCATGCAGCACAGCTGGATGCGACGCTGGAGGACTGTGGAGTACGCCGGACATGGAGGGTTTGTTGGGGTTAATAAATTGGTGATGAGGGACTTTGTTAGTGTTTTTTATTCCTAATAAAGGATTTTTCGGGTGTGTGTGTTTTTTAACTGTAATTTACAGATTAATCATGGAAGGTATCTCGGGGAGACGCCTGACATGATTAATCTAGGATTTAGTGGCAGCTATGGGCTGCCATTAACTCCTTATTACCCCGATTTGCCAACGCACTAGGGTAAATCGGGAAGAGCCGGGTACAGTCCCAGAACTGTCGCATATAATGTATGCGGCAATTCTGGGCGGCTGCTGACTGATATTGTTAGGCTGGGGGGCTCCCCATAACGTGGAGCTCCCCATCCTGAGAATACCAGCCTTCAGCCGTATGGCTTTATCTGGCTGGTATTAAAATTGGGGGGACCGCACGACGTTTTTTTAAATTATTTAATTATTTATTTCACTGCACAGTATACACACACCCACCGGCTGCTGTGTTTGGGTGCAGTGAGACACCTGTCACTCAGCGTGGGGGCGTGTCTCACTGCAACCAATCATAGGCGCCGAAAAGCAGGAAAGCAGGGAATACCAGTTTGATTAATGAGCGGCCGGCTTTTTCAAAAGAGGAAAAGCCGCCGGAGTTTAGTGAACAGCTGTGCAGCACCGCGGCAGTGATCGGGGAACGGTAAGTATGAGAGAGGGGGGAGACTGACCGACAGACTGTGAGAGGGGGACAGACAAGACAGAGAGACAGACAGAGCGAGACCGACCGACGGGAGATAGAATGAAAAAAAAAATGACCGACATCGCTAGTAAAAAGCACAAAACATGCGTTTTGGACATCGGAGTGTCACACAATGTTTTTACGTAAAATCTTTCATGTAATAATCTCAAAAAGTAACATACACCAGCTCTATCTCACTATTGGGTATGTGCCCTTAACATTTCCGCCATGAAAATTCATTTTGGTGTCATTTTGGAAGGTTTTCTGGTGAGTCCGAAAAAATGGCGTAAAACTCGGACAAAATTGTTCACAGCTGTGACTTTTGAGTGATAAATGCTTCAAGGGGTCTTCCCCATGCTGTTGCCATGTCATTTGAGCACTCTTCTGAGACTTTTGTGACATTTTTAGGGTTTCTACATGCTGCTGGGGGTCATTTCAGAAAAATACTCGGGTCTCCCATAGGATAACATTGGGCTCGGTGCTCGGGCCGAGTACACGAGTATCTTGGGATGCTCGGCCCGAGCCTCGAGCACCCAAGCTTTTTGGTACTCGCTCATCACTAATAAACAGATGTATTTCTTTATGCAGGTGACCAAAAGTACATGGCATGCCACACGACACCGTATAGCGATCTGTGCACACATCTTCTGCTGATGCAGCCTATCCACATTCACCATCTTGTGCTGCAGCTATGTGAATAAGACTTGGGAGAGTTCAAATGTTCTAGAATTTTTGTAACCTGCATAGTAAAATATGTGTGTTTATCTGTTGTGGAAACAGTGTACCAAAATATATTTCTTTTACTTGCATCCATCCAAGAGTGTGCAGTGAATATGATTTATCAAATGTCAGTAATCAGCATAAAAACCTCCTACGCTATTCTTATAACATTTCTACAAGACTGTCCTGAATACCGCATTTTTTTTTTCCAGCAGATGTATTCATTTATATTGCTTCTGGCAGGTAAAACTATTCATTTTTGCCACTCAGTACAAAGAGATTGTCTGCTCAGATATATCTTTTCCTAGCGGAGGAGGAAAGTAATGGTGCCGGAGAAGAGTTCATTGTGCTGTGCTGCTATTGTAATGGGTCGCTGTGGGTGGATATGTTCTGGGGGCATTGTATTTAGTTATATTATGTAGGAAACTGTGAATGTACAAGTTTACAAGGTTTTTTTGATAAAGCTCAAAAATAAGCAATACTGGAAATTGTATTTCAACTTTTCATAGATAAATCTCTTATTTCATTTTTTAATTTTGTTTTTAACTAATTTTATTAATGCTTCGAGTATGAAGTCCACTTTTGGTAATGTATGGATGGGGAAAAAATGGGCAAGTAAATTTATATTGCAATATTAAAGTGTTATATGAATTAATAAAGAATTATTTTAAAGATGTATTTGTAGGTACAGATCTCCAACAGCCATTTAGGAACTTATCTTCCTAAAAATCAGAATACATCGTTGTTACCAGGATAAATCTCAGGGGCGGCAATGTGTCTCTAATAATCTTTAAACTGTCACACGGAGTTTTACACAAAACTCACCGACTGTCATGGTGACATCAGACGCTGTTCACATTGCAGATCCAATGGTTTCTCTTGTGTTCCTGATCTACACAAGCAGACTCCGCAGGTGAGTAGCCTGTGCTTGGTCTTGTGGAGTTTACTAGTAGTTTTGTTGTTTCCATCTTATTCTTGTCTTTCTCCTAATCTCTTATTGTCTTATATCTCTGTGTGTGCGTGCTGTGTGATAGAGTTTTGTTTTCCCGTTTGTCTATCACAGTCCTGTCCCACAATCCCTGGGGGACAGCGAGGGGGTATAAGATCAGGACTGGTAAGTAGAAGGGCCAGGAAGGAGATTCAGGCATCTACACCACAAGGAGTATCTGAGAATAGGGATAGCACAGGGACCCTTAGTCTGATTGTCAGCTTCCAGTCTTTTGTTTCCCACTATCCCCATAGTCCCTCATGACATTGTTGTAGGCCCTAACTTAATTTGCGGCATGGACCCTGTTGCTGCTGTATCTAGGCGGTTGCAGGCCTTGTCTCTTCAGGTGCTTGAATTAAAGGGAGTTGTACAGCAGCAAGAACAGTTCGCCAGACTTGTACAGTTCATAATGGTTGCCGGATCATCTGAATCCAAACTGCTCTTTCCGGAAAGATTTTCTGGGTAGCGCACCCAGTTTGTAACCTTTAGAAAAGCATGCAAATTGTACTTTCGGTTACGTCCTCACTCCTTTGGAGATGAGGCACAGCGGGTGGGAATTGTGGTCTTATTGCTGAGTGGGGATCTTCAAGCATGGGCTTTTCCTTGCCCCCAGAGTCACATGTGCTTTGTCAGTGAATGGGTTTTTCTCTGCACTCATCCTCATCTAAGGTGATCCTGATAAAATATCATTAGCCGAGTCTAAAATCAGTTCACCGCTTCAAGGTAATCGACTGGCAAATAATTATGGTGTCGTACTCCGGTGCTGGTCTGTAGATACTCTGTAGAATGACCCTGCACTTAAAAACTAGAATTTTTAGGGTGTATGCAAGAGGATTAAAAAAAAAAATTGGCTATGTATGTAACTCCTCTGTCTCTTGGGTGTGCTATGTTGCTTGTAATTTGGATTAATCACTTTTTCTGACAGAGGTCTCATGATACCAAGTCTCTTTGGAAGGGGTAACTACCGACTTTCTCTCTGGAGGCCTCACCTGAGCCTTATAGCTTGATGGGTGGTCCCATTAGAGGAAAAGTTTCACAACTGCTAAAAGAGAACGAGGTTGTTTTTCTGTGGCAAAATTGGACACTTTGTTAGTACCTGTCCCTCTGTGCCCTAGGGTAATCAAGCAGTTGGAAAACCTTTAGGCTCAGGTAGGTTGGGGATTCTAACTTGAGTCTGCATATTTCCTTGACCATGGTGTCTCAGTGTATTATCGCTACTAGGGTAAAGGTTGGGGGCCAAGATGTCCCTATAAAGGGTTTTTCAGAATAGTGGTTCTGGGGCAAAACATAGTCGATGAACAGTTTACTCTTTAATTTGGGTTAGAGTCCGGTATGGATTTTTCCCATAAACTCTTCAACTCTCTCAGGGGTGTTTGTTGAGAGTTTACAGGTGTTGGAATTCCACATAGAGGTACTAGATTTGGAGCTTATATCATGTTATGTGCTTAAAGACCTCCCTGCACAAGACGTGTTAGGTTTCCCCTGGTTTGCATTATGCAACTCCATTGTTGGCTAGAAAACCCAGGGCATAATTAAATGGAGCTTGTACTGTAAGGAACACTGTCTAGGAACTTGTATTTTGGCGATTACCACTAGTCTTCCGAATCCTCTCTCAGATTTGGATGTGTTCTGTATGTTTTGCAGCATGGGTGAGCCACTTCAAGTACAAATGTCTATAACAGGCTTTAGCAAATCTAGTTGGCTGACTGCCAGCTCAGTCACAAATAATATTATGAGCTTTTTAATTGCAACAGCTATATTGTATGCAAAAGGAGTTGAAAAATAAGCTCTGTAGGGAAAAATGGAAAACTGGGTCTCTCAGGGTAACCTTTCAGTTTTGGCTGTGATGGTAAAATGTGAAAACAGGTTTGGCAGGGTATAATGTAATGTGGGCTGCACTTTAGGCAGAACCACTGAGGATGTGTGCACATTTATCGGTCCATGTTTCCTCCTCCTACTTTTCCGTTTCATCCACCTCCTCATCTGGTCAGCTTGACATCTGCATGACCTACCTCAGATCCTCACAGCCAGGGGAAAACAACAGCAGACTGCTTTGAGACTCAGCTGCTTGGGATGGAAATTCCTCATCGAACTGGAGTTTTGACTAGAGATGAGAGATGTTCGAATCGAACCGTTCGCCAATTTCAAATGCAAGTGGTTTTGGGCGGTGTTCGAGTCGTTTGACGAACTTGAACGATTTGCTTCATGTTTGACCGTTCGAGTTACTGTTCGATAACGGTTCGATCACCAAAAGCGTGGCTTTTCACAGTAAGGCTATGTGTGTACGTTGTGTATTTGCATGTGTCCTGCGTCCCCAGCACAATCCCTCTCTTTCCTACTCACCGATCACTGGCACGGCGCTGCACAGCTGTCACAAAGCTCCGGCGGCTTTTCCTCTTTTGAAAATGGCTGCTGCTCATTATTCAATCTGGTATTCCCTGCTTTCCCTGCTCACCGGCGCCCATGATTGGTTGCAGTCAGACACACCCCCACGCTAAGTGACAGCTTTCTCACTGCAACCAATCACAGCCGCCGGCGGGCAGGTCTATAACGTGCAGTAAACTAAATAAATAAATAATTTAAAAAAAAAAAACCTGCGGTCACCCCCAATTTTGATACCAGCCAAGATAAAGCCCCACGGCTGGAGGCTGGTATTGTCAGGATGGGGAGCGCCATGTTATGGGGAGCCCACCACCCTAACAATATCATCCAACAACCGCCCAGAATTGCCGCATCCATTAGATGCGACAGTCCCGGGACTCTACCCGACTCATCCCAAATTGCCCTGGTGCGGTAGCAATCGGGGTAATAGGGTTAGGTTAATCATGACAGGCGTCTCCCCGAGATACCTTCCATGATTAACCTGTAAGTGAAAGTAAATAAACACACACAATGAGAAATCCTTTATTTGGAATAAAAGAGAAAAAAACCCCTCATTTACCACTTTATTAATCCCCAAACAGACATCCAGGTCCGAAGTAATTTACATGACACTTTCAGCTCTGCTACATGAAGCTGATAGGGACGCGCCGTAGAACATGAGCGCTCTGTGTCAGCTCCATGCAGCAACTGAATTGAGCCGCGCTGTCACCGGAGACTTCACTCAGGTAGTGCCTGCATGTGTCTCTCTCTCTCCTCTCTTCTCTCTTCTCTCTCTCTCTTCTCTCTCTCTTCTCTCTTTCTCCTCTCTTTCCTCTCTCCTCTTTCTCTCTCTCTCCTCTCTTGTTTCTCTCTCTTCTCTCTCTCTCTTGCTCTCTATCTTTCTCTCTTCTCTCTCTTCTCTCTCTCTTCTCTCTTTCTTCTCTCTCTTCTCTCTCTCCTCTCTCTCTCTTCTCTCTCTTTTCTCTCTCCTCTCTCTCCTCTCTCTCTCTTTTCTCTCCCTCTCCTCTCTCTCTTCTCTCTCTCCTCTCTCTCTCCTCTCTCTCTCTTCTCTCTCTCCTCTCTCTCTCTTCTTTCTCTCTTCTCTCTCTCTTTTCTCTCTCTCTTCTCTCTCTCCTCTCTCTCTTCTCTCTCCCTCTCTCTCTCCTCTCTCTTTTCTCTCTCTCTCTCCCTCTCCTCTCTCTCTTCTCTCTTTCTCCTCTCTCTCATCTCTCTCTCTTCTCTCTCCTCTCTCTCTCACTCATCTCACTCTCTCACTCATCTCTCTCTCTCTGTCTCATCTCTCTCTCTCTCATCTTTGTAGCTGAATAATCTACTTCTGGTTTCTCTACTGCAATACAGAGGTCAAGATTACCAAATCTTCCAATGCTTTTCATTACAGGCAGTGGCTCAATGGGTAGAGCTGCTGCCTAAGGAGAATTAGTTCACAAGTTTGAGTCCCGGTAAAGAATTTAATTTATTTATAATTTTAAATTATATATATTATTTATTTATAATTATAATTTACTTTAATTATGCACTGAGGGGAGGAGCCGGACATCAGCTGTGAGCATCGGGACACACCTCTAAAATTGGAGCAGTTCACGGAATGAGGCTGCATTGCTCTCTCCTCTCTCTCCTCTCTCTCTTCTCTCTCTCTCCTCTCTCCCTCCTCTCTCTCCTCTATTCTCTTCTCTCCTCTCTCTCCTCTCTCTCTCCTCTCTCTTCTCCCTCTTCTCTTGCTCTCTCTTCTCTCTCTCTCCTCTCTCTCTTCTCTCTCTTCCATCTGTCTCCTCTCTCTCTTCTCTCTGTCTCATCTCTCTCTTCTCTCTCAGACCTGGCGATGATCAGCTGATGTGGTCACCTGACGGAATCAGATGACACTATAAGTCGAGCGGTGAGGCTTGCTTTTTACCGCCTGGCCGGCTAAACTATCAGCTGATGCTGTCAGACAGGAGTCTGCACAGAAGTGTATAGGCTTTTTTTCACTGATGTATCAGCTGATTGTATAAAAGCCATTTATACAATCAGCTGCTGTATCATGTGATTCAGGCCCTTGAACCTGACACATCATCTGATCGCAATGCCTTCCAGCAAACCAATGATCAGAACTACAAGGCTCAGCATACTCCATCCAGGACTGTATGCAGGAGTTTTATGCCCACCAAAAAAATGAGTGGGCTTTGCCATATTTTTGTATGCTAGCCAGGTACAGTAGGGAGGTACGGCTGCCCCCAACCCCCAGCTGCCTATTTGTACCTGGCTGGGAACTAAAAATATAGGGAAGCCCTTTCTTTAATTTTTTCGTGAATTTCATGAAGTAATTAAAAAAAATAAATGACATGGGCTTCGCCCCATTTTTGTGTCCAGCCAGGTACAACTAGGCAGCTCGGGATTTGAATCCTTAGCACAGGTTGGCCCAAGCTTTTTGGGCCCCTCTGCTGCAAATTGAAGTCCGCAGCCGCCCCAGAAAATAGCACTTTCATAGAAGTGCCATCATCCGGCACTGTATCCAACTCACCCAGCAGCCCTGATGCCGGGTGGCTTGCTGGGTAATAAAGGGATAATACTAGCTTTGTTTTACTAGCTAAGACAGAGATTCTTAATGTCAGGCAAGTTTGACCTGGCCATTAAGAATCTCCAATAAAGGGTTAAAAAAAGACACCACACAGAGAAAAAATACTTTAATAGAAATAAATACACAGACACACTTAGAGACTCCATGTTTATTACTCCCTCTCACCCCTCCACGATCCTGGTCTTCTGTCTTCTTTCTCCTTCAACCCATGCAGCTCTGCTACATCAGACAGCATTGCATGGGAGGAAGATGCTGCTGCTTCCGTGCTGTCTAATCAATCAGTGAGTGAGCAGAGGTTGCGAGTTGTAAGCGGTAACGTCACTGCTGCCACCATTGCAATAGTAATCTGACAGGAGAGTTACTATAGCAATGGTGATCTCCGATCACATGATTCCCGGTGCCGTTATTCACCGGCTGTGGCATCCAGTCCCTGCATGTGGGCTGACTCTGTAAAGAGCGCCGACATGCAGGAACGGGGAGCCAAGCATGTGTCCGAGTATCTCGCCGGTACACGGAGATGCTGAAACGAGCACCGCGTACCGGAGAGATGCACTGACAAAACCTAGCATAATCTCTAGCCATGTGACCAGTCTGTACCAATACGATAATAGACACGTGACTAGTTACATGCTATGACGATGTAACAGAAGGTCCTATCATTAGTGCTTGTTACCGGGAGGGCGCAGCGATGATCGGAAGGAAAAGTGGCGGGAGACAGAGTCTGCAGGACACATTGCGGGGACCTGTAAGTATAATGGCAATGTTTCTTAACTGTATGTGTACATTTATAATGTGTTTGTATGTGTTTGTGTTTGTCTGCCATTGTTTTCAATGGGGTTCGAATGTGTTCGTCGAACGTTTGCCGAACACACCCGCCGTTCGTCGAACCGAACCGAAATCGAACACTAGGGGGGTGGCTCATCTCTACTGTTGACATAGTCCATATGTTCCTTTTTAAAATTGTTGCTATGTGGGGCAACTTTGCCTAACTTGACTGTGTGGGTGAACTGTAAATACAGTCAACATAAGGGAAATTTGTTAAACTTGTTGTTCTGTGGGGGAAGTCTTGCAATCTTGACTGTGGGGGTGAACTGAAAATTCAGGGTTTGTAAGGGCCGTTTTATAAATTACTGGTCTGTCATCTGTGGGGAATCTCTGAAATCCATCTCTGTGGGGTCACTGTTAAAATGTTTAGTTTCTTCATTTATTTGCTATGTAACCATAATTGCTCTGGTGACAGAAGCCCTTTAAGTCATTTACCTATCCACATTTGTTTGCAGGGCAATTGGTATGCTCGTACCCCCATTTAGGTACCTTTTGCAGCCCCCTAGACCTTACTACGACCATTTTAGAGCTCCGAACTTGAGCTATCCATTGACTTGTATGGGGTTCATTTTTTGGGGTCAAGTTCGACATCCGAACATGATTTTTTTTCTGTGCTGATGGTGAACCTGAATATCCACGGGTTTGCTCATTACTAGTGTTAACCCTTTTTTTCAATTTGCATTTTACTGCTTTGAAGGGGTGGGGGCAAAAGATTAGCTTTATTTAGGAATACAGCAAGATACAAGACTCAGGCGTCTCCACCATTAGAGTTAATCCCGAGGACAAGGATAGCCTAGAATTCCCTAGTGTGAATGACAGACTAGAAGCCCTTTGTTTCTCACTAACTTAAAGTCACATTATGACATTATAGTTAAGACAGGGGGAGTGACAGATTAGCTTTAGCTATATAACTATGTAACAGCTACACGTTCTGTTTTGAGAAATTACATGAATATCATATTGATAAGTCTTAGGTCTGCTAAACTCAAAGTACCACCTGATACAATTATCCATGTGATATCATATTAATTTTGCACAGTCACATCAAGACAAAAAAGAGAGAAGGAGCTTCATTGCATCATCAAGTAGCTTAAGTCACCTCTGGTTATTTACTGTGGTCATTTTGGTTCCACCCCAACCAATCTATGATGGCATAGAAAAAAGTTTATTCTAAATATTGCAGACACATCTTTTAAAAACAAAGCATTATTTATATTTGAATCAAAATACTTCTAAAATATTAATTTCAAGAACAATTGCTTATGAAAATCCAAAATACTTCCAGATATAAAACAGAATATTTCTGAGATCATGGACAAAAGTAATATGTTTATAATAGCTAAAACTGAAGAGGTAAACATTTCTATTCTACAATATAAAATGTTAGATCATAATTGCTACCTGAAATTGTGCAAACCTTTGAGGCACAGTGGACTGTGTATAAGATGGAAAGATTCATTATAGTGTGTCTTGTAAATTGGAATCAAAGTTATCAGCCAGGTCACGCAAGTAAAGTTTTACAAGATGACAGCTTCACTTAAATAAGTAATAATAGTGTTTGGACCACATTCATACAGTTAGTAAACCAAGTAGTCAAGTAAAAAAAAAAATGTTTTGTCTACGATGTGGGCAATAATGGGGACTGCTTACCTATGAGAATTATCGTTATGAACTGTAAGTTAAAACAGGATAATTGCAGTAAATTTCATGCTTAAGTGGTATAAAATAATTCACACACCATAATTTTATACTTCATAGCATACGTAGGAGTGCTCTTTTCCAACGATTGTGTATAAGAAGCTGTGTTAACACATTGGGAACTTTTGTTTAACTATACTGCGTGCCTATCAATCATATGGTTGTTATGGCAGGCCTTCTCATGTAATTACCCATTTCACTGTGAATGAGTAAAAAACCTTTACCCAACCTTTCAACGTATCGCCTAAACACAAATGTTTTATTGTAATACAAAGAGAATGATGGACAGCTTGCAGTGATGGTAAGGATGGGGCAATATTCTAAGAAAGCCCAGTTAAATTACAATTATCAGATACTATAATTGTGATTAACCTAATTATTGGCTTCGGGAAAAATATATTTATCACAATATGGAAACTTTAAAGTTTGCTTGTCATTGCAGGTAACTTTTAAGAATAGGCTGCATATGTTAGGAATACCTCTCTTTCTGGGCAGAATATGACTTTTATCCTTTATTTTTCTCCAGTTGTTTTTTTTGCTGCGGGCTATATCTCTAATTTTCAGTTACCTCTAAGTTAGAAGATTGAGACTAGCTGCTATAATGTCTCCTTTACACACCACATCACATAAAGCGATGGATTCCTGCTTTCATTTCTCTGTAGCACACAGAACAAAGCAGCAAGAGCAGCATAAAAGGAATTTTCCAGCAGTACTAAGCTGTGTTGCTGTGAATCTACCAGGTTTTTCAAAAAATAAGACCTCCCCCAAAAATAAGCCCGAGCAGGGATCTTCAGCATTTTCGGAGCAAGGCTTAAATATAAGCCCTCTCCTGAAAATAAGCCCTAGACATGGTTCAATAATGGATTGTCTAAAAAAATACTGCGAGACACTTCATTATAGACAGCAGACACCCCGCAATCACACTCACCAGACGCCGAGCAGAGGACCTGAAGTGATCGCACACCCACACACATCAGATATCACACTCACACACATCAGATCATACACACAATCACCCATCAGATCGCACACACACACACTCACCACATCCAACGATACCGATTTCTTCTGGCCAGCAGAATCCTGAGATGCAGAGCAGTGGAATGCAAGGACCTGCAGCTGCGGATGGAATTCTTACAGGACTTGCTATGCGTAACTTTCTCCCATGTTTTCCTGTGGCCGGAGGCATTCTGTACCGCCGGATGTCGTGAGTGACTAGTGAGTGTGTGTGTGATCTGATCAGGGATACCTGCGGAGAGGGCCCGCCAAAGATCACAGGGAGGACCTGGGAGACACGCAGACGTCCGGGGTCTGGTAAGTATGCGTCTCTTGGAAAGTGGGGGTCTGCTTTTATGGGGGTAAACTTCCCCCAAACATGTTTCTCCAAGATTAAGACTAACTCCAAATATAAGCCCTAGTGTTTTTTTGGAGGTAAAAAAAAGTATAAGACAGTATCTTATTTTTGGAAAAACACGGTAGCACTGGAGTGAGACAGAACAGTTGCAGGTTGATCTGACCCTGTCTACCTGTCTCTCAATGTACAGAGTGCTAAACACTCCTATACCCCCATCCACTCTCCATAAAGTTCATTAGAAGGTGTAACATGATGCCTCTGTGAGCTGGCAGTCCAACATGCTTTGACCAAAAGGAATTTGAGTTGTTTTTAGAGTAAATGGTGAGGTCAGGAGGCAGGAAAAAATGACTCATAAGGGGAGAAAGAAGATTATTTCTTTGTTAAGATAACTACTAATTGATTTAAGCAAAGTTTGTTGGAATGACAGAGACCATCTAAAGAGTTTTAGATTCATTTAGGTAAAACTGTCACAGTAGAATGTAATTATCAGCAATAGCATGAACTCCTGCGGTCTATGAGTGTATCATGTCAAGCCGAGGTTTCACAACTGTACTAAAAAATGAGACTATTGCAGTACATCCTGCAAATCAGTGTCAATGCAGACATAAATATATATATATATATATATATATATATATATATATATATATATATCTTTGTGATTTTATTTCTGCAACCAACTTCTGTGCTGTGATATTCGGAACCAGATAACATAAAATATTATATTTGACCTTTCACACTGATAAAAAAAAATGCCGGCTAGCAATATAAGGATAAGGACTATCCTCATAATTGCAAAGCAGCAATTACTCAGCTCATTTTATTGACAGTATGCCCTTCTGTATGAATAACGTATATTGAAGAATACTTTTCATAACTGAAGAAAATATTGTTTACTTTTTCCCCCACTTTTATTTGTTATTTTTAATATATCCCCGTTTGTGCTTTGTACTAATCATTATTATTCATCCAATCTGGGTATAGTCAGTGCATAGCTGTTTAGTTAACTCTGTCTCTATACTTATTTTATAAGTTTTTATTTTGAAAGGTCTAGTTGTAGAGATAGATAATTAGCGTAATAAAGCATATTATATGAGTATTTTTTTTTTTATCTTTTACTTCAACTCTTGTGATTTCTTTAAAGGTTATTCCCATCTTCATAGATGGACATTGTCAGATAGGTACTTGGAAAAACAAGCACCATTGTAAGGTACTGAATATTCAAATTTATAGCGGTTCTTGAGATATTAACATTTCTGTCTTGTTTAGCTGGTTGCCAGGGCACTGAAGCTAACTGACATTAGGTTTTAACAGATCACTCTAACAATCCTGGTCAAGTTTAAAACAGAGCTTTTAAAAAACTTAATAAAAAAAGCTTAGAAACACTGCCCATATTCTGCTCTTTACCAGCAATGGTCGGTCTGCAACGTGATCGAGTTGTAAACAATAGAAAATTGGTATTATCTCAAAAACAGTTGAAAATTAGAATAAATTGCAAAATTGCTTGCATTTTAAATCTATAATTGACTATACCCATTGTGAGACTGTGACCGGGGTTATCTATGACGGCCGGTATGTCTCGCCCCGGTTGTGCTCACTCCATGATAATCCACTATAGGGTTAATGCTGTTTCCCTACAGGCTGAAGGGAGGGTTAAATAGATTCAGGAACAAGGGCAGGTGTGCCGGGTGTGAGGGAGTGATCACATCTCCCTGAGTTCTCTGCCGGAAAGGCACATATGTACTATTGTGGACTTTTTCTTTGGAATAAACCGTGTGCTGTGAACCTTGATGCCTGGATCCCGTGTCTTCTGCAGCGCAGCCGACGACGCTACCTCACATATGGTGGGGAATCGGCGGGCATGACAGCCGGTGAGGTGTAGCATCCATCCCTGGTGACCCAGCTGCGCATGTCCTGGATTCGAGCGGCTATACTACAGCCCAAACCCGGCGACGCCATGGAGGACATAATAAAGCATTTGGCTCAGGCTAATGCACAGCAGCAACAGGCTAATGCACAGCAGCAACAGGCTAATGCACAGCAGCAACAGACCAATGCACACCTGCTCCAATCCTTGCAATTGCAGGAAAAAAGGCACCAAGAACAGATGGTTCTCCTGGCCAAGTCGATCCGTGCCGGACCGGCAGCAACAACCCAGGGACCGGGTGACGACGGCAGCGTCCGGAAAGCGGTGAGACAAGCGTTGCAAAAGATGACCCCGGGTGATGATGTGGAAGCGTTCCTGGCGGTGTTTGAACGGGTGGCCGAGCGGGAAAAGCTGCCGACCCCGCAGTGGGCTGAGGTATTGTCACCCTATCTGACGGGGGAACCCCAAAAAGCATACCTGGACCTCTGTACCGAGGACGCCATTGACTATGTGACCCTGAAAGCCGAAATACTGGCTCGGTTGGGGGTGAATACCTATGTACGGGCCCAGCGGGTAAATCAGTGGTTCTATGAGGAAGCCAAACCCGTACGCTCCCAGGCCTATGACTTGTTACATCTTGTAAAAAAGTGGTTGCAGCCTGACACTCTGAGCCCGGCGCAAATGGTGGAAAGGGTAGTAGTGGATCGTTTTGTGCGCACTTTACCCGTCACCGTTCAACGGTGGGTCGGACAGGGTGACCCGAGTACCCTGGACCAATTAGTGTCCCTGGTAGAGCGGCATGTGGCTACGCAGGACTTGATACGGGACACTGAGACTTTGCGTACCGCCCGTCGGTCCGGCCCCTCCAAGCCTAGGGCCAAGGACCCACCGCTGACACCGGTGCGGGAGTCCGCTACCGTCCCGTCTGAAGCCGCACCCTCCGTCCCTGAGGTCCGGAAAACTATGTACCCTAAACGACAAATCGTCAAGGGGGTGTCCTTCCCTATTAGATGTTGGCGGTGCCAGCGGGTGGGACATATGGAAGCCCAGTGTCCACTCACCACGGAGCCCATGGATTGTGGGGTTACCCGGCGGGGTTCAATGTATGCTCAGGTGGTGTGTACCGCTGACCTGGTCTACCCAGAGACTGAGCCCCACTTGTGCCAAATTCAGGTGAATGGATGTCCGGTTACAGGCTTGTTGGATTCCGGAAGCTTAGTGACCCTTGTGCGATCAACCCTAAGGGCTAAAGTAAAGGCCACAGGACGTACCGTGGGGGTGGTTTGCATACATGGGGACCGCCGAGACTATCCCACGGGGATAGTCACCATCACAGCACCTTGCGGTCAGGTGCAACATGAGGTGGGACTTATTAATACTCTTCCCTATGATGTGATCCTAGGAAGGGATCTGCCCTATTTTTGGACTTTATGGAAGGGACCTCCTAAGTCCCCTCAGATATTGGTCAGTCCGGGACCTGAGCCCTACAATCCTGAATCCGGGACGCCTGCCGTAGGGGTCCCCATGATAGGGACAGGATGTGAACCTGATAGGTCGCCCCTAGAGGTATTGGCAGGAGAGGCTGAGACGGTCGAGCCCATCCCGGAGTTGGAGGCGTCCCCGGATACGTTTGGGACAGCCCAACTCCAGGACCCTACATTAATACATGCCCGGAGTCGGGTGACAGTAGTTGACGGGGTGGCACAGCTGCCTGGTGCCCAGGTAAGATACCCCCATTTCGCTCTTAAGCTGGATTTACTCTACCGGGTAGATGAAATACGGGGCGTAGGGGTAGAGCAGTTGGTGGTGCCCCAGCCGTATCGCCGGCGGGTCCTCGACTTGGCTCATAAACACCTGATGAGTGGTCACCTAGGGGTCAAGAAAACGCAGGAGCGAATATTGCAAAGGTTCTATTGGCCCGGGGTCTTTGGGGAGGTAAAACGGTTCTGCGAAACCTGCCCGGAGTGTCAGCTTACCGCACCCCTGACCCACTTTCGTAGTCCGTTGGTACCGTTACCCATTATAGAAGTCCCTTTTGAACGGATAGGGATGGATCTGGTGGGGCCCCTCGTAAAGTCTGCTCGAGGGCACCAGCATATCCTAGTGATCGTTGACTATGCCACCCGGTATCTAGAGGCGATACCTCTCAGACATACTGCAGCAAAGCTTATAGCTCGGGAGTTGTTTGCTGTGTTCTGCCGGGTGGGGTTGCCCAAGGAGATCCTTACGGATCAGGGGACCCCATTCATGTCTAAAGTGACCAAAGAGCTATGCCGGCTACTCCAGATCAAGCAGTTGCGTACGTCCGTGTATCATCCTCAGACGGATGGTTTAGTGGAACGATTCAATAAAACCCTGAAAACCATGCTCAAAAGGGTGATTTCCAAAGACGGGAAAGACTGGGATATGATGCTTCCCTATTTGATGTTTGCCATCCGAGAGGTGCCACAGGCATCCACGGGGTTTTCGCCTTTTGAATTGTTATACGGGCGACATCCCCGGGGATTGTTGGACCTGGCAAAAGAAACCTGGGAGCAGGAGCCCACCCCCCATAAAAGTGTGATTGAACACATTTTGGGTATGCAGAACCGCATAAGCGCGGTCATGCCAATTGTGAAGGAGCATTTACAGGAGGCTCAGGCCGCGCAAAGCGGCCGCTACAATAGACAAGCCACCGTGCGGACCTTTAATCCCGGGGATCGGGTGTTGGTATTGATTCCCACGGCGGAGAGTAAATTCCTGGCTCAGTGGCAAGGCCCCTACGAGATAAAGGAAAGAGTCGGGGTGGTTAACTATAAAGTATTGCAGCCCGGTAGGCGGAAACCTGAACAAATATACCATGTCAACCTATTAAAACCCTGGCAAGAACGGGAAAGCCTGATGGCTGTTTTTTCCCCACCTCCCTCCTCTTCGGGTCGTTCACATCCGGCTCCAGCGACCTCTGGAGAGGACGAACCGGAAGTAAGGATTGGAGAAGCCCTCACCAAGACACAGAGACGAGAGGCCAGACGGTTGGTTCAGCAGAACCCCGATGTCTTCTCCGAGCTGCCCGGTAGGACCAGTCTGATACGACATGATATTGTCACCGAGCCCCACCTGAAGGTACGCCTGAAGTCATACCGAGTACCGGAGGCTCGACGACAAGCCATATCGGAGGAAGTAAAGACAATGTTACGCCTGGGGGTCATCGAACAATCCCGGAGTGAATGGGCTAGTCCGATTGTCCTAATACCCAAACCCGATGGCTCCTTAAGGTTCTGCAATGACTTTAGGAGATTGAACGAAATATCCAAGTTTGATCTCTACCCCATGCCCCGGGTGGATGAGCTGATTGATAGGCTGGGACAGGCGCGATATTTTACCACGCTCGACCTGACCAAGGGGTACTGGCAGGTGCCACTAACGGAGTCCGCCAAGGAGAAAACCGCTTTTGTTACGCCGGAGGGTCTCTTCCACTATGTTGTCTTGCCTTTTGGGTTACATGGCGCTCCGGCCACGTTCCAGAGGTTGATGGACTTAGTGCTGGAACCGCACCAGGCGTATGCATCAGCGTACCTTGATGACATCATTATTTACAGCTCCGATTGGCAGACCCACTTGGAACAGGTACAAGCGGTGGTAGACGCGCTTCGAACAGCCGGATTGACAGCCAATCCCAAGAAATGTGCGTTGGGACTCACAGAAGCCCGCTACTTGGGCTACGTAATAGGCCAAGGAGTGATTAAGCCCCAAATTAACAAAGTTGAGGCGATCCAGAAGTGGCCTAGACCCCTGACCACGAAGCAGGTGAGGGCCTTCCTGGGTATCGTGGGGTACTACAGGAGGTTTGTAAAAGATTTTGCGGGACTATCAGCCCCCTTGACGGACCTTCTCAAGGGCAAGAAGTCCGTCATGGTGCGCTGGACTCCGCAGGCCGAGGACTCCTTCCGGGCCCTGAAGGGGGTCCTGTGCGGACAGCCCGTTCTTGTAAACCCTGATTTCCGGAAAGAGTTCATAGTACAGACTGACGCCTCGGAGGTCGGCCTGGGGGCAGTGTTGTCTCAGGTGGTTCAGGGGGAGGAACACCCCGTCACCTTCTTAAGTAGGAAACTCACCCCTCCTGAGCGGAATTATAGCGTAGTGGAGAAGGAGTGCCTGGCGATCAAGTGGGCCTTGGAGTCCCTACGCTATTACCTGCTGGGACGTCAGTTTCGCTTGGTGACGGATCACTCTCCACTGGTCTGGATGAGGTCCGCCAAGGAACGGAATGCCCGGGTTACCCGGTGGTTCCTTTCTCTGCAGAACTTCCGGTTTACGGTTGAACACCGGGCCGGTAGGTTGCAGGGCAACGCCGATGCCTTGTCCCGCGGCCCGTGTTTGATGGCAGGAGTTCAACCCCGCACGCTTGAACTGAGGGGGGGGGGGTGTGAGACTGTGACCGGGGTTATCTATGACGGCCGGTATGTCTCGCCCCGGTTGTGCTCACTCCATGATAATCCACTATAGGGTTAATGCTGTTTCCCTACAGGCTGAAGGGAGGGTTAAATAGATTCAGGAACAAGGGCAGGTGTGCCGGGTGTGAGGGAGTGATCACATCTCCCTGAGTTCTCTGCCGGAAAGGCACATATGTACTATTGTGGACTTTTTCTTTGGAATAAACCGTGTGCTGTGAACCTTGATGCCTGGATCCCGTGTCTTCTGCAGCGCAGCCGACGACGCTACCTCACACCATGGACAATCCCTTTTAATGTTTATTTAAATACATTTTTGAAATTCCATAAACTGTAATAAAAGGGGCCAACAAAAGGTCAACCAACTTTGCATTTTTCTCATCTAGATTCTAATGTTAATAAAAAACACCTTTATAATACTCATATAGGGGGCAAGCTGGTCTGAAGGGTGTTACTAGTCTCGGGCCAGCGCCTCCTCTCTTCTTACAATCCCTGTCCTCCTTCCCAGCCCCATGTGCATAACACATCCTGCGTCATTCACTGAGAGGCCTTTATTGTGCTTCTGCGCATGCACAATTTGATCTGCCTTGCTGAAGACAGCAAAGTACTGAAAAGTGAATGTTCAAGAAAAGGTCAAAGACCGCCTGTGCATGTGCACCAGGCAGATCAAAGTGCACATGTGTGAATGATGCAAGTTGTGTCATGCACATGCGGCTAGGCAGGAGGACTGCAATCACACAAGATGGAGGAGAAGCCGGAATGAGACCAGCGACACACATCGGACCGGACTGTCCCCTAGGTGAGTATATAAAAAAAGTGTTTTTTACATTCTACAGAGTGGCCTGGGCTATTATATATAGCATTTTGGAATGCTGTATATAAGGGCTCACTGGTGGTAGTCGCAGCTCATAAGGGAAAAACCTGGTGACAGGTTCCCTTAAAAATGTTATTTCTAGAAATAAAAAAAAACATAAAGATAAAAATCAAATATATTCTATAATGCTTGCTTACAGAGAACAATGGTTTGGGCAGCATGTATCAGTGACTGGCCTTTTGATTGCAGCTTGGTATGTCTTACTCAGAAATGCTGTGACATTTTAGAGAAAAATATGTAATTACTTACCAGTAACATGTTTTTTTTGTTTTTTTTTGGAACCCATGAATGCACCATGGAGAGAGGGAATCTACCCTTTGAGCACAGGAAATCTTCAGAATAAAAGGATGGTACCTCTCCGGTAAGTAATTACGTATTTTTCAATTACCCATTACAGCATTACAGAATCACAGAGAAATAAGAATTCAGGGAGGGACCACAACCTGCAAAACCCTTCTACCAAAGGTGAGATCAGAGGAGTAAGACAAATCTAGTCTATAGTGTCTATAAAAAGTAGAGGGGAAAAGACCATGTTGCTGCCTTACAAAATTGTTCAATGGGCACATCTAAAGCCTGCTTTACATGTTACGATTTTGCATAAGAAATTGTATGCGATCGTAACCGCACCCATCGTATGTGTTGAATGTGCCGCACAAACTATTAACCCCCGTCACACGTACTTATTCGACCATACGACTTCGATGTGGGAGGTGAATGTCCACTTCCTGGAGTGGGAGGGACGTTCGGCGTCACATTGATGTCACGTGGCAGCCGGCCAATAGACATCCCGCTCACCTCCATCCTTCCGCATTGTCGGCGGGAGCCGCGGACGGAGGTAAGCTGTTGTTCAATGTTCCCGGGGTATCACACACTGCGATGTGTGCTGCCTCGGGAACATTGCACAACCGCACATTCAATTTTTGAGGAATGAACGACGTGCATGCGATGAACGGATTTTCGTTCAATCACAATTGCACGGAGGTTTTACACGCTACAATCATACTTACGATGCCAGATGTGCGGTACTTACGACGTGACCCCGCCGACACATCGTAACATTTATTGTAGCGTGTAAAGCGCCCTTAACCCCTTCACGACCGCGGGCCGTAAAATTACGTCCTATTTTAACGTGACTTAACGACCAGGGACGTAATTTTACGGCCTAAACTTCATTTGATTGCCGTGGCCATAGCAACGGCTTTCAAATTATGTCCCCTGCTGTTTCTTACAGCAGGGGACCTTTGCTTGACCCCAGAGGGGGTGGCATCGCCACCCCCCATAGGCGATCGATGTGATTGGCTGTTCAAATCGGAACCGCCAATCACATTGATCACGCTGTTTTCGGCAAAAAAAAATGCCAAAAATTGTGTGATCTTGTAAAATCCAGCTAGGATCGGAGCTGCAGCAGCTCCGATCATTGGCTGGAAGCAAGCAGACACCGTGCCCCCCCCCCTGCAGCACTGATTGGAGCGATCGTGCTATGACGCGCAATCGCTCCAATCAGTGTGCAGTGGGGCGGTCTGATCTGCCGGTGGCCGCCCTCCCCAGGCCTGTGCTGGTCTGGGGACCCTCCCCCAACATGTCGGCAGCGTGCAGCACTGGCTGGTACTAGTGGTACCACGCCACCGCTGCTGCTGCCGCTGCTGTTTCGTCACGTCACGGAGCAGGAGCAGTGAGTATTGTGCTCAGCTTGCAGCCCCTGCTCGCTTCCGTAATGGCCCCTGCTCGTGCCCCCCTGCGCTCTGCCCCCCCCAGACATCCCGATCTGCCCCCCCGACATCCCGATCTGCCCCCCCGACATCCCGATCTGCCCCCCGCCATCTCTATTCTGCAGCGCCTCCGGTATCCCTCCTCCCCTGCTCTCTTGCAGCCCCTGCGCGCTCTTGTGATTTGCTCCTGCGCGGTCCCGTAATGGCCCCTGCCCGTGCCCCCCTGCGATCTGTCCCCCGCCATCCCGATCTGCCCCCCCGCCATCCCGATCTGCCCCCCCACATCCCGATCTGCCCCCGAATCCCGATCTGCCCCCCCACATCCCGATCTGCCCCCCGAATCCCGATCTGCCCCCCGACATCCCGATCTGCCCCCCGACATCCCGATCTGCCCCCAAACATCCCGGTCTGCCCCCAGACATCCCGATCTGCCCCCAGACATCCCGGTCTGCCCCCAGACATCCCGGTCTGCCCCCCGCCATCCTAGTCTGCCCCCCGCCATCCCAATCTGCCGGCCTCCCCCGTGATCTCTATTCTGCAGCTCCTCCGGTATCTCCCTCCTCTGCTCTCCCCCTCTGCTTTCCCCCTCTCCCTCTGCTGTCCCCCTCTGCTGTCCCCGTCCCCCTCTGCTGTCCCCCCGACGTCCTCTTACCTGTCTTCACCGGCCGATCACATCTGCCTCCATCGCTGGGTCCTTCTTCCTGGGTCTTCTGCTGAGCTGTCCAACTTCCTGCCTGCTGGCTGCTGCTGTAAAGCTTTTCCTTGCCTTCTGTTCCTCCTGCTAATCCTCTGGGTACTGTGAGTATAACTTTTTTTTTTTTTTTTTCTTTTTTGCCTCTATCCCCTTTCCATTTTTACACCTCATGCGTCCATGCGTCCCGCCGAGCTTTGATCAGGGATGCAGATAACGTATCTGCATCCGTGGTCAGTTTTCGGCGGGACTTTTTTTTCCCGTATTCCCAACGCTTTTTGTATCGCATCTGTCCGTGCGTCCCGCCGAGTGCTGATCAGGGATGCACATAACAGATCGGCATCCCTGCTCAATTTTTGGCGTTACAAAAAGCATCGGGGATACGGAACAAAAAGTCACGCCAAAAATTGAGCAGGGATGCCGATCCGTTATATGCATCCTTGATCAGCGCTCGGCGGGACGCACGGACAGATGCGATACAAAAAGCGTCGGGAATACGGGAAAAAAAAGTATCGCATCTGTCCGTGCGTCCCGCTGAGCGCGGATCAACATCCCTGCTCAATTTGTGGCGTGACTTTTTTTTTTTCCCGTATCCCCAGCGCTTTTTATATCTCATCCGACCGTGCGTCCTGCAGCGGCCGATCAGTGCACCGCGTCTGTGCGTTTGAAAAGTCAAATGGCGTTCCTTGTCTTCTGAGCCCCGCCATGCGCCCAAACAATTGATTTCCACCACATGTGAGGTATCTGCGTACTCGGGAAAAATTGCACAATACGTGTTATGGTGCATTTTTTCCTGATACCGTTGTAAAAAGAAAAAAAAAAAAGCTACCTTGTTGCTGCTAAAATTTAAAAAAAAAAATGTAAAAAAAATAAATAATTTTCACGGTTCAACGTTATCAACTTTCAGTGGAGCTCCTGGGGGTACAAGGGGCTCACTAAACATCTAGATAAATTCCTTGAGGGGTCTAGTTCCAAAATGGGGTAATTTGTGGGGGAGCTCCACTGTTTAGGCACCATGGGGGGGGGTCTAAAAACGTGACATGGCGTCCGCTAATGATTCCAATCAATTTTGCTGTCAAATGGTGCCCTTCTCTTCTGAGCCCCGCCATGCGCCCAACAATTACTTTCCACCACATGTGAGGTATCTGCGTACTCAGGAGAAAATGGACAATACGTTTTATGGTGCATTTTTTCCTGATACCCTTGTGAAAAAAAAAGCTACCTAGTTGAAGCAACAGTTTTGTGGTAAAATTTTTTTTTTTCTTTTCACGGCTCAACGTTATAAACTTCTGTGAAGCCCCCAGGTGTTCAAAGTGCTCATCAAACATCTAGAAAAAATATATGAGGGCTCTAGTTTCCAAAATGGGGTCACTTGTGGGGGAGCTCCATTGTTTAAGCACCTCAGGGGGTCTTCAAACCCGACATGGCGTCCGCTAATTAGTGCAGCTAATTTTGCGTTCAAAAATTCAAATGGCGCTCCTTGCCTTCCGAGCACTGCCGTGTGTCCAAACATTTGATTTCCACCACATATGAGGTATCTGCGTACTCAGGAGAAAATGGACAATACATTTTATGTTGCATTTTTTCCCGATACCCTTGTGAAAAAAAAAGCTACCTAGTTGAAGCAACAGTTTTGTGGTAAAAAAAATTTTTTTTCTTTTCACGGCTCAACGTTATAAACTTCTGTGAAGCCCCCAGGTGTTCAAAGTGCTCACCAAACATCTAGAAAAATTATTTGAGGGCTCTAGTTTCCAAAATGGGGTCACTTGTGGGGGAGCTCTATTGTTTAGGCACCTCAGGGGGTCTTCAAACCCGACATGGCGTCCGCTAATGAGTGCAGCTAATTTTGTGTTCAAAAATTCAAATGGCGCTCCTTGCCTTTCGACCTCTGCCGTGCACCCAAACAATTGATTTTTACCCCATATGGGGTATCAGCGTACTCAGGAGAAAATGCACAATAAATTGTAGGGTGCACTTTCTCTTTTCTCCCTTGTAAAAATGAAAATTTTATGGCTAAAGTAACATTTTTGTGTTAAAAAGTAAAATTTTCATTTTTTCCTTCCACATTGCTTTGGTTCCTGTGACGCACCTAAAGGGTTAATAAACTTCTTGGATGTGGTTTTGAGCAGTGTGAGGGGTGCAGTTTTTAGAATGGGGTCACTTTTGGGTATTTTCTGTCACCTCGGCCTCTCAAAGTCACTTCAAATGTGATGTGGTCCCTAAAAAAAAATATTTTGTAAATTTTGTTGGAAAAATTAGAAATTGGTGATGAACTTTGACCCCTTCTAACTTCCCAACGGAAAAAAAATTTCTTTCGAAAATTGCGCTGCTGTAAAGTTGACAAGTGGGAAATGTTATTTAGTAACTATTATGTGTGACATATCTCTCAGATTTATGGGCATAAATTTTCAAAGTTTGAAAATTGCGAAATTTTCCAAATTTTCGCACAATTTCCTAAATTTTCACAAATAAACGCAAAACGTATCGGCCTAAATTTACCACTGACATGAAGTACAATATGTCACGAAAAAACAGTGTCAGAATCGCCAGGATCCGTTGAAGCGTTCCAGAGTTATAACCTGTCAAAGTGACACTGGTCAGAATTGCAAAAAATGGCCCGTCATTAGGGTGTTTTAGTGGCCGGGGGTGAAGGGGTTAACCTCTCCACCCAGCAAGTCTGTAGATTGAGCTTTCAACTCCTCTAGAACAATTTCATATGTTTTAAGTCACTTCATATGACTTTGGAAGAAGACAAAGAATGACCTATCAACTCTCCAGGATTCCGTAACAACAAGCATTCAATAAGGTACCTTCTAAAGTCCACAGTATGTAATTTCTCTTCCTTGTGATTACTGGGACTATCACAAAAGGACGGAATAACTATTACATTTGGAAGCTACCTTGCGAAGATATGTAAGATTAGTTCTCAAAATGACACAATCATCTAAAACTTGAGTAAAAGAAAAATCCACTGCTAGGACCTGAATTTCATTATCTCTACAGGCTGATGTTATGGTCATTTGAAAGACTGTTTTCAGGGAAAAGAGCTTAATGGATGCAGAGCCTAAGGGTTCCAAAGGTGATATTGTAAGGTGATTTTGTAATTTCCATTAAAATCAAATTCAAATCCCACAGTGGTAACAATGACCTATAAACAGGGCTTAAGCTAGAGCAGGCTTTTTGATAAAACAGGACACCCAATGGTATCTCAACAGGTCACAGTTTTAAAGGATCT
Organism: Anomaloglossus baeobatrachus; assembly: GCF_048569485.1. Classification (NCBI taxonomy): domain Eukaryota; kingdom Metazoa; phylum Chordata; class Amphibia; order Anura; family Aromobatidae; genus Anomaloglossus; species Anomaloglossus baeobatrachus. Next base: position 344,578,748 of record NC_134355.1, on the reverse strand, counting down.
TGGATACTACTAGAGATTCTGCTCTAAACTTTTTTGAAGGAATTCTAGTATGGAGTTAATTGGGAGCCCCTCTTCCAGCTTAGCCCCTTGAGTGGACAAGAATTTTCTACATGTTCTATTATATATATTAGTGGAGACTGCTTTACCACTTTGAAGCAAGGTAGTAATTAGGCTAGGCGAGAACCCTCTCTTTCTTAATAACAATATCATAAATTCCATGCTGTTAGAAGTAGGGTGGCCACTTGCAGGTGTTGAACCAGCCCCTGTGAGAGCAGGATTGCAACTTCCGGCAATACCCAAGGATCAGTGATGGATATTAACCTTAGCCAGACAAACCATTGTCTTTTCAGAATGGCATTATTAAGATGACCCTTACTTTATCCATCCTGATCTTCCTCAGGATATTTGGGACAAGAATCACCGGTGGGAAAGCATATGCTAGGTTGAAGCTCAATTGATCATGAAGGATGATTTCTGGGATTTAGAGTACAGAATATTTTCACCTTCATGTTTTGTCTGCTTGAGAATAGGTCTATCTTTAGTAGACCCCACAAGTCCACACTGTGACTGAAAATGCATTGGTCTAACACCTATTCCCAGGGATCTAGGCAATTGCAGCTTAAGAAGACAGCCTTGTAATTCTCTTTTCCCCTTATGTGTAAGGCTGTTCATGAGAGAAGGTGATTCTTCGCCCAACAAAGTATCCAGTTGGTTACTTCCATCAATGCACTGGATTGAGTACCCCTGATTCAGATATAGAAAAATGAATGTGTTCAACTCACCCCTCTTCACTCTAGGATCCACCACCGATGCACGGAATGCCCTGGCCCGGGTGGAGAAACACAGTCATGGAGAGAAAAATATCCAGCATCGGAAGACGGAGAGGTTAGGATAAAACTGGGAATTTTATTAAATCCATTAAAAGCAGGATGCAACACGCAAAGGGGGCATGGGGACACACAGTGAAACACAAGACTTATCCTACGCGTTTCAACCTTACGGTCTTAATCATGGATTGTTTGGTATCTCCAGAATGAAATATTTAAGACATGTGCAAAAAAGGGGCGTCATAGGTGCTAATTAAGAACAAACATTCACAAGATGTACACTCGTATAAAATTATGGGGAGAAAAGCACAATGAAATCACAATGTGATGTAAAGACAGAGATATCAAAAAATAAATAAATAAACACAAACTAATGAAAAAAAAGCATGAAAATACAAAATAAGAATAAATGTATGTATATCCTAAAATAAAAACATTATATCCATGCATATGAAATATGGGGAAGCAAAATGAAATTTGTTGTGCATATGTATGTATACATACACATACCTATGCATACGCTTATGCAAGTATATACACACACATGCATACATGCCGGATTATAAAAAAAGCCAGGAACTTATTAGAGGATGGGTAAGTACCCCCCGATAAATATTAGAGTTAAAAAAGAAGCCCTGTTTTTATATCAGTATCAAGTGCCCTGCTGGTTTATTGTTTCAATGAAAGCTGCCACGCTTATATGTAAAATGTTTTCACTTTTACTGAGCCGCAGATGCGGCCCGTCGGGGCCGGACATTCAAACACACCGCAGGAGAAGCTGCAGCGTGATTCATATGCGGCCACGACGAGAGCCGCAGCAGCGGCAGTGTATATCAGCTCCAAAGCAACTTGTAGTAAGCTTGTTATTAAAAAATTGAAAAAGTGTGGCATATTATTGGAAAACAAGTTAGTTATAATATACATTGATGTGAAGACATCAATGTGAATGATAGCAAAAGAAAAAGAAGAGTTGCTTCATCAGGTGTGTGAAAAATATATGTATCAAAGTGTTTTCACTTTTGCTGAGACGTAGATGCGGCTCGCCGGGCCGGACACCAAAACACGAAGCAGCAGGGGCTGCAGCGTGATTCATATGCGGCCACGACGAGAATCGCAGCAGCGGCACAGTGCATACCAACACCATCAAAACATTTAATGAACTAATTGTTGTAAGGTTGAAAAAATGTAGCATGTTGTTGAAAGACTAATAGTTATAATATGTATTAGTTTAAGTACATCAATATGACATCAAAGTGTGGCATGTTGTTAGAAGACTAGTAGTTATAATATGTATTGGTGTAGAGACATCAATATGAATGATAGAAAAAGAGAATTTACTTCGTCAGGTGTGAAAAAAATTGTATATATCAGAGAAAATGAATTTATATTATGTGTGTGTTGTTTGTATATATGAATTTGAGTAAAATAAATACCTTATTTTAGGTGTATTGTGTAATAAGATCCTGACGAGTGTTTAAACCATGCGGTATACGGGTATTAAGTTTAAAAATCCAAAAGGATTCCCTGTTTAGGAGTTTTCTCCTGTGATCTCCCCCTCTGGCTGGCTTAAACACTTTTTCTATCCCCATAAATCGGAATGTACCAAGACATCTATTGTGTATGTCTACAAAAGGTTTAGAAACTGCTGAAATATTGACGGCAGATACATTTAATGTATCTGACATGTGCCGTCTAATTCGTTTTTTTTAGAGGACCACCTGTACAACCTATATATTGAATTCTACAGGTGGTACATTCAGCAAGATAGACTACATAGGGAGTATTGCAATTTAAGTAGCTTTTTATGTTGTATATGGCACCAGTATGTGTGGAAGCAAAGGTTTTACTTTTATTCACATATTTACATGAGATGCAGTGGTTGTGTCCACAGCCATACAAGCCAGAACAGGATAACCACGTTTTCCTTGTTATTTGGCTGTTGATGACACTTGGCGACAAGATATTAGCTAGACTCATTGCCCGTTTGGCTACAAAATTGATTTTATACTTCTCAAGAATAGTATGTAAGTTAGCATCTTGATGTAATAAAGGCAGATATTTCTTTATGATTTTGATTATTTCATTATATTGTGGGGAAAAGGTGGTACTAAAAGTGACATTATTGTACATTTGATTTTTGTTCTTATTTTTACATTTGAATAGATCTACTCTCTCTATGTTGTTCACTATTGTATGTGCTCGTTGGAGGCACCAATTTGAGTAACCTCTGCATTTTAATCTAGCCAAGGTTTTTTTTGACTCTAGGGGAAATATTTTTTTTTCAAATGTAAAAATAAGAACAAAAATCAAATGTACAATAATGTCACTTTTAGTACCACCTTTTCCCCACAATATAATGAAATAATCAAAATCATAAAGAAATATCTGCCGTTATTACATCAAGATGCTAACTTACATACTATTCTTGAGAAGTATAAAATCAATTTTGTAGCAAAAAGGGCAATGAGTCTAGCTAATATCTTGTCGCCAAGTGTCATCAACAGCCAAATAACAAGGAAAACGTGGTTATCCTGCTCTGGCTTCTATGGCTGTGGACACAACCACTGCATCTCATGTAAATATGTGAATAAAAGTAAAACCTTTGCTTCCACACATACTGGTGCCATATACAACATAAAAAGCTGCATAAATTGCAATACTCCCTATGTAGTCTATCTTGCTGAATGTACCACCTGTAGAATTCAATATATAGGTTGTACAGGTGGTCCTCTAAAAAAACGAATTAGACGGCACATGTCAGATATATTAAATGTATCTGCCGTCAATATTTCAGCAGTTTCTAAACATTTTGTAGACATACACAATAGATGTATTGGTACAGTTCGATTTATGGGGATAGAAAAAGTGTTTAAGCCAGCCAGAGGGGGAGATCACAGGAGAAAACTCCTAAACAGGGAATCCTTTTGGATTTTTAAACTTAATACCCGTATACCGCATGGTTTAAACACTCGTCAGGATCTTATTACACAATACACCTAAAATAAGGTATTTATTTTACTCAAATTCATATATACAAACAACACACACATAATACAAATTCATTTTCTCTGATATATACAATTTTTTTCACACCTGACGAAGTAAATTCTCTTTTTCTATCATTCATATTGATGTCTCTACACCAATACATATTATAACTACTAGTCTTCTAACAACATGCCACACTTTGATGTCATATTGATGTCCTTAAACTAATACATATTATAACTATTAGTCTTTCAACAGCATGCTACATTTTTTCAACCTTACAACAATTAGTTCATTAAATGTTTTGATGGTGTTGGTATGCACTGTGCCGCTGCTGCGATTCTCGTCGTGGCCGCATATGAATCACGCTGCAGCCCCTGCTGCTTCGTGTTTTGGTGTCCGGCCCGGTGAGCCGCATCTACGTCTCAGCAAAAGTGAAAACACTTTGATACATATATTTTTCACACACCTGATGAAGCAACTCTTCTTTTTCTTTTGCTATCATTCACATTGATGTCTTCACATCAATGTATATTATAACTAACTTATTTTCCAATAATATGCCACACTTTTTCAATTTTTTATAACAAGCTTACTACAAGTTGCTTTGGAGCTGATATACACTGCCGCTGCTGCGGCTCTCGTCGTGGCCGCATATGAATCACGCTGCAGCTTCTCCTGCGGTGTGTTTGAATGTCCGGCCCCGACGGGCCGCATCTGCGGCTCAGTAAAAGTGAAAACATTTTACATATAAGCGTGGCAGCTTTCATTGAAACAATAAACCAGCAGGGCACTTGATACTGATATAAAAACAGGGCTTCTTTTTCAACTCTAATATTTATCGGGGGGTACTTACCCATCCTCTAATAAGTTCCTGGCTTTTTTTATAATCCTGCATGTGTGTGTATATACTTGCATAAGCGTATGCATAGGTATGTGTATGTATACATACATATGCACAACAAATTTCATTTTGCTTCCTCATATTTCATATGCATGGATATAATGTTTTTATTTTAGGATATACATACATTCATTCTTATTTTGTATTTTCATGCTTTTTTTTTTCATTAGTTTGTGTTTATTTATTTATTTTTTGATATCTCTGTCTTTACATCACATTGTGATTTCATTGTGCTTTTCTCCCCATAATTTTAAACCAGTGCACATCTTGTGAATGTTTGTTCTTAATTAGCACCTATGACGCCCCTTTTTTGCACATGTCTTAAATATTTCATTCTGGAGATACCAAACAATCCATGATTAAGACCGCAAGGTTGAAACGCGTAGGATAAGTCTTGTGTTTCACTGTGTGTCCCCATGCCCCCTTTGCGTGTTGCATCCTGCTTTTAATGGATATAATAAAATTCTATCAGAAAAATACCCATTCACTTTGAGTGACAAAGAGGAATTTTTTTATAAAAATTATTTACTTTATTTGGATATATTAAAAAGGGTGTCCTTTGACCCAAACATACAATACACCAAAACATGAACAACAATAATACATAAAACAAAAGACAATAGGTAGTCTCACCCACTTCAATAGGGACAAATAGAGACGTTTTTAGAGTGGATGACCATCAATAATTTCACCTGGGAAAAAGTCAGTACTCCGAGAGACGGGTGAATCTATATTCTCTCCCTAGTCTTCCCCTCAAGAAAAGTCCTTACCTAACAATGGAGCACATCCTAAGTTATACGATGTCCCCATTCCTCGGCGGCTTGCCCTTAGCAAACCCTTCTCTATCCCTCTTGAATAATGATATAAACGTCTCAAAAAGTGGTGAGTACCACCATTATCTCTGGCACATCCACATTAACAAGGGTTATATTAGTAAAGGCAAACAATAGTTATGAGGAAGAAACTATCCTTCAATGATCTTCCTCAACAGCTTGCTTAGAAAATGACCCTGTACTCTTGAGATATATAACAGCTCATAAATATCAATAATTCAGAAATATGGAACTTATCCACTTATCTCCAAATCTGTCTTCTAGGTGCCTAGAGACCACCAATAATTTCTTTAAACCGAGTCCATGTGATTACATTTCATCTTCACATGATCTCGTCAAGTCTTGCCCATCATGATCTTTTATCCAGAGTCCATGTAATTTTATTTCATTTTTTTCAGGAACTCATTTAATATCTCATCTCATCTCTCATCTCATCTCAACGCGTTTCGCTCCATACACAGTAGCCGACGGAGCTCATCAGGAGATTTTTTTCATTTTTCAAAGAAGCATAATAGCCTGTTATAACAAGATCAATATCAGAGTAAAAAAAACAACAAATTCATAAGCCTTTTAATCCAAAAACCTAATAGTACATATAGTAGAAGAAGAAGCTAATCCCCAGCAAGACAACCCCCATTTTTTATATATATAAGACCAACATATTAACTCATGTTTAGACAAACCAGTTATAGATGTAAATCATTTACCTTAGGTGTTCAAGCCTCCAGGGTCAGAGCGGTGTGACACACCATTGCTCTGACACTGGGGTTTAAATAGTGTAGAACCCTCCCTTTTCCATTCACATGACCTACTCCTGGTCACTCTATTGGACAAGGGTCACACAGGTTATAAACACTAAAATCGATAAGTCAGTCTGTCAATAGCTAGTGTAAACATTTTTTAGCTAGATCGCTACAATCGCAAGCTTCTTAATATTAGCAAATTTCATCTAGTGCTTTTAGTTAAACACAGTCAGGAAGACTCGCTATGTACACGGCGCCTGCGCGTTAGCACCAGCCGAACCAGGAAGTTCCAGGTGGAACGCTCAATGCGTTCCACCTACTGCGCATGCGCCAAAGTAAAAGGCCAATGCGCATGCGTCCAGACATCTAATACGCCGTAAACCCAGTGCATTAGTCACAGCCGGACCAGGAAATCCTTGGTGGAATGCACAGTGCGTTTCACCTGCTGCCCATGCGCTAAAGTTAAAGGCCACTACGCATGCATCTAGGAATCTAATAGCGCTAACAGCCCAGCGTTTTTATTTATATTAGATTTATAGAAGCAGCCAGGCCCCAATAGTAAGGCTATCTAGTATTAAGTCCCAGATGAGCAGTAGAAAACAATAATATTTGTATCTGCTCATACTCTATTTTACGGATATAATACATCTTTTTTCGGCTGCTGCACTACCACAAAACGTCCACCAGAGGTCGGCAGTGTACATAATCAATTCCTTACTAGAAAATGCAATAAACTGTCAATAATATCAGATATTACTTAGCTAATCTCTTTTTTATATATACAGATACTTGCATAGAGTTTTTTGTCTTATTTTATTTACATTTTTAGGGGGTGTGATATAGCCCAGCTAGGGAAGAACTTCAAAGCAAGATATTTATTAATTTTTCAAAAAATATTAAAAATACTATGGGGTGACCTTTTCCGGTCAATAACAACCCAGGCAGATTTTAATTGAAAAAGCCGTCCTTAGCCTCTGTGCCGTAGACAGATAACCTCTCCTCCATGCACCACCACAACTACAAAAAACAATTAAAAACCAGCTGTTCGTTCAGACCCTCAGGATTAGTGGATCTGAACCGATATATCCATTTACATTCCTTCTGAAGTAGAACTCTATTCCAATCTCCTTTTCTAGGTGAGGGGGGCACTTGCTCAATTGCCGAAAACTTAATGCTTTCCAAATCTCCTCCATGGGCTGACCTAACGTGTCTAGATACTGGGGTGTCTCTTGCATTCCGGATATCCCCCAGGTGTTCCCCTATCCGCTTGCGAAACTCTCTTTTAGTTTTGCCTATGTAATTAAGGGGACAGTTGCAGGTGATCAGGTAAATAACTCCTGTTGACCCGCAGTTGACGAATTCCCGTGTCCGGTATACTTTACCAGTGGTGACACTCACTACTTCCTTCTTCTGTGCAACCCACTTGCAAAACTTGCAGTGCCCACACCTAAAAGTCCCTATAGGTTTTCTGTCAAGCCATGTTCCAGGGGCTTTTGGGGCCTCATAGAAACTATGGACTAACCGATCCTTAAGGGCTCTCCCTTTCCTAAACATCACCAGTGGCCTAGATGGAATATAGTCCTGTAGGCTTGGGTCCGCCCTAAGGATGCCCCAATGTCTCCGCAAAACTGTCATCACTTCTTCACTACAGTTGTCAAAAGTACCAATCAACCGCACTATCTGTTCAGAGGTTTCTTTTGGCTTTGGGACAAGAAGATCTTGCCTATCCTTTTCGATTGCCCCTTTATAAGCATTTATTAATACATCCGAGGGGTATCCTCGTTCGGAGAACCTAGTACGTAGGTCTTTTGCCTGATTATGAAAAGCAACATTTGATGAACAATTTCTCCTCAGTCTGAGGTACTGCCCTCTCGGTATCCCTCTTTTTAGAGGGGTTGGATGGTGACTTGACCAGTGAAGTAGGTTATTTGAAGCGGTAGGTTTGCGATGGACCTTAGTCTGTATAAATCCTCTTTCATCTTTACTTAGGACCACATCCAGGAAGGGTAATTCATTCTTATCGATCTCTGATGTAAAAAACAACCCAGCATTATTTTTGTTCTTATTTAATTCCTGAACAAAGTCCCTAAACAGGTCCTGGGGGCCGGCCCATAGAATCAGAATATCATCTATGTACCGGCCCCAGATAGTTATCTCTCTGTTTCAAAATGGTAGAACACATAGACAGATACCTTTCATGGTCTAGGAGTTACCCTTCCTGGATGTGGTCCTAAGTAAAGATGAAAGAGGATTTATACAGACTAAGGTCCATCGCAAACTTACCGCTTCAAATAACCTACTTCACTGGTCAAGTCACCATCCAACCCCTCTAAAAAGAGGGATACCGAGAGGGCAGTACCTCAGACTGAGGAGAAATTGTTCATCAAATGTTGCTTTTCATAATCAGGCAAAAGACCTACGTACTAGGTTCTCCGAACGAGGATACCCTTCGGATGTATTAATAAATGCTTATAAAGGGGCAATCGAAAAGGATAGGCAAGATCTTCTTGTCCCAAAGCCAAAAGAAACCTCTGAACAGATAGTGCGATTGATTGGTACTTTTGACAACTGTAGTGAAGAAGTGATGACAGTTTTGCGGAGACATTGGGGCATCCTTAGGGCGGACCCAAGCCTACAGGACTATATTCCATCTAGGCCACTGGTGACGTTTAGGAAAGGGAGAGCCCTTAAGGATCGGTTAGTCCATAGTTTCTATGAGGCCCCAAAAGCCCCTGGAACATGGCTTGACAGAAACCTATAGGGACTTTTAGGTGTGGGCACTGCAAGTTTTGCAAGTGGGTTGCACAGAAGAAGGAAGTAGTGAGTGTCATCACTGGTAAAGTATACCGGACACGGGAATTCGTCAACTGCGGGTCAACAGGAGTTATTTACCTGATCACCTGCAACTGTCCCCTTAATTACATAGGCAAAACTAAAAGAGAGTTTCGCAAGCAGATAGGGGAACACCTGGGGGATATCCGGAATGCAAGAGACACCCCAGTATCTAGACACGTTAGGTCAGCCCATGGAGGAGATTTGGAAAGCATTACGTTTTCGGCAATTGAGCAAGTGCCCCCCTCACCTAGAAAAGGAGATTGGAATAGAGTTCTACTTCAGAAGGAATGTAAATGGATATATCGGTTCAGATCCACTAATCCTGAGGGTCTGAACGAACAGCTGGTTTTTAATTGTTTTTTGTAGTTGTGGTGGTGCATGGAGGAGAGGTTATCTGTCTACGGCACAGAGGCTAAGGACGGCTTTTTCAATTAAAATCTGCCTGGGTTGTTATTGACCGGAAAAGGTCACCCCATAGTATTTTTAATATTTTTTGAAAAATTAATAAATATCTTGCTTTGAAGTTCTTCCCTAGCTGGGCTATATCACACCCCCTAAAAATGTAAATAAAATAAGACAAAAAACTCTATGCAAGTATCTGTATATATAAAAAAGAGATTAGCTAAGTAATATCTGATATTATTGACAGTTTATTGCATTTTCTAGTAAGGAATTGATTATGTACACTGCCGACCTCTGGTGGACGTTTTGTGGTAGTGCAGCGGCCGAAAAAAGATGTATTATATCCGTAAAATAGAGTATGAGCAGATACAAATATTATTGTTTTCTACTGCTCATCTGGGACTTAATACTAGATAGCCTTACTATTGGGGCCTGGCTGCTTCTATAAATCTAATATAAATAAAAACGCTGGGCTGTTAGCGCTATTAGATTCCTAGACGCATGCGTAGTGGCCTTTAACTTTAGCGCATGGGCAGCAGGTGAAACGCACTGTGTGTTCCACCAAGGATTTCCTGGTCCGGCTGTGACTAATGCACTGGGTTTACGGCGTATTAGATGTCTGGACGCATGCGCATTGGCCTTTTACTTTGGCGCATGCGCAGTAGGTGGAACGCATTGAGCGTTCCACCTGGAACTTCCTGGTTCGGCTGGTGCTAACGCGCAGGCGCCGTGTACATAGCGAGTCTTCCTGACTGTGTTTAACTAAAAGCACTAGATGAAATTTGCTAATATTAAGAAGCTTGCGATTGTAGCGATCTAGCTAAAAAATGTTTACACTAGCTATTGACAGACTGACTTATCGATTTTAGTGTTTATAACCTGTGTGACCCTTGTCCAATAGAGTGACCAGGAGTAGGTCATGTGAATGGAAAAGGGAGGGTTCTACACTATTTAAACCCCAGTGTCAGAGCAATGGTGTGTCACACCGCTCTGACCCTGGAGGCTTGAACACCTAAGGTAAATGATTTACATCTATAACTGGTTTGTCTAAGCATGAGTTAATATGTTGGTCTTATATATATAAAAAATGGGGGTTGTCTTGCTGGGGATTAGCTTCTTCTTCTACTATATGTACTATTAGGTTTTTGGATTAAAAGGCTTATGAATTTGTTGTTTTTTTTACTCTGATATTGATCTTGTTATAACAGGCTATTATGCTTCTTTGAAAAATGAAAAAAATCTCCTGATGAGCTCCGTCGGCTACTGTGTATGGAGCGAAACGCGTTGAGATGAGATGAGAAATGAGATGAGATATTAAATGAGTTCCTGAAAAAATGAAATAAAATTACATGGACTCTGGATAAAAGATCATGATGGGCAAGACTTGACGAGATCATGTGAAGATGAAATGTAATCACATGGACTCGGTTTAAAGAAATTATTGGTGGTCTCTAGGCACCTAGAAGACAGATTTGGAGATAAGTGGATAAGTTCCATATTTCTGAATTATTGATATTTATGAGCTGTTATATATCTCAGGAGTACAGGGTCATTTTCTAAGCAAGCTGTTGAGGAAGATCATTGAAGGATAGTTTCTTCCTCATAACTATTGTTTGCCTTTACTAATATAACCCTTGTTAATGTGGATGTGCCAGAGATAATGGTGGTACTCACCACTTTTTGAGACGTTTATATCATTATTCAAGAGGGATAGAGAAGGGTTTGCTAAGGGCAAGCTGCCGAGGAATGGGGGCATCGTATAACTTAGGATGTGATCCATTGTTAGGTAAGGACTTTTCTTGAGGGGAAGACTAGGGAGAGAATATAGATTCACCCGTCTCTCGGAGTACTGACTTTTTCCCAGGTGAAATTATTGATGGTCATCCACTCTAAAAACGTCTCTATTTGTCCCTATTGAAGTGGGTGAGACTACCTATTGTCTTTTGTTTTATGTATTATTGTTGTTCATGTTTTGGTGTATTGTATGTTTGGGTCAAAGGACCCCCTTTTTAATATATCCAAATAAAGTAAATAATTTTTATAAAAAAATTCCTCTTTGTCACTCAAAGTGAATGGGTATTTTTCTGATAGAATAATTGATTTGAGGTACCCCTAAAAAAAGTTTTTATTCTGAGAAATAATATAATAAAATTCCCAGTTTTATCCTAACCTCTCCGTCTTCCGATGCTGGATATTTTTCTCTTTATGATTCAGATAAGCCACTGTCAGTTGATTGTCCAAGAGGATTCTTATGTCAACATATAACAAATCTGTAAGAAGGACAAGAGTCCTTTTATGGAATATTCTATGCTAGCAATTCTTTCATGTTTTAAGAAGCTGATCTTTCTTTTCCTGACCAACCACTTTGAATCAGGTGATCTTGTAAACAGGCCCCCTATCCTCTGGGACTCACATCTGTAGTCACTATTCTCGATATCCTTGACATCCAGGGGACTCCTCTGCACAAAATTTCTGTGTCCAAGCACCAAAGAAGTGACTGGATTGGTAATGGTCATAGAGTAATTTTTCCTTCCAGGTGACCATCTAAGGTGACCTCATTTCTTAGTATATCCCACTGCAATCTCCTCGTATGAAGCTGGGTCCATAATACAGCCAGTATGCATGAGTTCAAAGAACCCAGTAACAACATTGCACTCTTGAGGGACATAGTGGGAAACTTCATTGCACTGAAGATCTGAATGTGGAATCTGTAAATTTTTACTTCTGGAAGTTGACGTTCCTGAGCCCTGGAATCTAGTATTAGTCCCAGAAAACCTTGTCTTTTTAATGGCTGTAACTTTGATTTTTTCAGATTCAAGTGCCAACCAAGGTTTTCTAAACTAGTGTAGACTTCTTGTGGCTGGCTGTTGCAGTGATAAATTGAACTGATAAGAATTAGAAAATCATCTAGATAAGGGACTATAAGGGGTACTTTGCACACTACGACATCGCAGCTGCGATGTCGGTGGGGTCATATCGAAAGTGACGCACATCCGGCGTCGCTGTGGATATCGGAGTGTGTAAATCATTTTTGATACGATTAACGAGCGCAAAAGCGTCGAAACGTATCATCGGTGTAGTGTTGGTCATTTCCATAATGTCGCGGCAGCGACAGGTATGATGTTGTTCCTCGTTCCTGCGGCAGCATATATCGCTGTGTGAGAAGCCGCAGGAGCGAGGAACATCTCCTTACCTGCGTTCCGCAGCTCACGCCGGCTATGCGTAAGGACGGAGGTGGGCGGGATGTTTACGTCCCGCTCATCTCCGCCCCTCTGCTTCTATTGGCTGCCTGCTGTGTGACGTCGCTGTGATGTCGCACGACCCGCCCCCTTAGGAAAGAGGCGGTTCGCCGGCCAGAGCGACGTCGCAGGGCAGGTGAGTGCATGTGAAGCTGCCGTAGCGATAATGTTTGCTACGGCAGCTATCACAAGATATCGCAGCTGCGACGGGGGCGGGGACTATTGCGCTCGGCATCGCTACCATCGGCTTGCGATGTTGTAGTGTGCAAAGTACCCCTAAGAGTCTCTTTCACTTGATGGTTGGTCACCTCAGCTAATAATTTCGTAAAAATTTGAACAGCTACTGTCAGACCGAAGGAAACGGCTCTACATTGGAAGTTGCTTAGCTTCCCCTCCTCAACTAGTTCTACTCTGTGGAATTTTTGATACTGTGATAGTACACATCCTTCTGATCCAGGACCACCATGTAAAAGTCAGGAAATAACAACTTTATTGTTCACATTATGGACTCCATTTTGGAAGACTGGAACATTAGGAATCCGTCCAGGCACCTTAAGTTTATTATCATGTCTCGTCTGGCTTTTTTTTTATTGAGAATACAGGAGAAGGACTTTCAAGAGTACAGATTTTCCCACCATATGCAGAACCTCTGACTGCATAGCCAGATGTTGCCGTGCTGAAACCAGAGGAGGCAGAAGGATGAACCTCTGCTGGGAAATTGCCAGGAAATCCAACTTTCCATATTTTCTCTTGGTGCACACTACATCTGATCATGCTGTTGTTACCCCCAGTGTCAAATGATCAAACACTGCAAGTGACTTGCACTGGGATGAGCACTGAGCGTTTCTGAGCACAGCGCTGCGCGCGTGAGGAGTTTCCACACATAAAGCACCCATTCTCCAAACTCTTTTTTTGGGAAAGTCTGTGTTTGGTACGAACACAGAACACCGAACCTCGGGTTTGCTCATTTCTAGCAGAGGGCTCTATGGTCTGCATTAGATAATGAAGTCGATTCAGCCAACAGTCTTGCAGAATCAGCCGAAGCATCAGAAAAAACAGCTGTTACACCACACATCAAGGGAACAGTGGTCAATATATTATCTCCAACCACCTTATTTTCAACTGATTCTGCACTTGGCTATTTAAAGAATGCTTTTCTCTTAAACACTGCAGTGTTTCAGAGTGCCACATACGTGGCTAGAATCATATGGTCAGTGGCGGAACATAATGCCTATGTTTTGGGCACCATGTTTCAGATGACAGGTTGCCTTTAAAATTTCAGTGCATATTGTAATTTTATTTGTCAGAAAATGTTTGTTTCTAATTCATAATTGTCACTTATATTACAATACTTTTCATTTATATATCTATAACTAAGTTGAGGATACTACTGCATCCTCCAATTTCCTGCTAGTTCTGTTCTCCGTCTCCTTTCCATCACCTTGTCTGATGAATGTTTTTGCAACTTTTCATTTAACCTTGTAAATAAGCATATCACATTTAATATTACATTGCAAAGTTTGGTACAAATGTAAGGTTGCAGATCATGAATTATTTGTTTACCTGTCTAAGCTCATTGCTGTCATAATGGCTGTGCAGGCAAATTGGTTGCAGGTATCCAGAGATGTAATTATCGTACAAAGAGGACTTCCGAACACCCATTCTCCTCCTCGAGCCCACTGATGGATGAGAAATGGCATTCCAATGATGTGAACAAGATCTGCCACCGCAAGATTACAGATGTAGATGTCGGGTATAGTTTTTCTTCTAGATCTGTGGATAAAAAGAGGAGAGAGGTAAAATAAAAACTTTTGGGACCTCCGTGATGCAAGATTTACTTTGTTCATATTATTGTTACAGTTGAGACAGGCTAATAAAAAAAAGGAATTCAGTATTAAATAAAACATCTGATTTTCTTTATTCAACACCAAATAATGAAAAAAGAGAGAGCAATCTCCTCCATTATTTAATCAAAAATAAATATATAAGCACATTGAACATACTCATAGAAGAAAAAGTTATTTTTTTAATTTGCAGTTGAACAAACTTTAAAACAGAACCTGTCATCGGATTCATCTTGCCCAAACCGTGGGCAGCAGGAATCAGATCCTGGCTGCATGATCGCAGCCAAGCATATTTTTCTCGAAACGCTCTAGCACGCTACTTCCATGCTGATTTCTGCCAGCACTACTTCAAGTGATTGATAGTTCTCTCCCATAGACCTGTCAATCACCTCTAAAGGCAATTGGAGAATCCCGCCAGGGGTGGCACTGGTCTAGTCTCGTCTCTGACAGTTGACTATGAGAACACTGCCGTCTGACTGAGGCCAAGGAAACGATATTTCCTTTATGACCGAATTCTTCAGTGGCAAATGCAGCCACAGCTGGAGATACCTGCTAGTGAATAAACTATATAGATTAAAGCAACATAGAAGACCAATGACATTATGCTGATGTAGAAAAAGGGTGCATTTCAGCTATTGAATTCTATTTGTGAAGATATTATTTTTCCAAGATCCCTTAGATATGAAGCATTTTTATCAGTCTAAAACTCCTTTAATGCGAAGAGATAATTTTTCTGTAACATCATTCATTTATGTGAATGTCACTAAATACAATGGGTTATAGATTCCAGCTATAGCTATCTTCTACAAAGTTAGAATTCTTCTCTTATAATGTATAGCAAACATGTCTGAATCTTTAGAATAAAAACAGCTCTGTTTAATATTTCCTTGTAAATTTATCATCCACTCTTACAAAATTCCATATAGTATTGGAACAGGATCTATGGACACATGGTTGCAAAAACATTACATTGTAAGGCAAATTGTGCACCAAGAAACTCAATTTAAAAAAACTCAACTTGTTACGCCATAGAAATATTAACATTTTCACTGTAGAGCTAAATATTTATGTAAGTACAATTTGCCAAAGGTAACTAAACCCCTATACTAAAGACTAGTTTAAAACAACTTTTAATACATAATTGTTTATACAATTGCACTATACTAGTTTAAGATACACGTAGTGCAGGACTGCTTATGCTAATTGTTTTTCAAATATCCTTATATAGTCATAAATCCGACTCCGGCTGTGTGTCAAGATTAATATTCTCAATATACTGTATATTAGTATCAGTGGTCCTTGCACTAACCATTAAAAGACAAGGTTAAGCCTCCCCAACATTTTTCATCTATACAGGTGTCATCAAGGGAATGAAATTCAAGTGAAATGCCTCATTCCCCTGATGAGGCCTCTATAGGTGAAACAAATTGAATACCATGTATAATGGAAGTCAATGGGAAACTCGAGCAGTTTTAAATACCAATGTTTGAGTAACAAGCAGTGGTGAGCACTCTCGTTCATCACTATGTGTCACACATTGCTCAAATCACATAATTGATATTTGTCCAGGTGAGCAAGTTGTGTGCATTCTTATTTTATCTTTGTGTAGCTACCCAATATTTGTGAATTAGAGCCTTTTAATTTGCTAGCATATAGTCAGTGGCAGATTGTAATAGGTGATCTACTAAAAAAGTAAACATCAGCAGACTTCTGCAAAGCAAACTCTGAAAAGACAAGTTGTGATTGGAAGGAACTACTGATCAAATAAAAGAGAAATGAAAGAAAATTACTCCATAAGATCAGACTTCACCAGTAAGTTAATGGATGTTAATAATTATTCTGCATCTATAGTGCCTTGCAAAAGTATTCACCCCCTTGGCTTTTAAATATTTTGTCACATTATAACTTGTGTTTAAATATTTTTGTAATAAGATTTATGTGTGATGCATCAGCACTAAATACAGTAGTTTGTTTGGGAAGTGAAATGTGAAAAAAATTGTCAAAAATTTAATTTTTTTGGATAAAATAAATAAAAAAAATTCCATGCATATATGTATTCACCCCTTTTGCTATGAAACCCCTACAAAATTTCTGATTTAAGTAATTACCTTCACAACTCACAGGCTTAGTGAAAGATTGCATGCAGGTGGACTTCCGAAGGGGTACTTTGCACTCTACAACATCGCAAGCCGATTGTAGCGATGCCAAGCGCGATAGTCCCCGCCCCCGTCGCAGATGCAATATCTTGTGATAGCTGCCGAAGCGATTATTATCGCTACGGCAGCTTCACACGCACTTACCTGCCCTGCGACATCGCTCTGGCCGGCGACCCGCCTCCTTCCTAAGGGGGCGGGTCATGCGGCGTCACAGCGACGTCACACGGCAGGCGGCCAATAGAAGCGGAGGGGCGGAGATGAGCGGGACGTAAACATTCCACCCACCTCCTTCTTTCCTTATTGCAGGCGGGACGCAGGTAAGGCGATGTATGCTGCTGCAGGAATGAGGAACAACATCGTACCTGTCGCTGCAGCGAAATTATGGAAATGACCGACACTACACAGATCACCGATTTTTGACGCTTTTGCGATCGTTTATCGGTGCTTCTAGGCGTTACACATTGTGACGTTGTTACCGGCGCCGGATGTGCGTCACTTTCGATTTGACCCCGACGAGATCGCAGTAGCCATGTCACAACGTGCAAGGTACCCCTAAGTGTCACATGGTCTGTCAGTATATAAACATCTTTTCTGAAAGGCCACAAAGGCTGCAATACCATTAAGCCAAAGGCATCACTAGTCAATCAACACCATGAAGACCAAGTAGATCTGAAAAAAACTTCTAAAAAAAGTATCCCAATCTCTGATGATGATCCCTCAGAGCACCATAAAATCCATTATCATCTTATGGCAAGAACATGGTACCACAAAAAAATCTACCAAGAGAGGGCAGGCCATCAAAACTCTCAGATCAAGAAGGGCATTAATCAGAGAAGCAGCACAAAGAGCGAAGGTAACCCTGAATGAGCTGCAAAGTTCCCATGCAGAGACTGGAGTATCTGTCCATTCAACTACAATAAGCCAAACACTCCATAGAGCTGTCCTTTATGGAAGAATGGCAAGAACAAAAGCCTTTATTTACAGCCAAAAATATGAAGGCTTGTATTGATTTTACCAAAACACATGTGGGAAACTTCCCAAATGTATGAAGGAAGGGGTTGTGGTCAGAGGAGACCAAAATTTAACTTGTTGGCCACCAAGGTAAATGCCATGTCTGGTGCCAAACCAACACAGCTCATGACCCCAAGAGCACCATTCAGTAGCAGGGACTGAGAAATTAGTCCAAGTCAAGGGGAAGATGGATGGTGTGAAATAAAAGGTATATTCCTGAGTAAAACCTGGTTTAAGTCTGTCAGTGTTTTGAGACTCGAACGGAGGTTCACTTTACAACAAGACAATGACTCAAAGCATACTGCTAAAGCAATACTTTGCTTGGAAAAAATGGATCATCCCACATTTTGCATGGATGTATCAGAAGTTTGGGGATGCAACACCACTATTGTTTTTATTGTTCCCTCAAATTACATCATAAGAGGAGCCAGACAGTATGAAATACCCAGGTAGCCACCCTTAAAGTTAACCTGTCACCAGATTTGTGCCTTACAAGCTGCGGCCACCACCATGGACGTCTCTGGTCTCGGTCTGGTGCCTCCTCCCTTCCTTCCATCACCTTCCTCCTTTCCAGCTATGTTTGGATGATGCATCCTACGTCATCCACATAGAGGCCTTCATTATGCTCATGTGCACATGCACTTTTTTCTGTCCTGCTGAGAGTTGAGCAATGTACTGTAATGCACAGATGCAGAAAAAGGTCAAAGACCACCCGCGCATGCACACTACAATACTTTGATCTGCCCTCAGCAGGGCAGAAAAAAGTATGCTTGCACAGGGGTGCAATAGATGCCTATGTAAGGCTGATGTAGGATGTATCATCCCCACTGAGCTGGGAAGGAAGATAGAGATAGAAGGAAGAAGGGTGGCCCTGGATAGAGACCAGCAATGCCAAACGGACTCAACCGCCCTTCAGGTGAGTATAATATAAGATGTTTTTTATGTTATGCAGATCGGCCTGGGCACTTATATAGAGTGTTCTACAGTGATGTATATACAGTGGGGAAAAAAAAGTATTTAGTCAGCCACCAATTGTGCAAGTTCTCCCACATAAAAAGATGAGAGACGCCTGTAATTGACATCATAGGTAGACCACAACTATAAGAGACAAAATGAGAAAACAAATCCAGAAAATCCCCGTGTCTCATTTAGCAAGATTTTTTTTTTAATTATGGTGGAAAATAAGTATTTATATATATTATAATGCATGGACATGTGACATGGACATCCTATCACACATGCCGTTGCTTCTCTGGCTAAAAGTCCACTTAGCTGTGTGTGTGTGTCTGGGATTGGCTGACATGCTGGCCCTCCCCACTACACGCGCGCGCTTAGGGAAGGAAGACAAGGAAAAAAAAAAATGGCGATCACCATTATCCAAACAGCAGTGATCTGAATGCGCTGTTCCCGCACACTATACGCTGACTTACACTATTACAGCGGAAAGCCAGCTAGTAATTAGCTTGTCTTTTTGCTGCTAGAACCATTCTCGAATGTATCTAGAACTATCGAGCTTTAGCAAAAAGCTCGAGTTATAGTTCGATCTAGAACAGCCCCCAAAATCACTCGAACCGCGAACTGGAAAACCTCGAACCGCGAACCGCGCTCAACTCTACGAAAAACGCATTTCTTTAGACTAGCCTATCAACTCACTGCCCTGATCTAATCTAGTACCTTTCTGCCCTTCAAAAAAATTTACTTCCAGTTCTCTTCCCCTGTACCTGTATAAATTCTCACGGGTTGATGCAGCTGGTTTTGAATACCCTATTAAATCGATGGCTGGACCATTTAAGACAAGCTTTTCTCCCCCCCATTCACCTTTTGTGTCTCCCCTATTTCCTCAAAGACTGTAAGCTTACAAGCAGGGCCCTCACTCCTCCTGGTATCTTAATTTTGTTATTTTGTATTGTCTCATATTGTCTGTACATGTCCCCTCTTAATTGTAAAGCACTGCGGAATAAGTTGGCGCTATAGAAATAAAACTTATTATTATTATAACCAAACATCATGATTTTGGTATATAAGGTGCAGCCAGTGCAGTACTGGCCCTATCAGGCACAGGCTGTACATACCATTAGTGGGCAACTCAGATGTTTAGGCTGTGAAATCCAAGTTTATGAAGTTTGAAAATTCATCCCCCTTTTGATTGACGTGTGCACTTCTCCAGATAATATCCGGGCGGGTTATGCACATGATTCCCGCCCCCCCCGCCGCCTGTTCCTCCCTCTCTCTGGCTATGGTATGCAAATTTCTCTCTTCCAGTTACATGGCATCAGAGTTGGTGCCTGCGCATAGCACTTATCTCCGGCGCCATGTTTTTGAAGCCCGCATTACCCAGTTTTGTGTCTGAGATTGCGGCATATGCGCCCTCGCTTCTTTGGATCTTGTTGTGACAGCAGGAGCGCGTGGTGTCACAACAGGACTGGAGAACAGCTGATCTTACCGATTAGCTGCAGCAGACATCTGCTACGATATCGTCTGCTGCAGCTAATCGGTAAGATCAGCTGTTCTCCAATCCTGTTGTGACTGCGCGCGCTGCCGTGGTGACAATGAGATCTGAAGAAGCAAGAGCGCATGCGCCGCCCTATCAGATACAAAACTGGGTAATGCGGGTTTCAAAAACATGGCGCCAGAGATAAGCGCTGTACGCAGACACCAACTCCGATGCCGTGTAACTGAAGAGAGAAATTTGCATAGAGCCAGAGAGAGGGAGGAACAGGCGGCAGGGGGGCGGGAATCCTGTGCATAACCTGCCCGGATAGTATCTGGAGAAGTGCACACATCAATCAAAAAGTGGATGAATTTTCAAACTTTATAAACTTGGATTTCACAGCCTAAACATCCGAGCTGCCCACTAATGGTATGCACAGACTGTGCCTGATAGTGCCAGTACTGTACTGGCTTTACCTTATATACCAAAATCCTGATATTTGGTTCCCTTTAAAGAATAAGTTACTGGTCTGTGAAAGCCAGAAATATTGCATGTTTTTAGGTGACAACTTATTTTCCACCATAATTTGCAAAAAAAAAATCTTGCCATGACAGGCAAGGTGATTTTCTAGATTTGTTGTCTCATTTTGTCTCTCATAGTTGTGGTCTACCTATGATATCAATTACAGGCCTCTCTCATCTTTTAAAGTGGGAAAACATGCACAAATTGGTGGCTGGCTAAATACTTTTTCATCCCACTGTAAGAGCTTACTAGTGCTGGCTAAAATAATTTGCATAAACAAGTCTTACTATATTCTTGGTCAGCTGAGGAAACTAATTGCTAAGCAAGAATGTTCTTCCTTGTAGCTATATGGCAAAGAACTGTGGCATCAATGTTTCAAAGTCAGAATCAACATTTTTTTAAATGAATGAAGGCTTAAATCAATACAAAATAACAGACCTGAAAAGTTTCATATTACGACAGAATAGATTTTAATATTTAGTCTATGTTTGCACAACTGATTTGAAATAGAAAAAGTGGACAGTTTTCCTGCATGGATTCCTATCTTGCTGATGACAAGATACTGTAGTCCCATATGCTTTAAGATAGAAGCAGGAGGAGTAAAAGCCTGAATGACTGTCTTAAAGCACCAGTCCAGCTGGGTTTTTTCAGCTCTGGAGTGATGCTTTTTATCCAAGGTCCCAACCCCAGTCTTATACTCACTGTCCACCGTCTAACTTTTTTCGGCTTCCCGCAGCTCCATCCTATGACTGTGAGCTCTGACTGGCCGAAAAGAAGTTACATCACAAGTTCTAAATGCGTCTATGAGAGCCTTAAAGAGGCTTACATGGATGAGTGACTCCCAGCTCACTCCATGAAACACTGGAGTGGTCAGCAGGTCACAAACTGCCATAGATGGATGGGAACGCGGTGGTAGAAGTTGAAGCAGGCGAAAGGAGAGTATACCAGTAGGGGCAGGGAACTTAGATTAGATGCACCTCTCTAGCGGTAAAATAAAAAAAATTAAAAAAGCTGGAGGGATGCTTTAAAGGTTATACATGGGACTTTAGCAAGATAAAAATGTGCCTAAGCCCTAACAGGCAGGTAGTTGCTACTTGCTTGTTGTGCCTGGTGCCGTTCTGGACAGACTGCTCCAATGCTGGCAATAAAATGGTTTCATCAACAGAGCGGAGGCTTCTTTTCTGCTCTGCTCTGAAAACGGGGTGGGACAGATGAAGTCATACTGATTGACAGCTGGATCCCCACTGCCTAATTGGGGAAGCCAGTTGTAATGCAGCATGATGGCGACTATCCTGCCCTGTAGAGCAGAATCGATGAGAAGTCACAGTTATGTTGTCGCGACATCAGCGGAAGCAGCTGAATCACCACCAGGATCAGTGTATGACCCATCTGTGTTAGGGAAGGACAGTATCAGGCACAACAGGCAGGTGAGAAGTAAATGTGTTTCTGTCCTTGATCCTGGTCAAATAAACGTATAATTTCTAGGCATTTTCTGTATTTTGCGCTGACAGCAAATCCTTTTCTTTTAGCTTTCTATTCCTTCAAAGTTAGTATCTTTGGTTTTCATCTGTCGGATATTTCATTTGAAATAGAACAGTGAAAGCATTGATTTTATTTGCCACCTGAGATTTAGTTGGTAGAATCTATTCTCTTAGCAATAATTCTGTTTTGGACACGGGCTTGTAACTCAACATTTTTATACTGTAATTTCAAGTCTTCTGGTACACCGTGACAATGCCATTTTACATAATTGTAAATGCAGTATATATTTATGCATACTGCTCTTCTGCAATCTTTTCTCTTCATTGATCTATTTTCTGTATTCTAGTTTTATCCCTCTCTTATTTGAAACTATTTACACAGAGTCATTTGTAAAGTAAGTAATAAAGTAATTGACTCAATGCTTTTGTCATACATATATTTATTTCCTTTGTGTCTACTGGAACAACACAAAACAACAGAAAATAGGCAAACTGGACAAAATTTCACCCATAACTTAAAAAATAGGCTGGACAAATTTTTTTACATTGTAACGCCAGTGTCACTGTCCAGCAGGGATGCCTATGCTATTACCTCCTTTGCCACCCGCTTGTCCCTGCAGATGTGCACATGTATCATGGTCCTCTGCACTCCCGCATGTCCATCCTCGTATTGAATGGTTCTCTGCTCACCCGCATGGCCAACCACGTGTTGCATGATTCTCTACTCTCCCCCATGGCCATCCACGTTTAGTGCTGTCCCCGACTCACCCACCCTGTGGGTGCCTACACGTGCGTCAGTCCCTAGCTCCTGCCTAAGCCTCAGGCCTTGCACATGCTGCAGATGGCTTCCTGGTCTTCAGCCTAGGGTGCACTTGCACTTCCTGATGTCCTGTGCTGGAAGTTCTACACCTGCTCATACCCATGCTCCTGTTCCAGTCCAGAATGTGTTCCTGTTTCTACAGTGTTTGACCTGCCAGTGCCCATCCTGTCCATGACTAGACCCCTGTCCTACATTACCCAGCTCCGCTCAGCTGCCACAGTTCCAGTCACTAACCTGGTAGTGGCACCTGGCATCTACATGGTAGGAGCTTAGTTGGCCTCCTCCCATGTCAGGGTTGTCCAGGTATCACCTGTGGTTTAGTAGGTCCAATCTCATTCACCAATTCATCACCAGCAAGTGTTACTGGCACCTTTCCAAAATTATGGGTAACCAGAAAGATGAGAAGAGAACTGACTGAGGACTTAAAAATTAAAATTGCTGAAAAATGTGAACAAATCTCAAGGTAACAAGTCCATCTCCAGAAATAATGATGTTCTTTTGTCGACAGTGCACAACATAATCAAGACATTTGCAACCCATGCCACTGTAGCTAATCTCCCTGTCATGGACAGTAGAAACAAATTAATGAAAGGTTGCAATGCAGTATAGCCCAAATGGTGGATATGCAGCCACATTCTAGTTCCAAATAAATTCAAGCTGTTCTGAAGGCTCAGGGTGCATCAGTGTCACCGTGAACTATCTGTCAATATTTGAATAAAATCAAACGCTATGGCAGGAGAGGCAGGAGGACCCCACTGTTGACACAGAAACATAAAAAAACTAGACTGCAGTTTGCCAAAATCTATGTGAGTAAGCCAATATCCTTCTGTGAGAGTGTCTTATGGACAGATGACACCTGGATAAAGCTTTTTGGTAAAGATAGAGCTTTTTGGTAAAGCACATCATTCTACTGTTTAGCGATAATGGAATGAGGCCTATAAGGAAAAGTACACAGTACCTACAGTCAAATATGCGGAAGGTTTAAAAATGGTTTGGGGTTGTTTTGATGCCTCTAGCAATGGCTGCCTTGACTGTGCAAGGTATCATAAAATCTGAAAATTTCGGGTCAGAGTGCAGTGCCTCTTGTCAAGAAGTTGGGTTTATATTCTAGGTCATGGTTCTTCCAGTTTGACAATAACACCAAACATACCTTTAGAAGTACCCAGAAATGGATGGAAACAAAGTGCTTTAAAGTTCTGAAGTGGCAGCAATGAATCTGGATCTAAATCCCATTGAAAACCAGAGATCTTAATTTTGCTGTTGGGAGAATGTGCCCTTTAAATATGAAAGACCTGGAACAGTTTGCAAAAGAATAGTGGTCCAAAAATCCAGTTAAAAAGATGTAAGAAGCTTATTGATGGGTATAGGAAGTGATTGATTGCAGTTATTTTTCCCAAAGGGTGTGCAACCAAATATGAAGCTGAGAGCGCCAACAATTTTGCCCATTTTTTGAGTTTTGTGTGAAATTACATCCAGGAAATAAACATGTGTATGACAAATTTTGTATGATAAAATAAACAGCAGAGGTGCTCCATGCATGAACCGACTTTTAGAAAGGTGAGAGTGAATCTCTGCGCTGGAGGCTCACCTGATGGAGTTATACTGATTTAGGCACAACTTTCAAGAATGTTTTCTGTGTAATAATGGCTACTGTACCAAACACACATCTTTTCAAGAAAAATAGCGATTTTACGGTTGCTGTTACAGACAACCAAAGTGATTCCTCTTGAATGGATTTATTAATGTACAACAAAAAATGTGTTTCCAGGAAGGACCATCCTCTTTCTTAAGTTCAGTTACAACATTAAATGCTAACACTATAAAAACACATCCATATAGGTGTGATCCATATATACCATTAACCCTTTGTGTGTAATCAATAAAAAACATTGTAGGTATAATTTTTTCTAAAATATTTTGTTAACAAACGATCATCAATTCTACATTCTATACATACGTTTAGACCTTCAGGAGTTAAGGTAGACAACTTCAAAATCCAAAAAAATTCCCTATTCACTAAATTCTGGAATTAATTGCTGTAATTATATTGTTTCTGTTCTAAAATCATCAATCACAGACACTCAGAGTTCCTTGGGTGTGCATGAAAAAGATGTCTCGAGAGACTCTGATTTAAAATTACATTTTTTATGTTCGATCTATGTTTATTCATTTGAATATGAATAGGTAATGAGGTGCGTCCCACATAGTGCAACTTATATTCAAATTGAAGCAGATAAATTACATATGAATAGTTAAAATTCAAAAATTGTCTGATAGAGAATATATCTTCTGTAATGGTGGAATAAAATTTCTCACTTCCATGAATTGTCATCCTACAGCATTTGCACTTAGTACCCCCACCATGATGAGTGCCTGTCATTTCTAGAAATGTGTTCAAATGATTCTTTATATATTTTATTATATATTTTAATGAATTCTCTTTATCAATGTGACTGGGTGCTATTAGATTTTTAGACTTTTATTCCTTCTGTAGAGTACAATAGGATTATTAGGAATTATTGTTTAGAAAACTGGATTGTTTTTAAAATTAACTATTATTTTTTTTAAAAGATCTCTGTAGCTGGCGAGATTTATTAAAAGTAGTGACAAAACTGCAGTTGTATTTTTTATTCGACAGAACCTTCTTTTTGTTGGATACAACATCTTTATCTTGCTGACTAGTAAGGCAATCAATTTGTTTTAACTCCTTTGTTCTTTTATAGGCATCCTTGATCAAACTTTTAGGGTACCGTCACACTTTAGTGACGCAGCAGCGATCCCACCAGCGATGTGACCTGGTCAGGATCGCTGCTGCGTCGCTACATGGTCCCTGGTGAGCTGTCAAACAGGCAGATCTCACCAGCGACCAGTGACCAGCCCCCAGCCAGCAACAACGTGCAAGCGAAGCTGCGCTTGCACGGAGCCGACGTCTGGAAGCTGGTAACTGGTAACTAAGGTAAAAATCGGTATGGTTACCCGATGTTTACCTTAGTTACCAGCGCACACCGCTTAGCTTAGCGTGTGCAGGGAGCAGGAGCCTGCACTGGCAGCATGAGAGCTGCGGAGGCTGGTAACGAAGGTAAATATCGGGTAACCACCTTGGTTACCCGATGTTTACCTTGGTTACAGCTTACCGCAGGCTGTCAGACGCCGGCTCCTGCTCCCTGCACATTCAGGATTGTTGCTCTCTCGCTGTCACACACAGCGATGTGTGCTTATCAGCGGGAGAGCAACAATAAAAAAACGAACCAGGGCTGTGTGTAACGAGCAGTGATCTCACAGCAGGGGCCAGATCGCTGCTCAGTGTCACACATAGCGAGATCGCTAATGAGGTCACTGCTGTGTCACAAAAACCGTGACTCAGCAGCGATCTCAGTAGCGATCTCGCTGTGTGTGAAGTACCCCTTAGGACATCCTTTTTAGGCCTGAAACACACATCCGTGAAACACGTGCGTGTTTGGTCCGTTTCCGTGTATACTGGAGACACGGCCAAACGTGCACCAATGTTACTATATCTCAGCGGTTACAATTGCGTTTTTGGTTATGTCCGTGAGTCCGTCTCCGTGATGCGTTCTTTGGTCCGTATCTCACGCCAGCATGTCCGTTTTCTGCACGCAACACGCAGCACGGACCCAATGAAAGTCAATGGGTCTGTGCGCACGTCCGAGTGACATGGACGCATCTCTGTTTGCTCCCTGTACGTTTTGTGCTTTTTTCATGTGATGTCGGTCTTTTTTCTTTTTCTGTTTCGTTCTCTCCCTCAGTCCGTCGGTCGGTCTCTATGTCTGTCGGTCGGTCTCTCTGTCTTATCTGTCCCTCTAGCTGTCTGTCGGTCAGTTCCCCCCCTCTCTCATACTTACCGTTCCCCGATCTCCGGCGCGGCGCTGCACGGCTGTTATAATAACTCCGGCGGCTTTTACTATTTTGAAAAAGCCGGCCGCCCATTAATCAATCTCGTATTCCCTGCTTTACCCGTCCACCGGCGCCTGTGATTGGTTGCAGTCACACACGCCCACCACGCTGAGTGACAGCTGTCTCACTGCACCCAATCACAGCAGCCGGTGGGCGTGTCTATACTGTGCAGTGAAATAAATAAATAAATAATTAAAAAAAACGGCGTGCGGTCCCCCCCCATTTTAATACCAGCCAGATAAAGCCATACGGCTGAAGGCTGGTATTCTCAGGATGGGGAGCTCCACGTTATGGGGAGCCCCCCACCCTAACAATATCAGTCAGCAGCCGCCCAGAATTGCCGCATACATTATATGCGACAGTTCTGGGGCTGTACCCGGCTCTTCCCGATTTACCCTGGTGCGTTGGCAAATTGGGGTAATAAGGAGTTATTGGCAGCCCATAGCTGCCAATAAGTCCTAGATTAATCATGTCAGGCGTCTATGAGACACCTTCCATGATTAATCTGTAAGTGACAGTAAAAAAACACACACACACACGAAAAAAATCCATTATTAGAAATAAAAAACACAAACAAATTCCCTCATTACCAATTTATTAACCCCGACAAACCCTCCATGTCCGCTCCGGTCACCTCCACGCAGCTAATGAGATGAGTAGCGCGATCAGCTGCTGTCAGTCAGGTAACTCGCGGCCACCGCTGGATCCAGCGGTGGCCGCGGGTAACCTCAGTGACAGCAGCTGATCGCGCTACTCATCACATTAGCTGCGTGGAGGTGACCGGAGCGGCGGTGTCTTCTGCTGCTCCTGTCACCTCCATGCAGCAGAGCTGGATGCAACGCTGGAGGTCCGTGGATTACGCCGGACATGGAGGGTTTGTCGGGGTTAATAAATTGGTAATGAGGGAATTTGTTTGTGTTTTTTATTTCTAATAAAGGATTTTTTTCGGGTGTGTGTGTTTTTTTACTGTCACTTACAGATTAATCATGGAAGGTGTCTCATAGACGCCTGACATGATTAATCTATGACTTATTGGCAGCTATGGGCTGCCAATAACTCCTTATTACCCCGATTTGCCAACGCACCAGGGTAAATCGGGAAGAGCTGGGTACAGCCCCAGAACTGTCGCATATAATGTATGCGGAAATTCTGGGCGGCTGCTGACTGATATTGTTAGGGTGGGGGGCTCCCCATAACGGGGAGCTTCCCATCCTGAGAATGCCAGCCTTCAGCCGTATGGCTTTATCTGGCTGGTATTAAAATGGGGGAGGACCGCACGCCGTTTTTTTTAATTATTTATTTATTTATTTCACTGCACAGTATAGACACGCCCACCGGCTGCTGTGATTGGGTGCAGAGAGACAGCTGTCACTCAGCGTGGTGGGCGTGTGTGACTGCAACCAATCACAGGCGCCGGTGGGGAGAGAAAGCAGGGAATACGAGATTGTTTAATGAGCGGCCGGCTTTTTCAAATTAGAAAAAGCCGCCGGAGCAGTGTGAACGCCGTGCAGCGCCGGTGATCGGGGAACGGTGAGTATGAGAGAGGGGGGGACACTTCAGTCACTTGGGGGATTAGCGGTCACTGGTGAATCCTTCACAGGTGACCGCTAATCAGTACACGGCACAAAGACAGAGCCGCGGCATGACTATGAAGTCGGGTGAAGTTCACCCGAGTTCATTCTCATCCCGCTACTCTGTCTTCCGACATGTAGTAACGACATTTTGCATCACACACGTACTTTTCACACGGACAACACACACATGTCAGTTATTTCACTCACGCACACACGGACATTCCACACGCACATACGGCTAGCATACGGGATACACACGCAGGCCACACATACCATAAAAACGGACCTAAAAAACGGAAAACGGACCCGAAAAATGGCCCGTTTTACACGGACGTGGTTTTCACGGATGTGTGGCGGAGGCCTTAAAAAAATCTCACTTTGTGAACCTGCGATTCCCAAAAAAAAAAAAAAATCGCTATCAATAGGTACAATTTTTTTTTGACCATACAGCAAATTTTTTACCCATCTGGTTAATGTCCACCAGAAAAATGTAAATAACTACTCACATCAACATTTAAATGTTTAAAATGAGTAGATATGAATATATTGCGATTCATATCCTTATCCAGGGTCTAAAAATTTGATCAAGCACTCGGAATTGGAATGGTAAATTGTAAACCAAAATTATTCATATTTAATTTATCTACCAAGAACTGCACTTCCTCCTTTGATCCCTCCAAAATGAAAAAACAGATTATCAATGAATCTCTGGTAAAAAATAATGCAGCCCATCGGCATGAAGGACCATGCAATATGCATGGACTCAAACAACCCCATGAACAAATTAGCATAACAGGGTGAAAATGTATTGCCCATCGCGCAGCCCCTCAACTGCAAATAGGTTGCATCTTGTAAAGAAAATATGTTATGATTATTTATGAATTCTATGCCTTGAAGGATAAAATTCCTTTGTAGTTCAGGAAGGATTATTTCAAACCTTAGATGATGCTCTACAGCTCTTGAACCTACCTTATGCTCTATGTTTGAATATGAAGAACTGAATTCCAAAGTGAAGGATGCAAACTCCCCATTAAGTGACAGTCTTTCTAATTCACTAATGAGATGTAATGAATCTTAAATGTACGATTTAAGCTTCATCACATGAGGTTGAAGAAAAAAAAATCTATATAATGAGATAAATTTATTGTGATAGAATTCATTCCCAAAATTATAGGACACCTGGGGGGTTGGTGACACTTTTGTGGATGTTTGGAATAAAATGCAATTAGAGGAGCTGATAGTGTTTGAACAATAGAAAATTATTTTCCCATAGAGGGATAGGAACTCTAATATGCAAGCCCTAACAAAAAGGGGCCTTCCTGTATCCTGTACAAAAATATGAGGTTTTAGTTGGTATTATGGCTAGAATACGGAAGCCTACAACCCTCGGTATTGTGCACAGATGGAGTACGGTTTGGCAGCCCGCCTGATCTAATAGTATGGGCAGCACCTAATAGGCTGCGGGCTTGTGACTATGCATCTTCATGGGTGAACAGCGCTCTATGCAAGCCATCAGTGTGCAGTTTTATCATCCAGGAATCGCTCCGGCCATTTTTTGGAAGTGTGTGTGTGATTTGCTCCCCCTGGACCTGTGATGCTTCCACTTAGTGGGGGCTTAGCTGTATCCTGCTAGAGTACTAGTTTTTGGCTTGGGCGCTTTACAACTGCAGCCCTATCTTTGCTGTAAGTAATACTTAATTTTTGGAGGATATTTATTCCTCTTTTTGTTGCTATTTTTACATTTAGTGTAGGGACCTACAAGTGTGAGGTTCCCGTGACGAGGGTTGTAGGCTTCCGCATTCTGGCCATAATACCAACTAAAACTTCTTATTTTTGGTACAAATTGTCTCTTCAGTAAAGGAGACAAACTCTAGCACAGTGCCACCTATTGGAAGTAGCGAGCCTAAAAGTCACAAGTGGATTTTCAACAATCCTTTGCAATATGACTCAGGATATATAAGCCAGATCAGAATCCCAATTTGCAGACACGGTGTTTCGGGGTGCTTGCCCCTCATCAGTGCAAAGTATGGGGGTGTCTGATCTGGCTCATGAGAAAGCTATGTGGGGACCACGGGGGAACACTATTCTCCTTAAGGAGACTTTGCAAGCCAGTCTGGCTGCCAGGTAAGGGGACTTATAGCTGCCACGCCCCTCTAGGAAATATTCAAATTGTCTCTCCAGTAAAGGAGACAAACTCTAGCACAGTGCCACCTATTGGAAGTAGCGATCCTAAAAGTCACAAGTGGATTTTCAACAATCCTTTGCAATATGACTCAGGATATATAAGCCAGATCAGAATCCCAATTTGCAGACACGGTGTTTCGGGGTGCTTGCCCCTCGTCAGTGCAAAGTATGGGGTGTCTGATCTGGCTCATGAGAAAGCTATGTGGGGACCACGGGGGAACACTATTCTCCTTAAGGAGACTTTGCAAGCCAGTCTGGCTGCCAGGTAAGGTATTTTTGGTACAGGATACAGCCAGGCCTCTTTCTGTTAGGCCTTGCATATTAGAGTTCTTGTCCCTATATGGTGCACAGATGCAGTACGGCTTGGCAGCCCCCCTGATCTAATAGCATGGGCGTAACCAAATAGGCTACGGGCTTGTAATTGTGCATCTTTATGTGTGAACAGTGCTCTATGCAAGCCATCAGTGTGCACTTTTATCATCCAGAAATCGTCCACACCATGTTTTGGAAGTGTGTGTGATTTGTAGAGATGAGCGAACCGGTCCCGGTTCGGCTCGAGGTCGGTTCGCCGAACGGACCTCCCGTTCGAGTTCGGCTCGTCGAACGTTCGACGAACCGAACTCGAGCCAATAGGAAACAATGGCAGGCAATCACAAACACAGTAAAACACCTAGAAAACACCCTCAAAGGTGTCCAAAAGGTGACAAACAACTCAAACACATTGGAAAGTGACAAGGACATATACTCATGCGAAAACAAAACAGCTGGACAAGGAAAAAGAGGAGGACACACAGATATAGGCATGGCACGCCATTCTAAAATCATGTAAAACACCGCAAGGTGACTCCAAGCATAGTCTCCCTTTTTTTCCAAAAATTGGGCCCCACACCCACCCACCCATTCAGTGGCAGCAGTTGGGCCCCAGTTGTACAATTCACAGCTAGATTTGCATCAAGCACATTCAAAAATACGCCATTCTTATCCGTCCCCAGGATGACACCGGGGTAGGTAGATAAAGTCTTTGCTGACCCATGACTTGTTCATCTTGGCTTCTTTTAAAAACAATGTAAGCAAGGGTTACTCCAAGCGGAGTCTCCCTTTTTTTCCAAAAATTGGGCCCCACACACACCCACCCATTCAGTGGCAGCACTTGTGCCCTAGTTGTACACTTCACAGCTAGATTTGCATCAAGCACATTCCAAAATACGCCATTCTTATCCGTCCCCAGGATGACACCGGGGTAGGTAGCAAAGTCTTTCCTGATCCCAGCTCTGTTCATCTTGGCTTCTTTTAAAAACACAGCAAGCAAGGGTTACTCCAAGCGGAGTCTCCCTTTTTTTCCAAAAATTGTGCCCCACACACACCCACCCATTCAGTGGCAGCACTTGTGCCCTAGTTGTACACTTCACAGCTAGATTTGCATCAAGCACATTCAAAAATACGCCATTCTTATCCGTCCCCAGGATGACACCGGGGTAGGTAGATAAAGTCTTTGCTGACCCATGACTTGTTCATCTTGGCTTCTTTTAAAAACAATGTAAGCAAGGGTTACTCCAAGCGGAGTCTCCCTTTTTTTCCAAAAATTGGGCCCCACACACACCCACCCATTCAGTGGCAGCACTTGTGCCCTTGTTGTACACTTCACAGCTAGATTTGCATCAAGCACATTCCAAAATACGCCATAATTAACCGTCCCCAGCATGACACCGGGGTAGGTAGCAAAGTCTTTCCTGATCCCAGCTCTGTTCATCTTGGCTTCTTTTAAAAACACAGCAAGCAAGGGTTACTCCAAGCGGAGTCTCCCTTTTTTCCAAAAATTGGGCCACACAGACACCCACCCCATCAGTGGCAGCACTTGGGCCCTAGTTGCAAACAGGATGTTTTGATTTGCATCAAGCACATTCAAAAATACGCCATTCTTATCCGTCCCCAGGATGACACCGGGGTAGGTAGCAAAGTCTTTCCTGATCCCAGCTCTGTTCATCTTGGCTTCTTTTAAAAACACAGCAAGCAAGGGTTACTCCAAGCGGAGTCTCCCTTTTTTTCCAAAAATTGGGCCCCACACACCCACCCATTCAGTGGCAGCACTTGTGCCCTAGTTGTACACTTCACAGCTAGATTTGCATCAAGCACATTCCAAAATACGCCATTCTTATCCGTCCCCAGGATGACACCGGGGTAGGTAGATAAAGTCTTTGCTGACCCATGACTTGTTCATCTTGGCTTCTTTTAAAAACAATGTAAGCAAGGGTTACTCCAAGCGGAGTCTCCCTTTTTTTCCAAAAATTGGGCCCCACACACACCCACCCATTCAGTGGCAGCACTTGTGCCCTAGTTGTACACTTCACAGCTAGATTTGCATCAAGCACATTCCAAAATACGCCATTCTTATCCGTCCCCAGGATGACACCGGGGTAGGTAGCAAAGTCTTTCCTGATCCCAGCTCTGTTCATCTTGGCTTCTTTTAAAAACAATGTAAGCAAGGGTTACTCCAAGCGGAGTCTCCCTTTTTTTCCAAAAATTGGGCCCCACACACACCCACCCATTCAGTGGCAGCACTTGTGCCCTAGTTGTACACTTCACAGCTAGATTTGCATCAAGCACATTCAAAAATACGCCATTCTTATCCGTCCCCAGGATGACACCGGGGTAGGTAGATAAAGTCTTTGCTGACCCATGACTTGTTCATCTTGGCTTCTTTTAAAAACAATGTAAGCAAGGGTTACTCCAAGCGGAGTCTCCCTTTTTTTCCAAAAATTGGGCCCCACACACCCACCCATTCAGTGGCAGCACTTGTGCCCTAGTTGTACACTTCACAGCTACATTTGCATCAAGCACATTCAAAAATACGCCATAATTAACCGTCCCCAGCATGACACCGGGGTAGGTAGCAAAGTCTTTCCTGATCCCAGCTCTGTTCATCTTGGCTTCTTTTAAAAACACAGCAAGCAAGGGTTACTCCAAGCGGAGTCTCCCTTTTTTCCAAAAATTGGGCCACACAGACACCCACCCCATCAGTGGCAGCACTTGGGCCCTAGTTGCAAACAGGATGTTTTGATTTGCATCAAGCACATTCAAAAATACGCCATTCTTATCCGTCCCCAGGATGACACCGGGGTAGGTAGCAAAGTCTTTCCTGATCCCAGCTCTGTTCATCTTGGCTTCTTTTAAAAACACAGCAAGCAAGGGTTACTCCAAGCGGAGTCTCCCTTTTTTTCCAAAAATTGGGCCCCACACACACCCACCCATTCAGTGGCAGCACTTGTGCCCTAGTTGTACACTTCACAGCTAGATTTGCATCAAGCACATTCCAAAATACGCCATTCTTATCCGTCCCCAGGATGACACCGGGGTAGGTAGATAAAGTCTTTGCTGACCCATGACTTGTTCATCTTGGCTTCTTTTAAAAACAATGTAAGCAAGGGTTACTCCAAGCGGAGTCTCCCTTTTTTTCCAAAAATTGGGCCCCACACACACCCACCCATTCAGTGGCAGCACTTGTGCCCTTGTTGTACACTTCACAGCTAGATTTGCATCAAGCACATTCCAAAATACGCCATAATTAACCGTCCCCAGCATGACACCGGGGTAGGTAGCAAAGTCTTTCCTGATCCCAGCTCTGTTCATCTTGGCTTCTTTTAAAAACACAGCAAGCAAGGGTTACTCCAAGCGGAGTCTCCCTTTTTTCCAAAAATTGGGCCACACAGACACCCACCCCATCAGTGGCAGCACTTGGGCCCTAGTTGCAAACAGGATGTTTTGATTTGCATCAAGCACATTCAAAAATACGCCATTCTTATCCGTCCCCAGGATGACACCGGGGTAGGTAGCAAAGTCTTTCCTGATCCCAGCTCTGTTCATCTTGGCTTCTTTTAAAAACACAGCAAGCAAGGGTTACTCCAAGCGGAGTCTCCCTTTTTTTTCCAAAAATTGGGCCCCACACACCCACCCATTCAGTGGCAGCACTTGTGCCCTAGTTGTACACTTCACAGCTACATTTGCATCAAGCACATTCAAAAATACGCCATAATTAACCGTCCCCAGCATGACACCGGGGTAGGTAGCAAAGTCTTTCCTGATCCCAGCTCTGTTCATCTTGGCTTCTTTTAAAAACAATGTAAGCAAGGGTTACTCCAAGCGGAGTCTCCCTTTTTTCCAAAAATTGGGCCCCACACAGACACCTTATCAGTGGCAGCACTTGTGCCCTAGTTGCAAACAGGATGTTTTGATTTGCATCAAGCACATTCCAAATCAACAAGCATTTACTCTCCCCAGGATGACACAGGGGTAGTAAATTCCTTCTGGATCCATGACTTGTTCATTTTGATGAACGTCAGTCTGTCCACATTGTCACTGGACAGACGCGTGCGCTTATCTGTCAGCACACACCCAGCAGCACTGAATACACTTTCAGAGACAACGCTGGCAGCTGGACACGACAAAATCTCCAAGGCGTAAGTTGCGAGCTCTGGCCATTTTTCTAGGTTTGAAGCCCAAAAGGAGCAAGGCTCCAGTTGCACAGTCATGGCATCGATGTTCATTTGGAGATACTCCTGTATCATCCTCTCCAGCCGTTGACTATGTGTCAGACTTGTTGTCTCTGGTGGCCTTGCAAAAGAGGGTCTAAAAAAATTATGAAAAGATTCCATAAAATTGCTGTTACCGGCACCAGATACGGTCCTACTGGTACGGGTAGACTGTTGAAGATGACGAGACCGTCCCATGTTTGTCAAGTTACAACTGGGAGATTCCCTCCCTGCACCTGCACGGTTGTTTGGTGGAAAAGCCGAGCTAAGATCGAGTAACAGCTTCTGCTGATACTCCTGCATACGTGCGTCCCTTTCTATGGCTGGAATTATGTCACAAAATTTGGACTTGTACCGGGGATCTAATAGTGTGGCAATCCAGTAGTCATCATCACTTCTAATTTTGACAATACGACTGTCATGTTGGAGGTAGTGCAACAAAAAGGCACTCATGTGTCTTGCGCAGCCATGCGGACCAAGTCCACGCTGTGTTTGTGGCATAGAGGTGCTACCCGTTCTTTCTTCCTCTGACATCTCCCCCCAACCTCTTTCAACTGAAATTTGACCAGGGTCTCCCTCATCCGCTGAGTCTTCCATGTCCATGGACAGTTCGTCCTCCATTTCTTCATGTTCTCCTGCACCTTGCTCAACATTTCGCCTGCTACTATGCGCCCTTGTCGATCCCTGTCCCCCATGGTCCCATGCCTGCTGCGTTGGTGATGATGAACGTCTGGACCTTGGTGATGTTGTTGTCCCTTGCGCATATGAATCCTCCTGTAGTTCCTCCCCTTCATGTTGTCCCACCCCCTGACTCCGAATAGTGTTTAGCGTGTGCTCCAGCATGTAAATGACTGGAATCGTCATGCTGATAATGGCATTGTCAGAGCTAAACATATTCGTCGCCATGTCGAAACTGTGCAGAAGGGTGCATAGGTCCTTGATCTGAGACCACTCCATCAGGGTGATCTGCCCCACCTCTGCATCTCGTTGGCCCAGGCTATACGTCATGACGTATTGCACCAGGGCTCTGCGGTGCTGCCACAGTCGCTGTAACATGTGGAGAGTTGAATTCCAGCGTGTCGCCACATCGCATTTCAGGCGATGAACCGGCAGGCCGAAAGACTTCTGGAGCGATGCAAGTCGCTCTGCTGCGGCGCTTGAACGGCGGAAGTGAGCTGACAGTTTTCGTGCCCTGTTCAGAAGGCCATCTAGGCCGGGATAGTGTGTTAAAAATTGCTGGACGACAAGGTTCAACACGTGAGCCATACAAGGTACGTGTGTCACCTTGCCCAGGCGAAGTGCCGCACCCAGGTTTGCAGCATTGTCGCACACGGCCTTACCAGGCTGCAGGTTGAGTGGAGACAACCATTTATTAAACTCGGACCGCAGAGCTGACCCCAACTCCTCAGCTGTGTGACTCTTATTCCCAAGACATGTCAAGCTAAAGACCGCCTGATGCCGTTGCGCTCTGCTGCCAGCATAGTAATGAGGGGTGCGTGATTCCTTCTGCGCAGTGAGAACGCTGGTGGCCTGACCAGGCAGGCTTGGAGCGGAGGTGGAGGACCCAGATGAGGTGGAGGATGCAGAAGCTGTGGCGGAACTTGGACAGACATAGGATTGACACACAAGTCGTGGGGACGGCAAGACTTGTGCAGCAGACCCTTCACCATCTATCACCATAGTTACCCAGTGCCCAGTCAGCGACATGTAACGTCCCTGTCCATGCTTACTGGTCCAAGTATCGGTGGTGAAATGCACCCGTTCACACACAGAGTTTCTCAAGGAAGCGGTGATGTTGTGTGCGACATGCTGGTGTAGCGCGGGCACACCTTTCTTAGAGAAGTAGTGGCGACTAGGCATCTGGTACTGGGGCACAGCGACAGACATAAGGTCTCTAAAATCCTGTGTGTCCACTAGGCGGAAAGGCAGCATTTCGGTAGCCAACAGCTTACAGAGGGATAGAGTCAACCTCTTAGCTTTGTCATGGGTCGGAGGAAGTGGCCTTTTATTTGACCACATCTGAGGGACAGAGATCTGGCTGCTGTGTGTAGACGGTGTTGAGTAGGGTGTCCCTGGAAAAATGCAGGTTTGTGAGGAAAGTGCAGGCGGAGACATGATGTTGCCTTGATCCAACGTTGGTGCTATCGATGTCTGAGAGAGCTGTACACACTCACTTGTTTCCCCTTCCAAACCAACTGACGACCTTACAAGCAAACTGCCTGTTGCGGTTACAGTGGTGGAAGTTTTGCGTGGAAAAACAGGTGTGACAGCTGTCCCCACAGTCCTAGAAGATGAAGAGCACGCGGATGCACTGGAAGGGGCGGGCGGTGGATGGTTCGCTCCGCTAGGCCGCATTGCAGCACGGTGAGCTTCCCACCGGGACTTATGATATTTATTCATGTGACGATTCATGGAAGAAGTTGTCAAACTGCTGAGGTTTTGACCTCTACTAAGAGAATCATGACAAATGTTACATATCACATGATTTGGGCGATCTTTTTCGATGTCAAAAAAGGACCAGGCTAGGCAAGGCTTAGAGGCCATGCGACCTGTTGATCCACCCCGAATAATGCTCATAGGCAGAGTGGTGGCTGAGGATGCAGTTGTAGACGTGCTACCAGTGCTCCGACTCTGTCCAGGAAGGCGCAAGGTAACTTCGTCGTCGGTTGCATCCTCCTCCACCGCCTCTGTTGACCTCCTCGAGTGCCTGACTGGGGGTTGACAGTAGGTGGGATCTAGACTGTCATCATCAATTGTTGTGTTTGCACTCCCCTCCCCCTCAGACCGAGCCTCTTCTTGCCCTGACCGAATATTTAAGTTGTCATCCCAATCGGGTATCTGCGTCTCATCTTCATCAGTATGTTCCTCATTGTCTATAACCACAGGTGTTACAGTTTGTGACAAAGGGTCAACATTATGCTCAGAAACTTGGTCCTCACGGCCTGAATCAGAGTCACAAAGGTTCTGGGCATCACTGCAGACCATTTCCTGTTCTGTACTCACTGTAGCTTGGGAGCAGACCTCTGATTCCCAGGCTATAGTGTGACTGAACAGCTCTGCAGACTCAGCCATCTCAGTTCCACCATACTGTGCAGGGCTGATGGAGACTTCAGAGCTAGGAGAAATCAAGTGTGATTGGGATGACAACTCAGAGGACTGGTGTTTTTTGGATGCGGTACTTGAAGTGGCTGAGAGGGCACTTGTTGGACCACTTGAGATCCATTCAAGCATTTTCCTTTTTTGCCCATCATCTACCTTTCTTCCTGTTGTTCGTGTCCGTGAAAAAGGGAGCACATCGGATTGTCCACGGTAAGTAGTAGACATCTTACTTTTGCTGGTAGATGGTCTATCTTCAGCAGATGATAATGGAGCTTTGCCACCTTCCCCACGGACAAAACCTTTTTTGCCTTTTCCACCACGCCTCTTCCCCTTTCCACCAGCATCTGTCATTTTGCCACTCATGTTGATTGCGACAAGATTGTGGACTGAAAATGTGGTAGTAAAAATTGAGAGGTGGTGAAGATTGCAGTGGTGGTCTAGCTTTATTAACAGCAGAATAATAAAGAATAAATATCCCTGACAATGCAACTTAGTTATAATTAGTTGGAGTGTGCAACGCAGGCAGATGCGCTCTGCAAATGTCTTGGCACTAGTGGGACTATAGCAAAGTCCAATAGCCACGTATAGGATGCCACTAGGTACACTGAGTGTTTGCTAGTATAATGGCTTAGTTATAATTAGTTGGAGTGTGCAACGCAGGCAGACGTGCTGCAAATGTCTTGGCACTAGTGGGACTATAGCAAAGTCCAATAGCCACGTATAGGATGCCACTAGGTACACTGAGTGTTTGCTAGTATAATGGCTTAGTTATAATTAGTTGGAGTGTGCAACGCAGGCAGATGCGCTCTGCAAATGTCTTGGCACTAGTGGGACTATAGCAAAGTCCAATAGCCACGTATAGGATGCCACTAGGTACACTGAGTGATTGCTAGTATAATGGCTTAGTTATAATTAGTTGGAGTGTGCAACGCAGGCAGATGCGCTCTGCAAATGTCTTGGCACTAGTGGGACTATAGCAAAGTCCAATAGCCACGTATAGGATGCCACTAGGTACACTGAGTGTTTGCTAGTATAATGGCTTAGTTATAATTAGTTGGAGTGTGCAACGCAGGCAGATGCGCTCTGCAAATGTCTTGGCACTAGTGGGACTATAGCAAAGTCCAATAGCCACGTATAGGATGCCACTAGGTACACTGAGTGTTTGCTAGTATAATGGCTTAGTTATAATTGATTGGAGTGTGCAACGCAGGCAGACGTGCTGCAAATGTCTTGGCACTAGTGGGACTATAGCAAAGTCCAATAGCCACGTATAGGATGCCACTAGGTACACTGAGTGTTTGCTAGTATAATGGCTTAGTTATAATTAGTTGGAGTGTGCAACGCAGGCAGATGCGCTCTGCAAATGTCTTGGCACTAGTGGGACTATAGCAAAGCCCAATAGCCACGTATAGGATGCCACTAGGTACACTGAGTGTTTGCTAGTATAATGGCTTAGTTATAATTAGTTGGAGTGTGCAACGCAGGCAGATGCGCTCTGCAAATGTCTTGGCACTAGTGGGACTATAGCAAATTCCAATAGCCACGTATAGGATGCCACTAGGTACACTGAGTGTTTGCTAGTATAATGGCTTAGTTATTAGTTGGAGTGTGCAACGCAGGCAGATGCGCTCTGCAAATGTCTTGGCACTAGTGGGACTATAGCAAAGTCCAATAGCCACGTATAGGATGCCACTAGGTACACTGAGTATTTGCTAGTATAATGGCTTAGTTATAATTAGTTGGAGTGTGCAACGCAGGCAGATGCGCTCTGCAAATGTCTTGGCACTAGTGGGACTATAGCAAAGTCCAATAGCCACGTATAGGATGCCACTAAGTACACTGAGTGTTTGCTAGTATAATGGCTTAGTTATAATTAGTTGGAGTGTGCAACGCAGGCAGATGCGCTCTGCAAATGTCTTGGCACTAGTGGGACTATAGCAAAGTCCAATAGCCACGTATAGGATGCCACTAGGTACACTGAGTGTTTGCTAGTATAATGGCTTAGTTATAATTAGTTGGAGTGTGCAACGCAGGCAGATGCGCTCTGCAAATGTCTTGGCACTAGTGGGACTATAGCAAAGTCCAATAGCCACGTATAGGATGCCACTAGGTACACTGAGTGTTTGCTAGTATAATGGCTTCGTTATAATTAGTTGGAGTGTGCAACGCAGGCAGATGCGCTCTGCAAATGTCTTGGCACTAGTGGGACTATAGCAAAGTCCAATAGCCACGTATAGGATGCCACTAGGTACACTGAGTGTTTGCTAGTATAATGGCTTAGTTATAATTAGTTGGAGTGTGCAACGCAGGCAGATGCGCTCTGCAAATGTCTTGGCACTAGTGGGACTATAGCAAAGTCCAATAGCCACGTATAGGATGCCACTAGGTACACTGAGTGTTTGCTAGTATAATGGCTTAGTTATAATTAGTTGGAGTGTGCAACGCAGGCAGATGCGCTCTGCAAATGTCTTGGCACTAGTGGGACTATAGCAAAGTCCAATAGCCACGTATAGGATGCCACTAGGTACACTGAGTGTTTGCTAGTATAATGGCTTAGTTATAATTAGTTGGAGTGTGCAACGCAGGCAGATGCGCTCTGCAAATGTCTTGGCACTAGTGGGACTATAGCAAAGTCCAATAGCCACGTATAGGATGCCACTAGGTACACTGAGTGTTTGCTAGTATAATGGCTTAGTTATAATTAGTTGGAGTGTGCAACGCAGGCAGATGCGCTCTGCAAATGTCTTGGCACTAGTGGGACTATAGCAAAGTCCAATAGCCACGTATAGGATGCCACTAGGTACACTGAGTGTTTGCTAGTATAATGGCTTAGTTATAATTAGTTGGAGTGTGCAACGCAGGCAGATGCGCTCTGCAAATGTCTTGGCACTAGTGGGACTATAGCAAAGTCCAATAGCCACGTATAGGATGCCACTAGGTACACTGAGTGTTTGCTAGTATAATGGCTTAGTTATAATTAGTTGGAGTGTGCAACGCAGGCAGATGCGCTCTGCAAATGTCTTGGCACTAGTGGGACTATAGCAAAGTCCAATAGCCACGTATAGGATGCCACTAGGTACACTGAGTGTTTGCTAGTATAATGGCTTAGTTATAATTAGTTGGAGTGTGCAACGCAGGCAGATGCGCTCTGCAAATGTCTTGGCACTAGTGGGACTATAGCAAAGTCCAATAGCCACGTATAGGATGCCACTAGGTACACTGAGTGTTTGCTAGTATAATGGCTTAGTTATAATTAGTTGGAGTGTGCAACGCAGGCAGATGCGCTCTGCAAATGTCTTGGCACTAGTGGGACTATAGCAAAGCCCAATAGCCACGTATAGGATGCCACTAGGTACACTGAGTGTTTGCTAGTATAATGGCTTAGTTATAATTAGTTGGAGTGTGCAACGCAGGCAGATGCGCTCTGCAAATGTCTTGGCACTAGTGGGACTATAGCAAAGTCCAATAGCCACGTATAGGATGCCACTAGGTACACTGAGTGTTTGCTAGTATAATGGCTTAGTTATAATTAGTTGGAGTGTGCAACGCAGGCAGATGCGCTCTGCAAATGTCTTGGCACTAGTGGGACTATAGCAAAGTCCAATAGCCACGTATAGGATGCCACTAGGTACACTGAGTGTTTGCTAGTATAATGGCTTAGTTATAATTAGTTGGAGTGTGCAACGCAGGCAGATGCGCTCTGCAAATGTCTTGGCACTAGTGGGACTATAGCAAAGTCCAATAGCCACGTATAGGATGCCACTAGGTACACTGAGTGTTTGCTAGTATAATGGCTTAGTTATAATTAGTTGGAGTGTGCAACGCAGGCAGATGCGCTCTGCAAATGTCTTGGCACTAGTGGGACTATAGCAAAGCCCAATAGCCACGTATAGGATGCCACTAGGTACACTGAGTGTTTGCTAGTATAATGGCTTAGTTATAATTAGTTGGAGTGTGCAACGCAGGCAGATGCGCTCTGCAAATGTCTTGGCACTAGTGGGACTATAGCAAAGTCCAATAGCCACGTATAGGATGCCACTAGGTACACTGAGTGTTTGCTAGTATAATGGCTTAGTTATTAGTTGGAGTGTGCAACGCAGGCAGATGCGCTCTGCAAATGTCTTGGCACTAGTGGGACTATAGCAAAGTCCAATAGCCACGTATAGGATGCCACTAGGTACACTGAGTATTTGCTAGTATAGTGGCTTAGTTATAATTAGTTGGAGTGTGCAACGCAGGCAGATGCGCTCTGCAAATGTCTTGGCACTAGTGGGACTATAGCAAAGTCCAATAGCCACGTATAGGATGCCACTAGGTACACTGAGTGTTTGCTAGTATAATGGCTTAGTTATAATTAGTTGGAGTGTGCAACGCAGGCAGATGCGCTCTGCAAATGTCTTGGCACTAGTGGGACTATAGCAAAGTCCAATAGCCACGTATAGGATGCCACTAGGTACACTGAGTGTTTGCTAGTATAATGGCTTAGTTATAATTAGTTGGAGTGTGCAACGCAGGCAGATGCGCTCTGCAAATGTCTTGGCACTAGTGGGACTATAGCAAAGTCCAATAGCCACGTATAGGATGCCACTAGGTACACTGAGTGTTTGCTAGTATAATGGCTTAGTTATAATTAGTTGGAGTGTGCAACGCAGGCAGATGCGCTCTGCAAATGTCTTGGCACTAGTGGGACTATAGCAAAGTCCAATAGCCACGTATAGGATGCCACTAGGTACACTGAGTGTTTGCTAGTATAATGGCTTAGTTATAATTAGTTGGAGTGTGCAACGCAGGCAGATGCGCTCTGCAAATGTCTTGGCACTAGTGGGACTATAGCAAAGTCCAATAGCCACGTATAGGATGCCACTAGGTACACTGAGTGTTTGCTAGTATAATGGCTTAGTTATAATTAGTTGGAGTGTGCAACGCAGGCAGATGCGCTCTGCAAATGTCTTGGCACTAGTGGGACTATAGCAAAGCCCAATAGCCACGTATAGGATGCCACTAGGTACACTGAGTGTTTGCTAGTATAATGGCTTAGTTATAATTAGTTGGAGTGTGCAACGCAGGCAGATGCGCTCTGCAAATGTCTTGGCACTAGTGGGACTATAGCAAAGTCCAATAGCCACGTATAGGATGCCACTAGGTACACTGAGTGTTTGCTAGTATAATGGCTTAGTTATTAGTTGGAGTGTGCAACGCAGGCAGATGCGCTCTGCAAATGTCTTGGCACTAGTGGGACTATAGCAAAGTCCAATAGCCACGTATAGGATGCCACTAGGTACACTGAGTGTTTGCTAGTATAATGGCTTAGTTATAATTAGTTGGAGTGTGCAACGCAGGCAGATGCGCTCTGCAAATGTCTTGGCACTAGTGGGACTATAGCAAAGTCCAATAGCCACGTATAGGATGCCACTAGGTACACTGAGTGTTTGCTAGTATAATGGCTTCGTTATAATTAGTTGGAGTGTGCAACGCAGGCAGATGCGCTCTGCAAATGTCTTGGCACTAGTGGGACTATAGCAAAGTCCAATAGCCACGTATAGGATGCCACTAGGTACACTGAGTGTTTGCTAGTATAATGGCTTAGTTATAATTAGTTGGAGTGTGCAACGCAGGCAGATGCGCTCTGCAAATGTCTTGGCACTAGTGGGACTATAGCAAAGTCCAATAGCCACGTATAGGATGCCACTAGGTACACTGAGTGTTTGCTAGTATAATGGCTTAGTTATAATTAGTTGGAGTGTGCAACGCAGGCAGATGCGCTCTGCAAATGTCTTGGCACTAGTGGGACTATAGCAAAGTCCAATAGCCACGTATAGGATGCCACTAGGTACACTGAGTGTTTGCTAGTATAATGGCTTAGTTATAATTAGTTGGAGTGTGCAACGCAGGCAGATGCGCTCTGCAAATGTCTTGGCACTAGTGGGACTATAGCAAAGTCCAATAGCCACGTATAGGATGCCACTAGGTACACTGAGTGTTTGCTAGTATAATGGCTTAGTTATAATTAGTTGGAGTGTGCAACGCAGGCAGATGCGCTCTGCAAATGTCTTGGCACTAGTGGGACTATAGC
Organism: Anomaloglossus baeobatrachus; assembly: GCF_048569485.1. Classification (NCBI taxonomy): domain Eukaryota; kingdom Metazoa; phylum Chordata; class Amphibia; order Anura; family Aromobatidae; genus Anomaloglossus; species Anomaloglossus baeobatrachus. The sequence goes on along the minus strand of NC_134355.1, from coordinate 344,534,344 downwards.
AAAGTCCAATAGCCACGTATAGGATGCCACTAGGTACACTGAGTGTTTGCTAGTATAATGGCTTAGTTATAATTAGTTGGAGTGTGCAACGCAGGCAGATGCGCTCTGCAAATGTCTTGGCACTAGTGGGACTATAGCAAAGTCCAATAGCCACGTATAGGATGCCACTAGGTACACTGAGTGTTTGCTAGTATAATGGCTTAGTTATAATTAGTTGGAGTGTGCAACGCAGGCAGATGCGCTCTGCAAATGTCTTGGCACTAGTGGGACTATAGCAAAGTCCAATAGCCACGTATAGGATGCCACTAGGTACACTGAGTGTTTGCTAGTATAATGGCTTAGTTATAATTAGTTGGAGTGTGCAACGCAGGCAGATGCGCTCTGCAAATGTCTTGGCACTAGTGGGACTATAGCAAAGTCCAATAGCCACGTATAGGATGCCACTAGGTACACTGAGTGTTTGCTAGTATAATGGCTTAGTTATAATTAGTTGGAGTGTGCAACGCAGGCAGATGCGCTCTGCAAATGTCTTGGCACTAGTGGGACTATAGCAAAGTCCAATAGCCACGTATAGGATGCCACTAGGTACACTGAGTGTTTGCTAGTATAATGGCTTAGTTATAATTAGTTGGAGTGTGCAACGCAGGCAGATGCGCTCTGCAAATGTCTTGGCACTAGTGGGACTATAGCAAAGTCCAATAGCCACGTATAGGATGCCACTAGGTACACTGAGTGTTTGCTAGTATAATGGCTTAGTTATAATTAGTTGGAGTGTGCAACGCAGGCAGATGCGCTCTGCAAATGTCTTGGCACTAGTGGGACTATAGCAAAGTCCAATAGCCACGTATAGGATGCCACTAGGTACACTGAGTGTTTGCTAGTATAATGGCTTAGTTATAATTAGTTGGAGTGTGCAACGCAGGCAGATGCGCTCTGCAAATGTCTTGGCACTAGTGGGACTATAGCAAAGTCCAATAGCCACGTATAGGATGCCACTAGGTACACTGAGTGTTTGCTAGTATAATGGCTTAGTTATAATTAGTTGGAGTGTGCAACGCAGGCAGATGCGCTCTGCAAATGTCTTGGCACTAGTGGGACTATAGCAAAGTCCAATAGCCACGTATAGGATGCCACTAGGTACACTGAGTGTTTGCTAGTATAATGGCTTAGTTATAATTAGTTGGAGTGTGCAACGCAGGCAGATGCGCTCTGCAAATGTCTTGGCACTAGTGGGACTATAGCAAAGTCCAATAGCCACGTATAGGATGCCACTAGGTACACTGAGTGTTTGCTAGTATAATGGCTTAGTTATAATTAGTTGGAGTGTGCAACGCAGGCAGATGCGCTCTGCAAATGTCTTGGCACTAGTGGGACTATAGCAAAGTCCAATAGCCACGTATAGGATGCCACTAGGTACACTGAGTGTTTGCTAGTATAATGGCTTAGTTATAATTAGTTGGAGTGTGCAACGCAGGCAGATGCGCTCTGCAAATGTCTTGGCACTAGTGGGACTATAGCAAAGTCCAATAGCCACGTATAGGATGCCACTAGGTACACTGAGTGTTTGCTAGTATAATGGCTTAGTTATAATTAGTTGGAGTGTGCAACGCAGGCAGATGCGCTCTGCAAATGTCTTGGCACTAGTGGGACTATAGCAAAGTCCAATAGCCACGTATAGGATGCCACTAGGTACACTGAGTGTTTGCTAGTATAATGGCTTAGTTATAATTAGTTGGAGTGTGCAACGCAGGCAGATGCGCTCTGCAAATGTCTTGGCACTAGTGGGACTATAGCAAAGTCCAATAGCCACGTATAGGATGCCACTAGGTACACTGAGTGTTTGCTAGTATAATGGCTTAGTTATAATTAGTTGGAGTGTGCAACGCAGGCAGATGCGCTCTGCAAATGTCTTGGCACTAGTGGGACTATAGCAAAGTCCAATAGCCACGTATAGGATGCCACTAGGTACACTGAGTGTTTGCTAGTATAATGGCTTAGTTATAATTAGTTGGAGTGTGCAACGCAGGCAGATGCGCTCTGCAAATGTCTTGGCACTAGTGGGACTATAGCAAAGTCCAATAGCCACGTATAGGATGCCACTAGGTACACTGAGTGTTTGCTAGTATAATGGCTTAGTTATAATTAGTTGGAGTGTGCAACGCAGGCAGATGCGCTCTGCAAATGTCTTGGCACTAGTGGGACTATAGCAAAGTCCAATAGCCACGTATAGGATGCCACTAGGTACACTGAGTGTTTGCTAGTATAATGGCTTAGTTATAATTAGTTGGAGTGTGCAACGCAGGCAGATGCGCTCTGCAAATGTCTTGGCACTAGTGGGACTATAGCAAAGTCCAATAGCCACGTATAGGATGCCACTAGGTACACTGAGTGTTTGCTAGTATAATGGCTTAGTTATAATTAGTTGGAGTGTGCAACGCAGGCAGATGCGCTCTGCAAATGTCTTGGCACTAGTGGGACTATAGCAAAGTCCAATAGCCACGTATAGGATGCCACTAGGTACACTGAGTGTTTGCTAGTATAATGGCTTAGTTATAATTAGTTGGAGTGTGCAACGCAGGCAGATGCGCTCTGCAAATGTCTTGGCACTAGTGGGACTATAGCAAAGTCCAATAGCCACGTATAGGATGCCACTAGGTACACTGAGTGTTTGCTAGTATAATGGCTTAGTTATAATTAGTTGGAGTGTGCAACGCAGGCAGATGCGCTCTGCAAATGTCTTGGCACTAGTGGGACTATAGCAAAGTCCAATAGCCACGTATAGGATGCCACTAGGTACACTGAGTGTTTGCTAGTATAATGGCTTAGTTATAATTAGTTGGAGTGTGCAACGCAGGCAGATGCGCTCTGCAAATGTCTTGGCACTAGTGGGACTATAGCAAAGTCCAATAGCCACGTATAGGATGCCACTAGGTACACTGAGTGTTTGCTAGTATAATGGCTTAGTTATAATTAGTTGGAGTGTGCAACGCAGGCAGATGCGCTCTGCAAATGTCTTGGCACTAGTGGGGACTATAGCAAAGTCCAATAGCCACGTATAGGATGCCACTAGGTACACTGAGTGTTTGCTAGTATAATGGCTTAGTTATAATTAGTTGGAGTGTGCAACGCAGGCAGATGCGCTCTGCAAATGTCTTGGCACTAGTGGGACTATAGCAAAGTCCAATAGCCACGTATAGGATGCCACTAGGTACACTGAGTGTTTGCTAGTATAATGGCTTAGTTATAATTAGTTGGAGTGTGCAACGCAGGCAGATGCGCTCTGCAAATGTCTTGGCACTAGTGGGACTATAGCAAAGTCCAATAGCCACGTATAGGATGCCACTAGGTACACTGAGTGTTTGCTAGTATAATGGCTTAGTTATAATTAGTTGGAGTGTGCAACGCAGGCAGATGCGCTCTGCAAATGTCTTGGCACTAGTGGGACTATAGCAAAGTCCAATAGCCACGTATAGGATGCCACTAGGTACACTGAGTGTTTGCTAGTATAATGGCTTAGTTATAATTAGTTGGAGTGTGCAACGCAGGCAGATGCGCTCTGCAAATGTCTTGGCACTAGTGGGACTATAGCAAAGTCCAATAGCCACGTATAGGATGCCACTAGGTACACTGAGTGTTTGCTAGTATAATGGCTTAGTTATAATTAGTTGGAGTGTGCAACGCAGGCAGATGCGCTCTGCAAATGTCTTGGCACTAGTGGGACTATAGCAAAGTCCAATAGCCACGTATAGGATGCCACTAGGTACACTGAGTGTTTGCTAGTATAATGGCTTAGTTATAATTAGTTGGAGTGTGCAACGCAGGCAGATGCGCTCTGCAAATGTCTTGGCACTAGTGGGACTATAGCAAAGTCCAATAGCCACGTATAGGATGCCACTAGGTACACTGAGTGTTTGCTAGTATAATGGCTTAGTTATAATTAGTTGGAGTGTGCAACGCAGGCAGATGCGCTCTGCAAATGTCTTGGCACTAGTGGGACTATAGCAAAGTCCAATAGCCACGTATAGGATGCCACTAGGTACACTGAGTGTTTGCTAGTATAATGGCTTAGTTATAATTAGTTGGAGTGTGCAACGCAGGCAGATGCGCTCTGCAAATGTCTTGGCACTAGTGGGACTATAGCAAAGTCCAATAGCCACGTATAGGATGCCACTAGGTACACTGAGTGTTTGCTAGTATAATGGCTTAGTTATAATTAGTTGGAGTGTGCAACGCAGGCAGATGCGCTCTGCAAATGTCTTGGCACTAGTGGGACTATAGCAAAGTCCAATAGCCACGTATAGGATGCCACTAGGTACACTGAGTGTTTGCTAGTATAATGGCTTAGTTATAATTAGTTGGAGTGTGCAACGCAGGCAGATGCGCTCTGCAAATGTCTTGGCACTAGTGGGACTATAGCAAAGTCCAATAGCCACGTATAGGATGCCACTAGGTACACTGAGTGTTTGCTAGTATAATGGCTTAGTTATAATTAGTTGGAGTGTGCAACGCAGGCAGATGCGCTCTGCAAATGTCTTGGCACTAGTGGGACTATAGCAAAGTCCAATAGCCACGTATAGGATGCCACTAGGTACACTGAGTGTTTGCTAGTATAATGGCTTAGTTATAATTAGTTGGAGTGTGCAACGCAGGCAGATGCGCTCTGCAAATGTCTTGGCACTAGTGGGACTATAGCAAAGTCCAATAGCCACGTATAGGATGCCACTAGGTACACTGAGTGTTTGCTAGTATAATGGCTTAGTTATAATTAGTTGGAGTGTGCAACGCAGGCAGATGCGCTCTGCAAATGTCTTGGCACTAGTGGGACTATAGCAAAGTCCAATAGCCACGTATAGGATGCCACTAGGTACACTGAGTGTTTGCTAGTATAATGGCTTAGTTATAATTAGTTGGAGTGTGCAACGCAGGCAGATGCGCTCTGCAAATGTCTTGGCACTAGTGGGACTATAGCAAAGTCCAATAGCCACGTATAGGATGCCACTAGGTACACTGAGTGTTTGCTAGTATAATGGCTTAGTTATAATTAGTTGGAGTGTGCAACGCAGGCAGATGCGCTCTGCAAATGTCTTGGCACTAGTGGGACTATAGCAAAGTCCAATAGCCACGTATAGGATGCCACTAGGTACACTGAGTGTTTGCTAGTATAATGGCTTAGTTATAATTAGTTGGAGTGTGCAACGCAGGCAGATGCGCTCTGCAAATGTCTTGGCACTAGTGGGACTATAGCAAAGTCCAATAGCCACGTATAGGATGCCACTAGGTACACTGAGTGTTTGCTAGTATAATGGCTTAGTTATAATTAGTTGGAGTGTGCAACGCAGGCAGATGCGCTCTGCAAATGTCTTGGCACTAGTGGGACTATAGCAAAGTCCAATAGCCACGTATAGGATGCCACTAGGTACACTGAGTGTTTGCTAGTATAATGGCTTAGTTATAATTAGTTGGAGTGTGCAACGCAGGCAGATGCGCTCTGCAAATGTCTTGGCACTAGTGGGACTATAGCAAAGTCCAATAGCCACGTATAGGATGCCACTAGGTACACTGAGTGTTTGCTAGTATAATGGCTTAGTTATAATTAGTTGGAGTGTGCAACGCAGGCAGATGCGCTCTGCAAATGTCTTGGCACTAGTGGGACTATAGCAAAGTCCAATAGCCACGTATAGGATGCCACTAGGTACACTGAGTGTTTGCTAGTATAATGGCTTAGTTATAATTAGTTGGAGTGTGCAACGCAGGCAGATGCGCTCTGCAAATGTCTTGGCACTAGTGGGACTATAGCAAAGTCCAATAGCCACGTATAGGATGCCACTAGGTACACTGAGTGTTTGCTAGTATAATGGCTTAGTTATAATTAGTTGGAGTGTGCAACGCAGGCAGATGCGCTCTGCAAATGTCTTGGCACTAGTGGGACTATAGCAAAGTCCAATAGCCACGTATAGGATGCCACTAGGTACACTGAGTGTTTGCTAGTATAATGGCTTAGTTATAATTAGTTGGAGTGTGCAACGCAGGCAGATGCGCTCTGCAAATGTCTTGGCACTAGTGGGACTATAGCAAAGTCCAATAGCCACGTATAGGATGCCACTAGGTACACTGAGTGTTTGCTAGTATAATGGCTTAGTTATAATTAGTTGGAGTGTGCAACGCAGGCAGATGCGCTCTGCAAATGTCTTGGCACTAGTGGGACTATAGCAAAGTCCAATAGCCACATATAGGATGCCACTAGGTACACTGAGTGTTTGCTAGTATAATGGCTTAGTTATAATTAGTTGGAGTGTGCAACGCAGGCAGATGCGCTGCTGCAAATGTCTTGGCACTAGTGGGACTATAGCAAAGTCCAATAGCCACGTATAGGATGCCACTAGGTACACTGAGTGTTTGCTAGTATAATGGCTTAGTTATAATTAGTTGGAGTGTGCAACGCAGGCAGATGCGCTCTGCAAATGTCTTGGCACTAGTGGGACTATAGCAAAGTCCAATAGCCACGTATAGGATGCCACTAGGTACACTGAGTGTTTGCTAGTATAATGGCTTAGTTATAATTAGTTGGAGTGTGCAACGCAGGCAGATGCGCTCTGCAAATGTCTTGGCACTAGTGGGACTATAGCAAAGTCCAATAGCCACGTATAGGATGCCACTAGGTACACTGAGTGTTTGCTAGTATAATGGCTTAGTTATAATTAGTTGGAGTGTGCAACGCAGGCAGATGCGCTCTGCAAATGTCTTGGCACTAGTGGGACTATAGCAAAGTCCAATAGCCACGTATAGGATGCCACTAGGTACACTGAGTGTTTGCTAGTATAATGGCTTAGTTATAATTAGTTGGAGTGTGCAACGCAGGCAGATGCGCTCTGCAAATGTCTTGGCACTAGTGGGACTATAGCAAAGTCCAATAGCCACGTATAGGATGCCACTAGGTACACTGAGTGTTTGCTAGTATAATGGCTTAGTTATAATTAGTTGGAGTGTGCAACGCAGGCAGATGCGCTCTGCAAATGTCTTGGCACTAGTGGGACTATAGCAAAGTCCAATAGCCACAGTATAGGATGCCACTAGGTACACTGAGTGTTTGCTAGTATAATGGCTTAGTTATAATTAGTTGGAGTGTGCAACGCAGGCAGATGCGCTGCTGCAAATGTCTTGGCACTAGTGGGACTATAGCAAAGTCCAATAGCCACGTATAGGATGCCACTAGGTACACTGAGTGTTTGCTAGTATAATGGCTTAGTTATAATTAGTTGGAGTGTGCAACGCAGGCAGATGCGCTCTGCAAATGTCTTGGCACTAGTGGGACTATAGCAAAGTCCAATAGCCACGTATAGGATGCCACTAGGTACACTGAGTGTTTGCTAGTATAATGGCTTAGTTATAATTAGTTGGAGTGTGCAACGCAGGCAGATGCGCTCTGCAAATGTCTTGGCACTAGTGGGACTATAGCAAAGTCCAATAGCCACGTATAGGATGCCACTAGGTACACTGAGTGTTTGCTAGTATAATGGCTTAGTTATAATTAGTTGGAGTGTGCAACGCAGGCAGATGCGCTCTGCAAATGTCTTGGCACTAGTGGGACTATAGCAAAGTCCAATAGCCACGTATAGGATGCCACTAGGTACACTGAGTGTTTGCTAGTATAATGGCTTAGTTATAATTAGTTGGAGTGTGCAACGCAGGCAGATGCGCTCTGCAAATGTCTTGGCACTAGTGGGACTATAGCAAAGTCCAATAGCCACGTATAGGATGCCACTAGGTACACTGAGTGTTTGCTAGTATAATGGCTTAGTTATAATTAGTTGGAGTGTGCAACGCAGGCAGATGCGCTCTGCAAATGTCTTGGCACTAGTGGGACTATAGCAAAGTCCAATAGCCACGTATAGGATGCCACTAGGTACACTGAGTGTTTGCTAGTATAATGGCTTAGTTATAATTAGTTGGAGTGTGCAACGCAGGCAGATGCGCTCTGCAAATGTCTTGGCACTAGTGGGACTATAGCAAAGTCCAATAGCCACGTATAGGATGCCACTAGGTACACTGAGTGTTTGCTAGTATAATGGCTTAGTTATAATTAGTTGGAGTGTGCAACGCAGGCAGATGCGCTCTGCAAATGTCTTGGCACTAGTGGGACTATAGCAAAGTCCAATAGCCACGTATAGGATGCCACTAGGTACACTGAGTGTTTGCTAGTATAATGGCTTAGTTATAATTAGTTGGAGTGTGCAACGCAGGCAGATGCGCTCTGCAAATGTCTTGGCACTAGTGGGACTATAGCAAAGTCCAATAGCCACGTATAGGATGCCACTAGGTACACTGAGTGTTTGCTAGTATAATGGCTTAGTTATAATTAGTTGGAGTGTGCAACGCAGGCAGATGCGCTCTGCAAATGTCTTGGCACTAGTGGGACTATAGCAAAGTCCAATAGCCACGTATAGGATGCCACTAGGTACACTGAGTGTTTGCTAGTATAATGGCTTAGTTATAATTAGTTGGAGTGTGCAACGCAGGCAGATGCGCTCTGCAAATGTCTTGGCACTAGTGGGACTATAGCAAAGTCCAATAGCCACGTATAGGATGCCACTAGGTACACTGAGTGTTTGCTAGTATAATGGCTTAGTTATAATTAGTTGGAGTGTGCAACGCAGGCAGATGCGCTCTGCAAATGTCTTGGCACTAGTGGGACTATAGCAAAGTCCAATAGCCACGTATAGGATGCCACTAGGTACACTGAGTGTTTGCTAGTATAATGGCTTAGTTATAATTAGTTGGAGTGTGCAACGCAGGCAGATGCGCTCTGCAAATGTCTTGGCACTAGTGGGACTATAGCAAAGTCCAATAGCCACGTATAGGATGCCACTAGGTACACTGAGTGTTTGCTAGTATAATGGCTTAGTTATAATTAGTTGGAGTGTGCAACGCAGGCAGATGCGCTCTGCAAATGTCTTGGCACTAGTGGGACTATAGCAAAGTCCAATAGCCACGTATAGGATGCCACTAGGTACACTGAGTGTTTGCTAGTATAATGGCTTAGTTATAATTAGTTGGAGTGTGCAACGCAGGCAGATGCGCTCTGCAAATGTCTTGGCACTAGTGGGACTATAGCAAAGTCCAATAGCCACGTATAGGATGCCACTAGGTACACTGAGTGTTTGCTAGTATAATGGCTTAGTTATAATTAGTTGGAGTGTGCAACGCAGGCAGATGCGCTCTGCAAATGTCTTGGCACTAGTGGGACTATAGCAAAGTCAATAGCCACGTATAGGATGCCACTAGGTACACTGAGTGTTTGCTAGTATAATGGCTT